>NC_047088.1:157412107-157715138 GCF_902459505.1 Geotrypetes seraphini | reverse complement strand
GTAGGCCAGGGTTTTCTGGGCCTAATTTCTGCCACCTATCTTTAAGTGAATTGCACCTATGTATAGCGTGACCATATGGCTCCAGAAAAAAGGGGACAGATTGAGACATCCGGGTTTTACTTCCATTGAAAGCAATGGAAGTAAGGAGAACAGATTGAGACATCTTGGTTGCTTTCAATGTAAGTAAAACCCGGATGTCTCAATCTGTCCCCTTTTTTCTGGAGCCATATGGTCACACTACCTATGTAGGTACTTTAGACCACCTAATGCCACTTCTAGCGTTGACCTTGCCTGCTTTTGAGTTCAGCAGCCTAAAGCACCCATGTAGGCATGATTCCATTGTTTTGTTTTGTTTTTAATACAGGCACTGATAGAAATAGCACAAAAAGGGTTAGGTTGATGAGCCTAACAGCAATCAATTAACTTAGACGCCGGTAAGGCACCAGTTTTAGAATTTTCCCCATAGGATGCAGCTATAGCTAATTAAGCTTACAAATTTTTTGTTCTTGTTGTTGAGGTGGTTTTAAATAAAGAATGACACAGGGACAAATTTTTCCCCCGTCCCATCCCTGTTCCTGCCCCATTCCTGTAAGCTCTGCCTTAACCACACAAGGCTCGAACACTTATGATTTTAAAGTGTTTGAGGCTTGTGCAGATGAGGACTGAGCTTGAAGGACTAGGGCAGGAACAAGAAAAGAACTCTCCGGAATGGGACAGGAAAATGAGTTCCCGTGGGGAGGGGTAAAATTTGTCCTCATGTCATTCTCTAGTTTTAAACACCAGAGAGAAAAGTAAAATCACCCCCACAATCATTCCTCTAGAGCAGTGGTTCCCAACCCTGTCCTGGAGGACCACCAGGCCAGTCGGGTTTTCAGGCTAGCTCTGATAAATATGCATGAGAGATTTGCATATAATGGAAGTGACAGGCATGCAAATCTGCTCCATGCATATTCGCTAGGGCTAGCCTGAAAACCCGATTGGCCTGGTGGTCCTCCAGGACAGGGTTGGGAACCACTGCTCTAGAGCCCAGATCCAAATAAGCTTTTAGATGGCATCGATGCCAAACTTGGAGCAAACAGCAAAGCCAACATGAAAATGTCTATACACATTATAAATTTGCCCAAACCATACGTATAACATGCTCCTTTGAGGTCTATCTCATGCATATTCATTGTAGACATCCTGAAAACCAGACTGGCAAGGAAGTATATCAGGACCTGCTTGAGAAACACTGGTATATCCTACCCCCAACCCACCCCAACTCCAGCCTTATGATAAAGCTGTAGCAAATAAAAACTGAATGGACATGAAATGGACACTTTGCCCACACAAATCGGGAAAAGCTGTTGAAGCCACTGATGAGCCAAACATTGGTGCTGGGTCGATGGTGCTGAGATGCAGTAAAATGAGAGAGCTTACAGGCATAGATTTTGGCATTACGCAAGTGCTTTATCAGCCCAAAGAAGCTATACAGACTTAAGCAATTAGAAGTCTGAACACAAGGAGCATCGTGGCTTCTATCGACCAAAAGGTATCCTGTACACTTTACTTCGAGTAATCTTTTCCTTTATGGTGAGATTAATTGGAACCCACACTTTTTCTAATTTGGAATTGTAAATATATTGCCTCATTATTTGCATCGTGCCAAGCCTATATACAGTATATACAATGTACATAGCAGACAACGTATGGCGGCTGTCATAAGACATAAAAAGTACTTTCTGTAACCCTTGCAATTCAATGGTATTAGCTTCTGCTGGATCTTTATTACCTGCTTTGTATATGGACAACAGTCGTGTTCTCCCTGCTGTTCCTACCAGTGCAATAGGAAATAAAATACTTCATTACAACCATTCTGAGAACATACTGTTTGCTTTGCTCTAGGTACAGTAAACATGCAAATTCTGCAACTGCTGTACTACTTTCATTAAGTCAAATTAATTTCTAAAAAAACAAATTCTTGCACTGATAGTAACACAGAGGCCCAGAGGGTTGGAGATGCCAGAAAACGGACACTGTCTCATTTCACTTTGTAAACATTTGAGAATTCCCCAGGGAGAGAGTCCTTTCTCTCCATACTTCACTGTCTGAAGAAGCTAGTAATTTACATGTTCTGCTTTTCACTGTGCTTGTTCCAGATTTGTGGATGGGATTGAAACTGACAGCTCACCTTCAGCTGGGAAGACATTCGAGTTCTGCATGAAGCAGCTGAACCAGGAAGGCTCTGCAGGATCTTGCAACACAGGTAACCGGAGCTGTGGTGTCAGCACTGCCCTTTCTACCTCTCGCTCTCCACCAGTTCTGGTGCAAGATTTTTTTTTGTGAAAATGGCGGTTGTTGCTAAGACAAACTCTGTTTCAAGAAGCAACTATCTATTCATTAGTAATATAGAGGCCGATATTTAATTTTAGAATCTATATTCCGCGTTCTCCCTCAACAGAGCACCTAATAATCGAGATACCACGGGACACAGTCAGGTATCCTGCGCTAAGTGCCAAATGTGTGCACAGTAATCATGCACAAAAATTTTTTTTTTACATTTTTTTTGAGAGGCCAGAGTGGACATTCCTGTGCTAATCAGCGAGTGCAGCTACAGTACCACACACTAACTAGTTAAAGCAGGAACAGTGAGTGAGACCTTGCCACCTACAAAATAGGTGTTGGCCAAGTACACATGTACTATTTTTTTGTAATGGCCACATACTAATGTTAACATGGGCCTTCCAGCTTCAGGAAAATCCAGTAAAATTGACTGTAATTGAACCCAACACAGGCCGTGTTTTGGCGTAAAATGCCCGCCTCAGGGGACCATTTAAGTCAATTCAGAAGCACATCTGAAGTGAGGAGATGGGAAGCATTAATTTGCACATAAAATTTTAGACAGAGAACTTAGAATCACCTCCAGTCCTTGTAATGGCAGTTTCAAATGTCTGGAGTGCTGTCATCAGTGGCGTACCAAGGGGGGGAGGTCCGCCCCAGGTGCAAGCCCTGAGGGGGTGCTCCCGGTCTTGAAGTCATTGGCGTCCGGTCCCCCCCCCCTCCCGATGTCCGGTTCTCCCCCTTCCCCCCACCGGCCTCCCCGCACCTTTTACCGTAGAGAAGCAGCCTGCAGTAAGATCACGATGCCAGCGATCTTTGTGCTGCTTCGGTGCTGTTTCCTCTGCCACAGTCCCGTCCCTCCTCTGATGTCTGATGTAAATGGTGCAGGGAGGCCAGGTGGATGAGCAGTCCTTCGGGGTGGGGGGGGGGGGGGCAGGGAAGCAGGCCTTCACGGTAGGGTGGGCAGGCAGGCCTTGGGGGGGAGACAAGCCTTCAAAGGGGGGGGCCCTGGTGTAGAAGTACACGGAGAGAAGGGGGGGTTCAAAGAGACATGCATATGCCAGACTTTGGGGAGGGGAAGAAATAATGGGTCTGAAAATAGAGGAGAGGGATAGAGATGATGGACCATGGGATTTAGGGAGGGAAGAAACAGAAAGGGAAAGAAGTTGGACACAAGGGATGGTGCAGAGGGGGGATTGAGATACTGGATAGGAGGGTAGTTGGGAAAAGAAAGGGAGAGATGGTGGACCCTGGGGTGGTGGGGAAGGAGGGAGAGATGAAAAGGTAGTTAAGAAAAGGTGGATCTGTGGAGGGAAGATGAAAAAAAGGAAAGATGCTAGACCTCCTGGGGAGGGAAGGGAAATGGAAGGGGAGGACAGAGATGGCAGATGGATGGTTAGCATGCAGAAAGAAGAAAGGAGACCCTGGCAAGCAAGTTATCAGAAGACAACCAGAGCCTTGGACCAACAAGATTTGAAAAACAACAAGACAAAAGATAGAAAAACTAATTGTATTTTCTGTTTTGTGATTATAATATGTCAGATTTGAAATGTGTATCCTGCCAGAGCTGGTGTTAAACCGCAAACATGAGCTAGGATTTAACAGAGAGAGGAAAAGTCCTTTTTGTTTCTTTATTTTATTTACACCATAGCGCCAGTGTGGGTAGGAGAAGCCAAAGGGAGTGTGAAAAAGCTATAAAATAAACCCACCAGGATGTTTGGAAAAAAAAAGACACCCCAATTGGGCAGGAAAATTGAATCAAATTTTTTTTTCCTGACTCAGGCAGCGCTAGTTTACGCTACTGTCTTAGACTTTAGGACCTGGGATTGGGGAGAGATGGCATCCTCAGTACTTTATAATGCAAGTAAAACGAGGATTTGGTCAGACTTTTGAAGGGTCTGCAGAAGAAAAATATTGTATAGGCCGGGGACATGAGATAGCATGAAATGGAAACTTTTCTTCCTTCTGTTTTTGTGAATGGCAAGGCTGAGGATGTCAAGAGAGTTCAGTTAAAATATGTTTCTCCTTGTGGTCCAAGGAAGGAAACTTTGTTAACCTTAGCACTGACCTTCAGAATATGTTTGTAACAGCGCTGCTTGTGTGGCATTAGGCTGTGTAGTGATCGAAAGAAAAAAAAAAAACAGACCTTTGCATATTTTTGCACTATATGGTGGCTGTATGAGGAGATTCACATTTCCTGCACAGCTAAGTTCGTGTGAAGTTACCTTGTGCTGTATTTGGCATCTAGCAAGGTCTCTGTTTGGAAGGAAAGATCTAAGCTTAAAAATGAAGTGGCCAGAAGTTATGGTAAAAGCAGATAGTGTAGCTGGTTTTAAGAAAGATTTGGACAAATTCCTGGAGGAAAAGTCCATAATCTGTTATTAAGACATGGGGGAAGTGTCTGCTTGCCCTGGATCGGTAGCATGGAATGTTGCTACTCTTTGGGTTTTGACCAGGTACTAGTGACCTGGATTGGCTACCATGAGAATGGGCTACAGGTCATGATAGACCATTGGTCTGACCCAGTTAGGCTATTCTTATGTTATGTTCTCATCTGTAGGGGCCTTTATTTTCACTTCTTATTTTAATGTATTTTTTTTCTGGGAACAAAAATGGAAGAGAATTAATGTGTGTGGAATGGGGGGTAACTAATTTCTTCAGCTAAATAATTCAATCCACCTCAACCAGACATAGGAGAACTCACGCACCATTCACACACCCTCCAACCAAAAACATTTTAAAAAAACAAACAAACACTGTTCGACAACCTCCTAACCATTCGAGCTGCAACACGCGACCCCCAACTCTACAACTTATTGACCTCGACCAGACTACAAAACCTTCAAAAAAGAAATAAACCCTTCTAGTCAAAAAAAAAACATATAAAACTGAACTAACACAATCAGAACTGTCCCAAGCATCACCAGCAACTACTCCTTATCCCAGGACAAGCAGGCAGCATATTCTTGACTGATGGGTGACGGCACCGACGGAGCCCCGGTACGGACAATTTTAGAGTGATTGCACTCTAAGAACTTTAGAAAGTTCTAGCTCGGCCGCACCGCGCACGCGCGAGTGCCTTCCCGCCCGACAGAGGCGCGCGGTCCCTCAGTTTCTTAGTTTCCGCGGAGCTAAGAAGACGCGTTTTTTTCAACGGCTGTTGAAACTTTTTTTCTATTGCCTTCCCGCTCGCGTAAACTTTTTGGCTTTGGCCTTATTTCGTTTCTTTTTTTTTTTTCTTTTGTAAAAAAAAAAATATATATATTTTTTCTTAATTTGATTTTCCCCGGCGGGGCCTTCTGCCACCATCGAAGCCTCGGCCTTCGATTTGGCGGAAGCCGTTTTTCCTTTCATGCCCCCTCAACCGGGTTTTAAAAAGTGCCAGCGGTGTGCTAGGCCTATATCTCTCACGGACCCACACAACTGGTGTTTACAGTGTTTGGGTCCTGAGCATCAGGCCTCTACTTGCACCCGCTGTGCTACTCTAAAAAAACGGACATTAAAAAATTGCCAGATACAGCAGCGATTACTGTTCGGTACCGAGATGTCCGACCCCGTTCCTTCGACTCCGGCTTCGGCACCGATTCAGTCGGCACCCTCATCTTCGACGCCGCGTGATTCCACACCGGCATCTCAACAGTCAGGTAAGCCGGCTAAGAAGCCTTCCCCGCTGGAACGTCTTCCGGCCTCGAGTGCAGTGAGTCCAATCCTGCCGCCTGTAAGACGCCAGCGGAAGCGCTCCGCCCCTATAGAGGTGAGTCCCTCGACATCGGGCTCCTCATCTCCGGGGCGTCGAGCGGCACCGCAGGTACCGCAGAAGAAAAAAGCGGTACCGGTGCCATCCCTCGATGACCGCATTACGGCCATCCTTCAGGTGCAGCTTAAGGAGCAATTAGAAAGACTCCTTCCTGCTATCATGACACCGAACCTTCCGGTGCCGGCCCGCACCGAGCTATCGGTACCGGTTGTGGAACACCCCGTATCGATACCGATTGTGGAACCCGTATTACCCGCTTCCACTGTTTCGGTACCGCTTCACCTAACCTCATCGGTATCGATGCCAGTTCTTGCACCGGAGCCGAGAGCTCACCATCAATCGGTACAGACTTCGGCACCGGTGCGACCGATAACATCTCCTGACTCGGTATCGATGAGGTCGGGTAAGTCGGTGCGCAAAACCCGACACATTCAAACGTCGACACCGGAGTCTCAGGACCATGCTTCCCATGTCAGGGATCCTGATCTGTGGGGGGACTCAGAGGAACCCTTTCTTTCTGAAGGCGAATGTTCCTCAGAGGAGGAGGATTCGGCTGTCCCTGACCCATCCTCCAAACAGGTCACTTCCTCTTTCTCCTGTTTTTTGAAAGAGATGTGTGAATCCTTGTCCATTCCTTTGGAGGCTGAATCCAAAAAGTCTAAAGCTTTTTTGGATGCCCTTGATTTTGATCAGCCTCCAAAGGAATTTTTGAAACTTCCCCTTCATGACATCTTGAGGGAAACTTTCTATAAAAATTTAGAGACTCCTTTAACTGTCCCAGGGGCCCCACGTAAACTGGATTCTCTATATAAAGTAATTCCCATTCCTGGGTTCGACAAACCTCAACTTCCACACGAGTCATTATTTGTCGAATCCACCCTTAAAAAGACTTCAGGAGCCAGTGTATATGCATCTGTCCCTCCTGGCAGAGAAGGAAGGGCCATGGATAAATTTGGTAAGAGGCTCTACCAAAATGCTATGTTAGCAAATAGGGCTAGTAATTATGCTTTTCATTTCTCTTTTTATTTAAAGCATCTCCTTACCACCATGGCTTCTTTCGAAAAATATCTTCCTTCACGAAAGCATTCCTCTTTTCACACCTGCTTGTCGTCTCTTTTCCAATTGCGTAAGTTTATGGTTAGATCCATATATGACACCTTTGAACTTACATCCAGAGCGACAGCAATGTCGGTGGCTATGCGCCGTTTGGCCTGGCTTCGGGTATCCGAGCTTGATGTTAACCATCAAGATCGGTTAGCCAACGCCCCGTGCCTAGGGGATGAGCTCTTTGGGGATTCCATGGACTCAACCACACAAAAGCTCTCGGCTCATGAGACGCGCTGGGATACTCTGCTTAAAAATAAAAAGAAGCCTCCTCCACCAAAACCATATAGACAGCAGTCGGCCTATCAACGCCGCTTCACAGCTCGTCCATTAACTACCACTGCTCAGCAACCCAGGCGTCAGAGGCAACAACAACGTCAGCCTCCCAGACAGCAGCAGCAACAACAATCTGTGAAACAACCTCCTCAGCAGAAGTCACAGCCCTTTTGACTTCATTCTCCACAGTATAGCCAGTATCCCTATTCCTGCTCTCCTGCCTCAGCCTATAGGAGGTCGACTTTCTCTGTTCCTCAGCCGGTGGGAAGTAATCACGTCGGACCAATGGGTCCTCAACATCATCCGCCACGGCTACTCTCTCAACTTTCAGACTCTTCCACCTCAAAGCCTGCCAAAAGAGTCTGCTTTGAACAGTCCTCAATCGGCCCTCCTTATTCAGGAGGTCCAATCCCTCCTCCTTCTGAACGCTATAGAAGAAGTTCCTCTAGATCAAAAGGGGCAGGGATTCTACTCCCGTTATTTTCTAGTCCCCAAAAAAACTGGAGATCTCAGACCCATCCTAGATCTTCGCGATCTCAACAAACATCTGGTAAAAGAAAAATTCAAGATGCTTTCTTTAGCCATCCTTTATCCCCTTCTAAATCAAAACGACTGGCTATGCTCCCTCGATCTCAAAGAGGCTTACACTCACATACCGATCAATGTAACCTCAAGACCATATCTCCGATTCATGATCAATCATTGTCATTACCAATACAAGGTACTGCCCTTCGGTCTAGCCTCATCTCCAAGGGTATTCACCAAATGTCTCATTGTGGTAGCGGCATTTCTACGCTCTCACTACCTTCATGTATTCCCTTACCTGGACGACTGGTTGATCAAAGCCACATCCGCTCAAGCAGTTCTCCTGGCCACCAACCAAACCATCCAGTTTCTACAAATTCTGGGGTTCGAGATCAATCTACCCAAATCTCATATCATCCCCACTCAAAGACTTCAATTCATTGGAGCGATCCTAGATACACTCCAAATGAGAGCTTTCCTACCATCCAATCGTCTTCAGACCCTTCAGTCTCTATGTCAGCAGGTGCTTTCACTACCTTCCATCTCAGCCAGACAGATGATGGTTCTCTTGGGGCACATGGCATCCACAGTTCATGTCACACCTCACGCACGTCTTCACCTGCGCACTCCTCAATGGACCCTTGCTACTCAGTGGTCCCAAGCGTCGGATCCTTGCTCACGACACATATCTGTGACATTATCTCTGCGTCAGTCTCTTCAATGGTGGTTGGTGTCCTCAAATCTATCCAGAGGTCTTCTGTTCCATCAGCCTCCTCATCAACTAGTCATCACCACCGACGCCTCTCTGTATGCATGGGGAGCTCACTTGAACGAGTTCCAGACTCAAGGTTTTTGGACAGCCCAGGAAAAGAAGCATCAAATCAATTTCCTGGAACTCAGAGCGATGTTTTATGCCCTCAAGGCCTTCCAACATCTTCTCTTTCCTCAGGTCCTTCTGTTGTGCACAGACAATCAGGTTGCGATGTACTACATCAACAAACAGGGTGGGACAGGCTCTCGCCTTTTATGCCAGGAAGCCCAGAAGATCTGGACTTGGGCCATAGATCACCATCTCTTCCTGAAAGCTATATACATTCAGGGGGCACAGAATTCTTTAGCGGACAAACTCAGCAGAATTCTCCAACCTCACGAGTGGACACTCGATCCTGTAACTCTGCAGTCTATCTTCACTCAATGGGGCACTCCTCAGATAGACCTCTTTGCAGCTCCTCACAATCATCAGCTGCCCCTATTCTGCTCCAGACTTTACTCTCCACACCGTCTAGCAGCAGATGCTTTTCTCCTCGACTGGTCGAATCTGTTCCTGTACGCCTTCCCTCCTCTGCCTCTCATGTTGAGAACCTTGTTCAAGCTCAAGAGGGAAAGAGCCACCATGATTCTAATTGCTCCGAGGTGGCCCAGGCAACATTGGTTCTCCCTTCTACTTCAACTCAGTTCCAGGGAACCTTTTCTTCTTCCTCTGTTTCCATCTCTGCTTACGCAACAGCAGGAAACCCTTCTACATCCCAACCTCCAGTCTCTGCATCTGACAGCTTGGTATCTCTCGGGCTGACTTCGACTGATACTCTTTTGTCGCAGCCCGTTCGTTCCATTCTGGATGCCTCCAGGAAACCAGCCACTCTGCAATGTTACCATCAAAAGTGGACGAGATTTTCTTCCTGGTGTCTTCTTCATCATCTTGATCCCACTTCCCTGGCAGTGGAGACGTTGTTGGATTATTTGCTTTCTTTGTCTGACTCTGGCCTTAAGTCCTCTTCCATCAGAGTCCACCTCAGTGCCATTGCAGCTTTTCATGAGCCAGTCCATGGAAAACTTCTTTCAGCTCATCCCCTGGTATCCAGGTTCATGCGTGGACTTTTCAATGTGAAACCACCTCTTAAAGCCCCTCCTGTTCTCTGGGATCTCAATGTGGTTCTTTCCGCCTTGATGAAGCCTCCATTTGAACCATTGGCTACATCTACTTTCAAGTTTCTCACTTGGAAAGTGCTTTTCCTTATTGCTCTTACCTCTGCCAGGAGGGTCAGTGAGCTTCATGCACTTGTCGCAGATCCACCTTTTACGGTTTTTCACCATGACAAGGTGGTTTTGCGTACACATCCAAAGTTTCTCCCTAAGGTTGTCTCTGAATTCCATCTCAACCAATCCATTGTTCTACCGGTTTTCTTTCCAAAACCTCATTCTCATTCTGGGGAACAAGCTCTGCATACTTTGGATTGTAAACGGGCTCTAGCTTACTATCTAGAGCGTACGAAACCCCACAGATCAGTTCCTCAACTTTTTCTGTCCTTTGATCCGAATAAATTGGGACGTCCTGTTTCTAAACGTACGTTGTCTAATTGGCTGGCAGCGTGCATTTCATTCTGTTATGCTCAGACCGGACTGACACTGGAAGGTTCTGTCACGGCCCATAGAGTCAGAGCTATGGCAGCATCTGTAGCTTTCCTCCGTTCCACTCCTATTGAGGAAATCTGCAAAGCTGCTACTTGGTCCTCAGTTCACACTTTTACATCTCATTATTGTCTGGATGCATTCTCCAGACGGGATGGACACTTCGGCCAATCTGTTTTGCAAAATTTGTTTTCATAATGGCCAACCTTCCCTCCATCCCTCTTTTTGTTAGCTTGGAGGTCACCCATCAGTCAAGAATATGCTGCCTGCTTGTCCTGGGATAAAGCACAGTTACTTACCGTAACAGGTGTTATCCAGGGACAGCAGGCAGATATTCTTGCGTCCCACCCACCTCCCCGGGTTGGCTTCTTAGCTGGCTTACACTAACTGAGGGACCGCGCGCCTCTGTCGGGCGGGAAGGCACTCGCGCGTGCGCGGTGCGGCCGAGCTAGAACTTTCTAAAGTTCTTAGAGTGCAATCACTCTAAAATTGTCCGTACCGGGGCTCCGTCGGTGCCGTCACCCATCAGTCAAGAATATCTGCCTGCTGTCCCTGGATAACACCTGTTACGGTAAGTAACTGTGCTATATGTACTTCTGATGTCATGACAATTCAGACATAATTTATGTTATGTTAGGAATAATGGTTACATATGAGGTTCAATAAAATAAAATTTTCACTGCCTGCTTCTATTGACCATTTATTCCATTTCATGATTATTATAAAAAATAATTTTTTTAATTGGGGGGGTGTCAAAAAATGATGGGCCCTGGGTGCCACATACCCTAGGTACGCCACTGGCTGTCATGTTTCTCTATTTCTACTTTTTAACTGCACTTTAGTAAAAGGATCCCTAAGTTAGGCATTCATTTTCAGCCAAGCCTAAGAGCCTAGGTTTTCACCTGAAAATGTACCTCAGTTCATGATCCGACAACTACGACTTATTTTTATATAGTGCTACTAGACATGAACAAGAAACACATATAAGGCAGTTCCTGCTCGACAAAGTTTACCATCCATTCAAGGCAGACAAACAGGAGAAATAAAGGATTAGGGAATTACTTATTAAAACAGACATATGTACTGAACATATGCTGCGAGCAGGAATCCCCAAGCTGCTATCACACCAGCATCGGCTCTTCCTCTGATGCACTTCCTAGACACTGGTCCAGGAAGTGACATCAGAGGAAGAGCTGATGCTGGCGCAACAACAGGTTGGGGGTTGCTGCTCACACCAGAAACATTACAGAGGTATGTGGGAAGGGAAGCAGCGTGCATGCACGGCAGCAGGAGGGGGGATGGAGAGGAGGGCGGGTGCCTGCGCCCTCTCCAAGATGGCGCCTGAGATGGACCCCCCATTACTACGCCATTGAGTGGAAGAGAGAAAAGAACAAATAAGAGAAGATTTATCCAATAAACAGCGTTCTCATGAGGCATGTAGGGAGAGAGAACTCAGGAGCTGTAGAATTAATGCACTTCATAGTCAATAATCAAGTCTCCTAAATTTAGGCCTGCTATTCATTTGCCTAGATTTTAACAAAGGCAGGGTAATTTTAAAACAGGGGGGCCAATGCAGAAGACAAATAGGTATATATTTTGTAGCCTACTCCAGTGGTTCACAAACCTGGTACTGGAAGCCCTCCAGCCAGTCAGGTTTTCAGGATATTCACAATGAATATTCATGAGAAAGATTTTCATGCATCGCCTCCACGGCATGGAAATTTCTAATCTATGTGCTTTCTTGAATAAACTAGGCATTCAAGAGCAGGTAAAAATGTCTGTACCTCATACCACCTTTGCTAGCATTGTATAAAGACCCATGGTTGCCTACATAAGAATAGCCTTACTGGGTCAGACCAATGGTCCATCAAGCCCAGTAGCCCGTTCTCACGATAGCCAATCCAGGTCACTAGTACCTGGCCAAAACCCAAGGTGTAGCAATATTCCATGCTACCAATACAGAGCAAGCAGTGGCTTCCCCCATGTCTTTCTCAATAACAGACTATGGACTTATCCTCCAGGAACTTCCAAACCTTTCTTAAAACCAGCTACACTATTCACTCTTACCGCATCCTCTGGCAACACGTTTCAGAGCTTAACTATTCTCTAAGTGAAAAAAAAAAATACCTCCCATTGGGTTTAAAAGTATTTCCCTGTAACTTCAGCGAGTGTCCCCTAGACTTTGTAATTTTTGATGGAGTGAAAAATTGATCCACTTGTACATTCTACTCCACTCAGGATTTTGTAGACTTCAATCATATCTCCCCCTCAGCCATCTCTTTTCCAAGCTGAAAAGCCCAGTGGCATACCTAGCCTATGTGACATCTAGGTCCCATCATTTTTTGACACACACCCCCATATCTGTATGAAAAACATGATTTTTAGTAACAATGCAAAACGTCACACAAGAGTATACCTAGGAAAAGGCAGCATCTTACATACTACAGTGAGCAATACAACATCAATACAGTATAATCTCATTATAACGGACTTCAAGGAACCTGGAAAAACAGTTCATTATATCCAGAGTTCGTTATATCCAGAGTTGCATTTTTTTTTTAAACAAAAAACAAACTTTAGGTCAACTTGAAACAACGTACAATCGATGAACAACAGTCAATGCACAAGCATTTCAGCAACATCAATAACAAAACTCAGCAAAACATTGGTAGGGCACAAAATGATTGCAAAACCAGAACACTAAAAGATGTTCTAAAGCATTAAGTCATACTGTACTAGAAAGAAAAATACTCTCTCATTTTCTTCTGGGCTGCATTTTGTAGGCAGAGCCTGCATGTCTGTTATAGCCGAACAAAACTACAGCTAAAAGCGGCTCTGGGGACCAAATTGGTTGTTCGTTATATCCAAAAGTCCGTTATATGCGAGTCTGCTATATGCAATGATTTTCTATATGTTTATAAAGGCACACGGCCGGGACCAGTGGACCTCATCCACTATAGGTGAGGTTCCATTATAAGCGAGTCTGTTATAACAAGATTATACTATACATCCATTGTAAAACTAAACAAGCCAGACTAGTACAGATCAATCCTGTAGTCAATCCTAACAAAACCATGTCTTTCGAACACACATAACACAGAAAACACCTTTGCCTAGTATGGAATATGTAATCACAAACTAACCCCTCCCCCTTTTAAAAAACTGTAGTGTGGATTTTAGTCATGGTGGTAACAACTCTGATGCTCATAGAATTCTGAGCATCAGAGCTGCTACCACCACAGCTGGTGCTAAAAAACACTCCAGAGTTTTGTAAAAGGGGGGGATAAAATAGAAATACATAGACAAAGATTAAATTGAACCAGCAAGAAGCTGGACTCTGCATACAATGCAACAGTGACACATGTCTCCTAAAGCAATAAATAAATAAATAGAAAAAAAAAAAATTTCTACCTTTGTCTTCTCTGGTTTCTGCTTTCCTCATTTTCTTGTTACTCTCTTCCTTTCATCCACAGTCCGCCATGTCTCTGCCCATATAGGGCATCTTCTCTCCTTCTATGCACCTTCCAGAAACTGTATGCCTTCCCCTTCCATCTCTCCTTTCACCCCCATGGGTCTGGCATCTCTCTCCTCTCCTTCCCTCTCCCACACCTCTTCTCTGCAATCCCTTTTTCCCCTCCTTTATTTTCTGCATCTGTCTAAATTACGTTCTTACTACCCTGTCATCAATTTTTTTTACTGTCCTTTTTTACAGCTTGCCACCTCTTTCCCTCACCCCTCCAGTATTTCACTAACTCAATTCTTTTCCCCCCACCATATGCCCTCCTTTTATTTATCCCCTCCTTCCATCATGTGCCCTCTTTCTCTACCCCTTTCATCTAGTACCTTCTCCTCTCTTGTCCACTTCCATCTAGCATCTGCTCCCCATTCCCTTCCTGCATCTGCTCCCTTATCTCTCCCATCCGCACTTCCATCCAGCATAGGCTCCCCCTCTACCCTCCCCACTACCATCCAATGTCTGCCCTTTCTCTCTCCATCCACCCCTCTTCAATTAGCATCTACCCCTTGTCTCTCCCTTCCCCCACTTCCATCAGCATCTGCCCCCTTTCTTTCCCTCCAATCCAATGCCATCCAGTATCCTTCCCCCTTATGTCTCTCTCCCCTTTCCCTGCACACCGATTCCATCAGTACCACACTTCAATACCACCCTGCCCCCTTTCTCTCCTTCCATCACTCTTCTATACCAGCAGCCCTGCTCCCTTCTCTCCCTTCATGCAGCAAGGTCCCGTGATTACTGTAGCTGCCGGTTGCCAGTCCACTCCATTCCAATGTACTTGCTCTGGAGCAGAGTTGGCAGCCACGCTGAGGTGCAGGAAGGTCTCGCGATAACTAGGTCTGCCGGCTCTACTCTGGAAGAAGTAAGTTACATTGGAGGGGGTGGACCCAGCAGATGCAGGGAGTTGCTGAGGTGCATGTCCTGTTGCACAGTAGGGCAGGATGATCCGGACCTGGACCTGGCCGGCTGTAAACACTCCCCCCTCCAGGACATGCACCCGGGGCGGGGCGGGGCGGGTCTGTGCCCCGCCCCCCCTTCCCCCCCTCAGTACACCACTGGAAGAGCCCTATCCGTTTTAGTCTTTCCTCATACAAGAGGAGTTCCATCCCCTTTACCATCTTGGTCACTCTTCTTGGAACCTTTTCTAGCGCCACTATATCTTTCTTGAGATAAGGAAACCAGAAATGAACGCAATACTCCAGGTGAGGTCGCACCATGGAGTGATACATTCTTAGTCTTGTTAACAATCCCTTTTTTAATAATTCCCAGCATCCTGTTTGCTTTTTTGGCTGCCGCCGCACATTGGGCAAAAGGTCTCATCGTATTGTCTACAATAATACCCAGATCCTTTTCTTGGGTGCTAACCCCCAAGGTGGACCCTAGCATCCGGTAATTGTGATTCAGGTTATTCGTCTTTATAAAATACTGGTACTAAGTTGTCATATACTTGCCCTCCTAAACCTCCAGTGCCTCTAAAATGACCCTTTATTTATACATTCAGTGGCATCTAAATAGTGCTGCTTAATGTCCAGTGATGAAACTGCGATGCATATTTTAGCTCTATTCATGTTTTAGATGTCTGCAAAGTGGCATTTAAACAACCATATTCCATGAATGACTAAATACTAAATTTTATAAAGGCAGAATATGAATATGTAAAACTGCTTTATATAAACATAGATCAAGGGGGAGTGGTCTGGACGTGTTTTGGGCAGGTCTAGGAAGGGGCCAAAATATGGACATCCAGCTCTGATTGTAGAAGGGGAAAGGATTCCCATACTTAGCTTGTCCAGGTTACAGAAAGGGGCTCTGATTATTTTTCCACTGAAAGGTGTAAGGGAAATAAAAAGTAGATATTTCCTGTCCCTGGAGGGCATACAATTTAAAAAACAAAACAAAACACCAAAACAAAACAAAACACAAATTTCAAAAAGCTGCACTGGGACTTCAACCTGCAACTTCTGATTCTCCTTCATACAGATGGCTGTTTTATAATATGGATGTTCCTCTGCTGCCACACAGTCCTGCTCATAGTTTGGATGTTTCAGTTTGTAAAATGGAGCTTCATGCTGGACATAGTCAGAACCTGAACATCCATTTTCATGTATTTTACAACGGCTGTATGTCAGTAGATCCTGTTTGAAAATACAGTGGTGCCTCGCATAACGAACGCCTCGCACAACGAACGCTGCACACAACGAACTTCATGTCTTGATTCACACAACGAACTTCGTTTCACACAACGAACTTCACACAACGAACTTCGTTTCACACAACGAACTTCGTTTCACACAACGAAGTCGCCCGAGCTGCCGATGTATTGCATCCTTCCGCGCAGGCACTGCAGGCAGTCGTTAGTCACTGCGCTTAACTGCCCTCTCTCACTGTATACAGTCGTCCTTTTAAGATAAACTCAATATTTTTTATATATCATGGCTTCTAAAAAAAGCAGGAAGGTGATTTCTGTTGAAATGAAACGGGAAATAATTAGAAGGAGTGAATGTGGGGTAAAACAGTGTGACCTCGTCAAAGAGTTTTTTTCACCATTTTGACAAATTTATCTTTTTTTATGTCATCTTAGCATATTTTATGCTGCAGAACGAATTATTTTTTTTAACATGTATTGTTATGGGAAAACGCGTTTCACATAACAAACTTTTCGCATAACAAACTTGCTCCTGGAACGAATTAAGTTCGTTGTGTGAGGCACCACTGTACATGAGACATGGATATCCATATTTGATGTACAGACTTGGACAACCTTTTTAAAATTCTGCTCTGCATCAATCCTTATATATAAGAATAGCCTTACTTGGTCAGACCAATAGTCCATCAAGCCCAGTAGCCCATTCTCACGGTGGCCAATCCAGGTAACTAGTACCTGGCCAAAACCCAAAGGAGTAGCAACATTCCAGAACCCCAAAGAGTAACAAAAGATTCCATGCAGAACCCCCAAAGAGTAGCAAGATTCCATGCAGAACCCCATACAGATTCCATGCTACCGATCCAGAGCAAGCAGTGACTTCCCCCATGTCTTAATAACAGACTATGGACTCTTCCTCCAGGAACCCATCCAAACATATAGGCCATGATTCTCTAACCATGCCGATCTTATAGGTGCCAGTAGGTGCCCAAGCTCAGTTAAAAAAACAAAAACAAAACACCCTTTAAGCAATGTTTTTAACTGAGTTAAAATGGAGCTTTTAAAAACAACAATGTACAGAAATGGAATTTTCAAAATTATATTAGTGAACACATGAGTCTTACGGACAAATATAAAGTAGAACAAAGACAATTTAAAGTCAAAAAATTCTGAAGAGATGAAATAGATTTTACAAAAGGATATATTTATCCGTGCATGAATCGAAATTTGAAAACAAGAAGACAACGACAAAGTAAGAAAAAGGTTGGGTTCACTTTATCCACCAGTGAGTCGTCGTCAGAGGGAGAAGGCACCATTCAAAAGAAGAAATCTATTAATCAAACGGAGATGCCACAACATACTCTCGGACTCGTTTTTTTAAGACTTCCATCTGTAGAAAGTCAAACATCAGAGGCAAATCTTTATTTCACACCAGATTTGGTGCATGTAACTCAGGTTAGTAGCAATTCAAATGAGTTCAAAAATACAAGCAAAACAATAGTCCTTGCACAAAAAACCAATCCATTTTGTTTCCTTTATGTGGCTTGTTGCCATCTACCAACTTCAATTTCAGCCTTTTAATGGCCTTCTCTGAGGCTTTCAGATCTACACCTGCCACAAGGGCTAGGCCCTTCCCGGCCCAGTCACAGTTTTCCACCTGGCCTGTTCAACCAGACTCTGCTATGACTTCTTGTAAGTCCTTTCACTGGGGAAAAGTTCTCCTTTTGGTTTTAATAATCACAAATACCCCCAGAGGTGCTGGGATCTGTACCCACCCTGTAGATTTTGGTATACTATCATTCCAACCAAGATCCCACTAGATGTTGAATAAAGTGTTCCCCAGTGTCCTGTGGCCAGCAGTGCCTTAGGTAACTAATTTTCATGCACCGTCCCCAAACAGCATCACAGAAAAACAAAACCCAGTCCTGCTTGAATGTAGGCAGTGCAGTTTTTCCTGCAAGTTCCATACAAGAAGTGGCAAAGACTTTAAATAATACAGCCTGGCTAGTCTGAAATCCTTCACCAACAATTTCCTTTTGATAAACTCCAAACTCTTCCTACTGTACCTCAGCCACATTCCATTAATTCAGGGTCAGTAGCGTATGAAAAATCCTCATTCAATTCTATATCATTTTCATTTATGAATGAGTCCTCAACAAAATCCTCCCTTATATCTGCCATTCTGGAGTATAAGGCTCTGGTGCACTTCTGTTTACTGGCAGAAAAGGTCTGGTTCCCTTCTGTCTCCCTGCTGGGTTCCTCCTGTGTGGCTCAATGTGTGGCCGCCTGAAACAAGGAACCCTACCCTTTTCTCTCTCAGTGGCTAACTGCCTGTGCTGGAGTGCAGGTGTGCCCTTGGTTCTGACTAATTCTGAGCTCAGGTGCTTGTTTAGCTGGCTCAAACCAGTTCTGGATTTGCTAGACACTGGAGCTGTTCCAGTCCTGGCTTTAGGAATTCTCTGTCCTTGGTCTGATGGGATATGTAGTCCTGTTACCTTGCTTTTCAATTGCTGCTTAGAAAAAGGTAAACAGGCATGAGGAGTCTCTAGCTCCTTCTGTGCACTGCTATGCAAAGGCATTTTCTGTCTTGGCAATGCCCTAGGAAGAATTTTAGGCTTATCTACTGTTTGCTCCTGGGACAATGTCCTACTTTGCTCATCAGTTCTAGGGCACTGCAAGGATTCCTTTGCCTTCACAGGGGGTTCCTTGTGACAGTGTGTAGGCAACTAGATATTCCTGGCGATTATTTAGCCTTGGGCCTTGATCCCACTCCACAGTTACAAGAACGAATTATTGAACTTGTTAAATTTGGTTTTGAACAGAGGTTCTTAACTCCATCTGAATGTAAGTTCCTAGTGGTGACTGGTCCTAAATGCCCTGTTTTTTACACGCTTCCCAAGTTACATAAACGTCTGGTCCACCCTCCTGGTAGGCCTATCGTTTCTGGAATAGGCTCTCTCCTCAAACCACGATCTGATTTCTTGGACTATTTTTTTCAACTATTTGTTAAACAATCTTTTTCCTATGTAAAAGATACATCGAAAAATCAGAAACATTTTCTTTACTGACCATTCCAAAGGATGGTTGGTCACCTTGGATGTCCAATCTCTCTATACTGTTATTCCTCAGGATGAGGCTTTGGCTGTCATTGCTCGATTTTTGAACAAGAGCTCTGACCCCATTAGGATACCCACTGAATTTGTGATTCATCTAGCTCGTCTGGTGATATGTCAGTTTTACCTCATGCAAAATTGTCATTTCTTTAATAAGACATTAACTGTTTTTTTCTGAGGCCCTCCAAGTACCTACAAATCCAAAATGTGGCCCTGCACAGGGTTTGAGCTTGAGACCACTGCTCAAACTGTGCAGGTGTCCTCTACCTACAGTCCTGCCAGTGGGGAGGTGATGTTTCACTATCATATTTTTAATACTGAGAAGCAAACAGGATCATCCCAAAACAGACATGTGCCCTGTGCGACACAACCCCTAGAGCTCCATTCCCACCCGCTGTGTCACAGCCAAGCAAGAAAGGCAATGGATAGGACACAGTTTTGGAGCCCCTGCCTCCCTTGCGCTCTGGGCAGCTGCACTGTCCACACATAGCTCACTACGGCCTTGGGAATAAGCAAGTTCTGTAGGACTCCAGGGAACCTGCCTTTCGACTGGCAGCAATGCCGTAGGAGGATTCCCGCCCAGCATAGAAGGAACAATGGCTACTAATAAAAAAGGTGTGAGCAAAATCCAAATGATTTGTAAATAAACTTTAAAAAATGCTGTCAGTAATACAGCAGTCCCATTCCAGTCGACTTTCAGCACTGAGTAGAGAATCACATGGGGGCAAAGATTGTCCCCCCCGCCTCCCTGTCCTCACAGCCTCTGTCTCCATCCCCACCCTGTCCATGCAGGCTCCGTCTCTATCCCCGCCCCATCCCCGCTGACTCTGTCCTCATTTGTACAAGCCTCGAACACTTATGATTTTATATTTAAATATTTTTATTAAAGCATAAAAAGGAACAATATTCTGTACAACTGTTTATAAATCACAAATAGAGCCTTCTATTTTGATCTGGTTTTGGTACAACCTTCCCAAAGATTCCGTTGCTTATAATTTTATTTCATCTGGGAAGGTAATTGGATTGTCTTTCAGACATGAGTATAGAAGAGAACGATAGAAGTCTGATGAACAGAAAAGACTCTTGTTGCCACATCAAAGGCAGACAAGAAAAAAAAGGATGTCATTTAACAGGGGTTCAATTAAATCCAAAAGCAGCTTCTGCAGGTTTTTTTAAATTATTGAATTCAGTTGCCAATTGTCTAAGATGTGTTAAGTTTTTATATATTGATACTAGTCTCAAGTTTAATTAGAGAACGACATAGGGAGAAAGTTTGTCCTTGTACCCTCAGGCTCTGTCTCTGTCCCCATCCCTGCCCTGACCCCCAGGTTCTGTTCCCATCCCCACCACGCGATTAACCGCAGGTACCCTTACCTGTGTCATTCTCTAACGCCAAGGTCTTGTTTTGCCTTTGCTCAGGCTACTTTAGATGCAGTTTAGCTTATAAGGGGGGGGGGGGGGGTTTTGTGCTTTGTTCCCCTTTTAGCTTTACCCCTGACACAGCCTAAGGACAAAATGTGGCCACTGAAAAACACTGGCATTCTGCAGTGCTTTTGACTACATTTGCAATCTACCTGATGGTCCGTATTTATTTTTTCTTGCAGGAGAAAATACAGAAACCAGGAAAAGTATTCAGAAGTTGAATCAAGAAGTAAGTAAACAACATTCCCAGAAATCACTAAGGCTCCCTTTTACTAAGTCGCAATAGAGGTTTTTACTGCGGCCTGGGGCACTAAATGCTCTGACACTGCTTTGATGCTCATAGGAATTCAATGAGCGTCAGAGCAGCATTGGAGCATATAGTGCTGCAGGCCACAGTAAAAACCTCTATCACAGCTTAGTAAAGGGGGTAGGGACGGGGAAAGTTGTTAAGTAGATTTAACAAGGTAAAAGCTAACAGACTATTTTTATATCCACAGTGAGATTTTTTACTTTTAGTATGAAGAACATTTTAATAGTTTATTCAAACTTACTATACCACCATGGACTATCTGGCAGATCTAGGCGGTTTACAATTCTAAAAGGAACAATATTTATTTATTTAAAAATTTATATAACGCATGCAACTATGCGGTTTCAAGTTTATTTCATTTCTTTGATTACTTCGCATAGTCCAAATCCAATGCGATTTACATAAGTTCAAAAATTGAATAAAATTTTAAAAACCGACAAACATAACATTCACTACTAATACATTAATACATGTAAGGAGGGAAGCGGTTGACAGCAATTGACATAAATACAATTCTAAAAAAAAATAAAACCAGGGGAGGGTCAAGACACAGAAGGTTGGGGAACAGGTACCCACTTAATTCTATTAGATCATCTTCCTGAAGTTATTATAGGTTATAACATATCTATTAGAAAGCGTCCTTGAATAGCCAGCTTTTTAGGAGATTTTTTAACTTGCTCAGTGCTTTTTCTTCTCTTATATTAAATGGCAATGAATTCCAGATTTGTGGGGCTGTGGCCGAAAAAACCATATCTCTCCTAGAATATATAACTTTTAAGGAAGGCACTACTAGCAGAGCTTTATCTTCAGATCTTAAGGATTTTATGGGAGAGTATGGTATTAGATATCTTTCCAAAAATCAGGACAGGAACTACTTATCTTGATAAGACAGAGTTTATCATTCAAACAAGAAGCTAAGGGGCTCATAATCGAAAGAGAAAAACGTCTAAAAACCGGCCTAAGTCGGCACTTGGACGAACATTGTCCAAATATGTCCAAGTGCCGATAATAAAAATGGTATTTCTAAACGACCTATGCCTTCATAGTGCCGCTGAACGACCAAAGCTAAACGGGGCGTTTCACAAGGAGTGTCGAGGGCGGGAGTTGGGTGGGACATGGGCCAGCTTAGACTTAGTCATACAGCATGTATAACCGAAAGTTATACAGCACAGGACTGACAGAACTTGGACGTTGTGACTTAGACCATGTAAAACAGGGGTGCCCAATAGGTCGATCGCGATCGACCAGTAGCTCACCAAGGCAAAGTGAGTCGATCACCTAGCACTCACTTTGCCTTGGCGATCTATCGGGCCGATCAGTCTTCCTCTCTCCGACGTCAATTCTGCCGTCGGAGAGGAAGTTCGGGCCAGCCAATCGCTGCCTGGCTGGGCGGAACTTCCTCTCCGACGGCAGAATTGACATTGGGGAGAGGAATGCTGGTCGGCCCGAAGCAGGGAGAGCATGGGTGGCGTCGGCGTCGGTTTTGGGGCCTGTTATCCATTGGTGGCGTTTTGGCTCCTGTTCCCCGATGGCAGCGGCAGTGGCAGTGGCTTGGGGAAGGGCAGGGAGAAAGAAAGAAAGGGGGCAGGCAGGGAGACAGAAGGAAAGAAGAAAAAAAGAAAGGGGGCATGAAGAGAGAAAGAAAGAAAGGTCAGGGAGAGAGGAAGAAAAAGTTGGGGGAGGGAATGAGGTGTGGAGGAGAGGAAGCATACAGGCTGAAAGAAAGATTGGATGCACAGTCAGAAGAAGAAAGTGCAACCAGAGACTCATGAAATCACCAGACAAGGTAGGAAAAATGATTTTATTTTAAATTTAGTGATCAAAATGTGTCTGAATTTATATCTGCTGTCTATATTTTACAATATGGTCCCCTTTTACTAAACCGCAATAATGGTTTTTAGCGCAGGGAGCCTATGAGCGTCGAGAGCAGCGCTGGGCATTCAGCGCAGCTCCCTGCACTAAAAACTGCTATTGTGGTTTAGTAAAAAGGGAGGGCGGTGGGTATTTGTCTATTTTTGTATGGTTGTTACTGAGGTGACAGTGCATAGAGTCACCTGCTTTGACCTCTTTGAAAAAACCCCGGAATAGGAATGATAATTAACAATTCTATGCGTACAGTGTGCGTTGTGTTTTTTTAAAATTTTATTGTTGGTAGATCATTTTGACTTGGTCATTTTAAAAGTAGCTCGCGAGTCAAAAAAGTGTGGGCAGCCCTGATGTAAAACATGGTCTAAGTCACAAAACCCACCTAAAGTCACCAGATAAGCACTGCAAACACATAAAACAGACCCCCCACACACTACCCCAGTGATCACCGACCCCCCCCCACCCCCATAAAAATATTAATCACACCTTTAAAATTCAGCCTTCAGACCAACATCACCTGGCCACCTGGCATAGGAAAGCCTAGTCGTCCAGCACAGAGGCGGCTTAAGCCGTCTTGAGGGTGCGTTAAGGAAGTCAGTTTGACTATGGCGGTATAGAAAAATAAAGTTATTATTATTATCATGGAGAGGAGGACCCATGCCCATAAGCCCCTGTAATCACTGCATTGATACTTAAACATGTGCACTCCCATATACACCCCCAAAACCTTTTTTACTGGCATATAAGTGGCTCCTGCAGCCATAAGGGCTATTAGGGTGGTAGATAAGTCGATCTAGGGGATCTGGAGGTGGTTTAGGGGTCTCACCATGACCTATAAGGGAGCTGTGGTGAGAAGAAGACATGGCACCATTTTTGTGAAGTTCACTGCAGTGCCCTGTAAGGTGCCCCATTATTTAGGTGCCATGTCTGGGTGTTCAGTCCATCACTTTGCAGACCCCTCCCATGTCCAACAGGGATTGTTTTAGGCGTTTGTTACTTGGACGAAAATGTGGTATAAAGATGGACGATTTAGCAACTTGGAAGATCAGATCTGCAGGACGTATAATTAGACGATTTTCGAAAAAAAAAAAAAATTTTTTCGACGTATTTGTCGAAAATTTGTCCTAGGCTGTTTTTTACTTTGGACAACTTGCGAGTTAGACAAAAACAGACTTAGACGTTCCTTTCGATTATGCCCCTCCACGCCTTCTAGACCAATAGAGGATGGTAAAAAAAGGGCAGATAGGAAGGAAGAATGGAGAATAGCTGGAGATGGGTGAAATGACCCTATGAGAGATTGTAAGCTTCGGTGAACAGTTAGGTTTATATTATTGTTTTGAATTTTTTTCAGTGATGACATGCTGCAAAATAGAGGGCACGCTGTCTGGTGAATTCTATCTAAGCAAAAAATAGTGACAGTTTTCACCTACTTACAAACAAGTGTTTTCTACTGCTTTAAAAGCTATTCACACTGGCCTCAAGGAGCCCAGTGCAAGCAAGCTTTATGCTTTGAATGTCCTACAGTAAGGTGTATTACATATCCCCATGATATGAACCTAATGTGCCCCTGGTGCAGGCAGTCTGCTGCCAGAACATCTCGGGCTTTAACTAGCACATTTGTGTGATGGGACAACACAAACACACTGGGCCAATAGTCAAAGCAATTAAAGCGGGCAGGGACTTCTGCCTGCTTAAATCGCTTCCCAGTGCCTAAGTGAGTATATTCAGCAGCACTTAACAGGAGAAAGCCACTGGAATAACCCCACAGACCACCCAACTAAAAAGTGGGCAGATCAGAGTCAGCGCCATTGGGCAGCATTAGGGAGGAGCTCCAAGTTTTACGGGTGTTGGCAATATTTAGTGCCAGCACCTGCATAGGTAAGCGGCCTAATTTAGGATAGCTCAAAAACAGGGAGAATTCTGGTTAGGATGATACAGAGAATCCATGTCTGCAGTAGAAAACCTGAACTTTGGGATTTAGACCTGCTCGAGCACCAGTGTCTGCTGTATGGGTAGTGCTAAATCCCGACATCATCAGTCATCCCCTCCCCATTACAATCCTATCCTGATGCCAACACCCCTGCTCTAATGTAAATATAAATGATGAGAACCCTCAAGCCACATCAGCTGAGGACTTTCTCTGAAGGTAATCGAGGGTCCCTTTTGCCAAGTTTAACAGGCAAAAGCAGCATCCCCAAGTCACAGATGCTGGCACCTCAGTGGCTCAGGGATGCTACCAGCAACTGCTACGCTTCATGGAGGGGAGTTCTGGCCACCTTTGGAGGAAGTCCTCAGTAGGAGGTGCTAGGGGATCCCCACCAGCCACAGCAAAGATCAGCAAGTACTTCAGCACTGGAGAAATAAAACCAGAAATGCATTTTCTTTTCTGTTGAACACAATACAAAGACATCTGCTATATATATTTCTCAAAGCTAACATATTTCAGTCAATAAGTCCCTTTGTTTACTTTTGTTGTCTATAGATTTGTTTTTACATCAAGTTAGTTCCAGTTTCTCTTTTTTTCCACTTTCCTGTCTTCTGCAAATTCTTCTTCAAGTGGTTGCTGTCCATTGATTTCTCCTACCATGGTTCAGCATTTCTCTCTTCTCTCCCTCCCATTGTACAGCATTCTCACTCCCTTTTCTCCTGAATCATTCTCCCTCTTTTTCCCCTTCCCTCTCCTGCACAGCATTTCTTCCTCTCTCCTCCACCCCCATGTGCAACATGTCTTCCTCTCTCTCACACTGTCCACCATCAGTTGCATACCAAGGGGGGGCGGGGGATGGTCCACCCCGGGTGCACACCCCAAGGGGGTGCACAGCTGGCCACCTACCAGGGAATAGACTGCCGCCAGGGAAAGGCTGCCATTGCCGCCATTGGGAACGGGCAGAGCCGAGTTCTCCCTCCCTGTTTTCTTCCCCGCGGGCCGACCAACTCTCGCCGCCCGATGTCAATTCTGACATCGGAGAGGACGTTCTGGGCCAGTCAATCGCTGCCTGGCTGGCCCGGAACGTCCTCTCTGATGTTAGAATTGACGTCGGGTGGCGAGAGTTGGTCGGCCCCATGGGGAAGAAAAGCAGGGCGAACTCGGCCCCGGCCTCTTCCCGACGGCCAGTGGCAGAATTTCCCCGGCGGCGGTGGCAGCAGCATGTTTCCCAATGGCGGTGGCATGGGGGAGGGCAGGGAGAAAGAAAGAAAAAAAGGTGGGGGAGACAGGGAGCCAGAAAGAAAGAAAGGGGGGGACAGGGAGCCAGAAAGAAAGAAAGGGGGCAGGGTGAAAAAAAAAAGAAAGAAAGAAAGAAAGAAATGGGGTATGGGGAGAGAGAGAGAAAGACAGACATAGAGAAAGAAAGGGGGCATGGAGAGAGAAAGAAAGAAGGGGGCAGGGTGAAAGAAAGAAAAATGGGGCATGGAGAGAGAGAGAGAGTAAGACAAACAGAGAAAGAAAGGGGGCATGGGGAGAGAGAAAGAAAGAAGGGATAGGGTGAAAGAAAGAAAGAAATGGGGCACAGAGAGAGAGAAAGATAGACAGAAAAAGAAAGGGGGCATGGAGAGAGAAAGACGGGGCAGGGTGAAAGAAAGAAAGAAATGGAGCATGGAGAGACTGAGATAGAGAAAGAAAGGGGGCATGGAGAGAGAAAGAAAGAAGGGGGCAGGGTAAAAGAAAGAAAAATGGGGCATGGAGAGAGAGAGAGAAAGACAAACAAACAGAGAAAGAAAGGGGGCATGGGGAGAGAGAAAGAAAGAAGGGGTAGGGTAAAAGAAAGAAAGAAATGGGGCATGGAAAGAGAGAGAAAGACAGACAGAGAAAGAAAGGGGGCATGGAGAGAGAAAGAAAGAACGGGGCAGGGTGAAAGAAAGAAAGAAATGGGGCACGGAGAGAGAGAGAGAAAGACAGACATACAGAAAGAAAGGGGGCATGGAGAGAGAAAGAAAGAAGGGGGCAGGATGAAACAAAGAAAAAGCCTATATTCTGCGTCAAGGTATATATTGGATCCTCCCAGAGCCCATTGAAAATATACCAGATTGGTTCTGGTTAGAATGGAGACTCATGTTTCCTTTACGTCTGAGTCATGTTATCAGTATTCAAATGCCAAGGTTATATAAGGAACACAAAATATTTGTTGATACCTGGAAAACTTTAAGGTATATAAGTAATCTAACTCCTATTCCAATAAATAAATCAATGACTCAAACAATTTGGCTAAACCCAAAGATCAAGGTTGGCGGTTTTAAAATTATCTGGAAACATTGGATGATTGCTGGAATTCGTATTTTAGAGGATGTAATGAATAAAGGTAAACTGCTTGAGTTTTCACAATTGCAAAATAAATTTGGTTTAAATAAATCACAATATTTCAGATGGTTGCAATTGAAGCAGGCCATTTAGGTGGGGTTCCCTGAATGGAAAAACCTTAATAATTATCATAGTATGGAATTTTTATGTTTTCAGATAGATTCCATGGGTCACCAGGCCGCAATGTGGTATAAATTGATATCTGGATTTGTAAATTAAAAAAAAAAAATGGTCTTAGAGACATTTGGAGCATTGAAATCAAGCATCAGATGAATGCATCTCAATAGCCACGACTTTGGTCTTGGAGGTTAAGGTGTACAATATCAGCATCTATGAGACAAACATGGTTTTTTCTTTTACATAGAGCCTTTTGGACCCCTGTTCGTTTACATAGAATTGATAACTCTAAGTCTAATAGATGCTGGCACTGTAATCTAGAAGTGGGGACATTAGATCATCTTTTATTTTATTGTCCATTCATATTACTATTTTGGAAATCAATTTGGCCTCAAATAAATAGGATGTTGGAAAATCCGGTAGCCTTGACATATGATACGATTTTGTTTGGTACTGCAATGAGAGCTCGGAGTCAAATCTCGTCAAATAATAACAAACTTTTATTTATATTGACTGGAGTAGCAAGTTCAACAAATAACATATAATTGGAAAAATTATGACAGATTAAATTACAATTTTTGGTGGAATTCAGTTTGCCATATATATAAGATGGAGCGTACATTTGCATCACAAAAAGGTTATATCGATAAGTTTAAAAAGATTTGGGGACCATTAATAGATTTTTGTAATGATTGATATAATTTTTCCCATAATAAGATACTGGATAAAGGAGGGGGGGTTGGTTTATTCTCTTTATCATAAATTATAAATAAATTATTATAATAGTTGTTATATTGTGTGCAACTAACAAAATAAGGGGAGGGAAAGGGATTCATAATTGAATAATAGTTGATAAAATTATTAAAAATTTTTATATGATGTCTAAAATTATAGTAAGGATTATATAAGATATGATGTATGTACAATATGTTATGGAAATATCAAGTGTATATTTAAGATAATTGGATGAATCTTTATGACACACTTGTTGTTATATGAAGAAAAAATCAATAAAAATTTAAAACATTTAAAAAAAAGAAAAAGTTGGGGGAGGGAATGAGGTCTGGAGGAGAGGAAGCATAGAGGAGACTGAAAGAAGGGAAGAAATATTGGATGCACAGTCAGAAGAATAAAGTGCAACCAGAGACTGATGAATTACCAAACAAAGGTAGGAAAAATGATTTTATTTTCAATTTAGTGATCAAAATGTGTCCGTTTTGAGAATTTATATATTGTGTCTATATTTTGCACTATGGCCCCCTTTTAGCGCAGGGAGCTTATGAGCGTCGAGAGCAGCGTGGGGCATTCAGCGCAGCTCCCTGTGTTAAAAAATGCAATCGCGGTTTAGTAAAAAGGGAGGGGCTATATTTGTCTATTTTTGTATAGTTGTTACTGAGGTGACATTGCATAAAGTCATCTGCCTTGACCTCTTTGAAAACCCGCAGAATATAAATGATAATTAACATTTTCTCTGCATACAGTGTGCTTTGTGTTTTTAAAATTTTATTGTTGGTAGATCATTTTGACTTGGCCACGAAGGTAAGAAGGAGGGAGGGAGGGTAGCTGCTGAAAGACATCTAGTAATCCTTGCAGGCTTGACTGTGCAGGGAATTATTTTTGTAAAATCATGTTTTGTTATATGACTGGCATTATTTAGACTTTAATTTCTATGAATGAATAGAATGAAAATGATATAAAATGACTTGCTTGTTTTTATGTGTGTGCGCTGAAGGAAAATGGAGAGAGAGTGGGCTGAGGACGCTGAAGGGAAATGGGGAAGAGAGAGTGGGGAGAAGACGCTGATTTATAAATTGACAATTGTACAGAATATTGTTTCTTTTTATACTTTAATATAATAAGTTCAATATAAAACAATTCAAGGCTTGTGTGGATGGAATCAGGTGGTTTGTGGGGAAGGGGACCAAGCTTACGGGGATTAGTTCAATAAAATGGTATTTTCTTATTTCTCATTATTTGTTTTATTTTTATTTGTTAATTTGTAAAGTGGTGATTGTTATGTATCAGTTTTTTTCAAATTTACATCTACTGTCTTTATATTTTGCACAGTATTAGAGGACATGTATTACTGTTTTTGTGGTGCTGTGGTGTTGCATTGTATGCTGAGTCTGGTTTCTTAAAAAAAGTAGCTTAAGGTGATGTTATAGGTCACCCTAATTACCTTATACCCATACTATTCTCACAATTATTCTCAGCCCTCAGAGATGCCACCAGGGGCATCTACTTTTTCTGAGACTTCACCTTATACAAAATTTATTTGTTTAAGCCTATTATCCGAGTCTGGTTTCTTGGCAGTTCAGTTTAACTTTTGTCTACATATTTCTATTTTTAGTTTGTGATTATTCCATATTGGGCGAGGGTGTATCTGTCTGTGTGTATGAAAGGGACATGGCTTTCAGATAGCATCGACTGTACAGGATCAATTGATTGTGCAGGATCTGGCTTGTTTAGTTTTACAATGTATGTGTTGGTGTTCTAGTGCTCACTGCAGTGTTTAAGACGCTGCCTTTTTCTAGGTACACTCTTGTGCAATATGTGGATTGTTACTAAAAATCATATTTTTCATATAGATGGGGGGGGTGTCAAAAAATGATGGGCCCCGGGTATCATATATGCTAGGTACGCCACTGTCAACCATCTCTATCATATTCTCCCCCTTGCTGCAAAGGGAGTGAGGAAAGAGAGAGAGCAAGAGGAGGATCAAGGTTGCATTTCTCCCACCCCCTCTACTACCACATCAAACATTTCTCCCTCTCTCATCCCCTGGACTATGTGCAGCATCTTTCATCCCTGCCCACCAGCCCCATGCCCAACATTTCTCCTTTTCTCACCCCTCTCCCTCCACCACCATGTCCAACATTCCTCCCTCTTGCATCCCTTTCAATCTGTCCCACTGTTCCCTCTCCACCACCATATCCAAAATTTCTCCCTCTCATCTTTCTCTTTCCCATGCATCTCTACCTCACTCCTCTACCTCACTCCTCTCCCTCCCTATGCCCAAAAATTCTCCATTTTCTTCTTTTCCCCATGTGCACCATCTATATTTCCCTCTCACTCATATACCCATGCCCAACAATTCTCCCTTTCTATTCAGTCCCCCACCTCACCACCTCTTTCCCTCCCTCCTTCCATACTATGTTCTAAGTTCATTTCCTCTTCCTCTCTCCCTTCTGTGTCCCAAGTTTGTGCCCCCTCCCTCTCTCCTTCCTTCCAGCCTTTTTCCAGCCTTCTGTATCCCAATTTCATGCTCCTCCCATGTTCCAATGTGCTCTTTCCTTTGTCCTGTTCATGCCCCCTCTCTCTCCCTTCCTTGCCCCAATGCACTCACTACCTCCCTCCCTTCTGTGACCCAAGTACTTGTGCCCTCCTCCCATGAATGTGCACCAGACAGTCTCTAGGTGGGCCATCTCCTTCCTGTCATATTCGCTTCTTTGCAGGGCCGCAGACAGCAGTTCCTGCAGGCTGCACATGGGTGAACAAGAAGTCTTCTCTCTGATGTCAGAGGGAAGACTTCTGAGTCAGCTGCATGCGGTGTGCAGAGAGAGCTGCACGCGGCATTATGGAGGAGTGAGTATGGCTGGAGAGCAGAAAAAAGGAGGCACTAGCAAGCTAAACTCTTGGGAGCCCCCTGAGGTACCTCCATCCTTGCGGGATTCTCATGATCCCAGAGGGATCCCATCAGCCCTGTAACTGTGCAGCTCTCTAATCCCAAGTAAAGGTTGAGACCCAGGAATTATTAATCTTAACTAGGGTTGCAAGATTTCCTCTATAATAAAAAGAGGATACCTGTCCCACCACAAACCCCGCACCATTCCGCCTCCAGTTCTGCACTGTACCTCCCTCAGTCCCGCCCCCACACGAACCTCCCTGAGCTCGGCACCACGTCTTGAGGGCATCTGTGCATGTATAGATGTCAACGTGATGATGTCACATGTATGTGCACATGCATATGACTACATTGCATGCGCAGATGCCCTCTAGACGTGGCCCTGAGGTCAAGGACTTCCAAAACCCAGACAAACTGTAGGGTTTTGGAAATCCCTCCAAGCACCTAGACCAGGGGTCTGCAACCTTTAAGACATAAAGAGCCACTTGGACCCGTTTTCGAAAAGAAAAAAAAACTTGGAGCCGCAAAACCATTATAAAACAAATCTAACACTGCATATATTGTTTCTTATCTTAATGCTATATACAGGATCACTAAATTGAAAATAAAATCATTTTTCCTACCTTTGCTATTTGGTGATTTCATGAGTCTCTGGTTGCACTTTCTTCTTCTGACTGTGCATCCAATCTTTCTTCCTTTCTTTCAGCCTCCTGTATGTTTCCTCTCCTCCAGACCCCATTCTCTCCCCCAACTTTTTCTTTCTGTCTCCCTGTTCCCCCTTCTTTCTGTCTCCGTGCCCTCCCCCAAGCCACTCGGTTTGCTGCCACCGCAATCGGGGAACAGCCCCCAAGCCACTGCCGTCCCAAGCTTTCCCTGCAGAAGTGTTGCGCTGACCAGCATTCCGCTCCCTGACGTCAATTCTGACGTAGGAGAGGAAGTTCCGGGCCAACAAGGCATTTCTCCTCATTCCATCCAGCCTGAGCCCCATCTCTCCTTGATCCAGCATTTCCCTTCTGTGTCTGTCAGAATTACCATTCCACCTATTTTCCAGCATCACCCTTCTTTGTGTCCATCTCACCTATATCCCTATCTCACCACTTTTTCAGAATCTTCATTTGTCTCTATCCTTGTCTTTACCCCATGTTCACCATTTGCCCTTTCAATGTCTTTATCCCCCCCCCCCCACTTTTTCAGCATTACTTCTATGTCTCTATTTCACCTTCTCTTCATGTCCCCTCTGTATCTCTATCCTTATTCAGTAGGTCCTGCTTACCCTTTCTCTTCTTTGTGTCACTATCTCCATTTTCAGCTTTCCCCCCTTTTCCTTTGTTACTGCACCCTGTAGCTAGAATCTTTCCACCCTCCCTCCACTCCGGCCCAGCCCAGTATGAAAGATTTCCTTTTGTTTCCCTCCCCTCTCTCTTTCTCTCTCTCTTCTGCTCCCTCACCCACGAGTCCTGCATCTGGCCCTCTCCCTTCTACCTGCACCTGGCAACACCCCCCTGCTCCGCGGCTCTCTTCAGCAACTCGTCAGCAGCAGTGATCAAGACAAGCTGCCGACATCGAGGCCTTCCCTCTACGAGTCCCGCCTTTGTGGAAAAAGGAAGTTGAAACAAGCGGAACTCGCAGAGGGTAGGCCCCGACGTCAGAAGCTGCTGCTGAGTTGCCGAAGAGAGCCGCGGAGCAGGGGATGTGGCCGGAAGCAGGTAGAAGGGAGAGGGAGATAGGAAGGCTGTAGATCTCCGGAGCATGACACCGACCCTGGCCAGGATGATTTCTTTTTCAGGCACCTTACAAGTCCAGCGTCGCGGCGGGAAATAGCCATGCTGAGCAGTGAGCTCAGCACTACACAGATGAAAGCCTTGCTTGCTGATTGGTCCGGCGGCATGGCGGGACGGGGCCGCCGGACCAATCAGCAAGCAAGGCTTTCATCTGTGTATGTGCTGAGCTCACTGCTCAGCATGGCTATTTCCCGCCGCGACGCTGGACTTGTAAGGTGCATGCCTGCGTGACACACTACCGGAGCCGCAGCAAAGGTGGAAAAGAGCCGCATGCGGCTCTGGAGCCGCAGGTTGCCGACCCCCGACCTAGACAAATCTCTAAAAAGAGGACATGTCTGGGTTTTCCTGGACATCTGGTAACCTTAACCTTAAAAACAACTGTAGCGGGAGTGGAGTTGATGAACTTGGAAAGACCAAATTTATGTAAAATTAACATTTAATGCTAAAATAATATAAGCAATGCAGTTCACTTTATTGTCCATTGGACCATCTACCGGTGTTGATCTACATTGTCATTGTACAATATGTGAACTGTAGCGCTGTTTGCTTTTCAGACTTTGTGAACTGCATTGCTTTTATTATTTTAGTATTAAATGTTAATTTTGCATAAATGTTGTCTTTCCAAGTTCATCAACTCCACTCCCCCTACAGTTTTTGTGGTTCCTCTGTTTTTTTGAGTGGAGCACCAAGGTTTCCTTGTTTGCTAGGGTCTCACTTTATTGTCCACTGGACCATATACTGGTGTATAATGATCTGAAATTGATATATATTATCATTGTACAACATGTGATCTGTATCTCTGTGTACTTGTCATATTTTGTGAACTGCATCGCTTTTATTATTTTAGCATTAAACGTTAATTATGCATAAATGTGGTCTTTCCAAATTCTTCAACTCTTACAGCTGTTTTTGTGGTTCCTCCATTTTTTGATTGGAGCACCGAGGTTTCCTTGTTTGCTGTTGAACCCTAACCTTAACTCATAACAGAGAACAGGAGGTCACAGAGTTAAACAGTTATCTAAAGCATAAGAGAGGATGTTACCCAGCTGTAGAAGCGGAAGTCCTTACAAAGTTCTCCAGTAAGACTGGAGCAGCAGGTAGTGGGGCTGCTTTCTGAATTAAAGGAGGCAAAAGAATTCACCCGGCTTGCAGAGGAATGATAAGAGAATGTCTTGGCTGAACTTAACCAATCCCATGACCAACGCAGACAACTGGAGATCCAAGTGGAAGTGCTGCACAGTGAGGAAGCTTAGTTTAAAAGAGAGTACCATGTAAAGGTGGAAAGAAACCCAATTGTGAAACAGTGAAGGAAGTGCTAACTAAGAGGACAGCAAAGGAAGTGAAGCAACTATTAGTAATGCTTGCGAGACCCAGGTCCGGTCGACCAAGAGGGAACTATTCTTCCAAATGGAAGATGTAAAGGGGCTCCTTGAAGAAAGACTGCCAATCAAGTAGAGAAAGCTTCATCCAAGGCTAGGCAAATGCTGGGTTGCATCCGAAGAAGTTTTGTCAGCCGAAAGCCCTAAGTTGTAATGCCATTGTACAGGTCCATGATGAGACCTCATCTGGAATATTGTGTTCAATTTTGGAGGCCACATTATCAAAAGGATGTGCTGAGAGTGGAGTCGGTTCAGCGAATGGCCACCAGGATGGTCTCAGGACTCAAGGATCTCCCGTATGAGGAACGTCTAGGTAAGTTGCAGCTATACTCTCTCGAGGAACACAGAGAGAGGGGAGACATGATAGAGACATTCAAATATGTTACTGGCCGTATTGAGGTAGAAGAAGATATCTTTTTCCATACAGGACCTACGGCAACAAGAGGGCATCCGTTGAAAATCAGGAGTGGGAGATTTCATAGCGACACTAGGAAGTATTTCTTCACCGAAAAGGTGGTTGATTGTTGGAATGATCTTCCACTTCAGGTAATTGAGGCAAGCAACGTGCTCGATTAAGCATGTGGGTTCACTTCGAGGAAGTGCTTAGGGGGGAGGGTCCTTAGAGTGGGCAGACTTATTGGGCCGGTGGCCCTTTTCTGCTGTCATGTTCTATGTTTCTTTGACTGGATGTCCAAAGGGGCCTGGTAGAGGCTGTTCAGATTGCTTTCTAGAAGCTTGAGCTGCTGTAAAAACCCAGATCTAGACTTCAGAATGCTTGGGTCCAGGCAATTTTTTAAAAAATGCAAGGAAGAAATAAGTGTTCGCTAAGATTAAGACTAGGACCAGAACTGGCAAGCCAGGAAAAGAGCAGCCTGACCAAGGCTGAGAAGGAGGAACAATCCGGCACCTCGGAGCTAGGGATGACAGTTAAGACTGCTGATTTGTGGAGGAGGTTATCTTGAGAAAATGATAGCAACACCAGGAAAGAGCAACAGGTATCACTAGGAAGAGTGACTATTATATGAACCTGATGCTGGAGGTCTACCCTGAATCTAGGGTAAAGCTTCAGCTTTACACGAAAGATAACCTGGGACCAGAAAATTCTGTAACTGAACCAGGCTCTTCATTTGTGAAGCTGGACAATAGATTAAGCACAAAAGAGTGGGTAGAGCAGAAAAGTCTTATGTAGAGACACCTCAGAAAAGTATGGTATAGTCAATAAGGATCTCATGAAGGAATGTTCTTCTTTGTGATCCTAGTTGTGGGTGTTTCAATGGAGCAGAGAGTCACAGAGCAGAGTTTGGAAGCTCGCCCTGTATTACAGAAGCCAGGTGCTTCATGCAGATTCAGAAACAGGAGACAGGAAACAAAGAGATGCAGGGCTGGGAGCCTTTGAAGCTAATCTTTCCTTGCCTATAGATGAGAAGGGAAGTGGGTCACTGAATGAACAGAGTTTCTGGATCCAAAAAGGGATTCCTGGCCTACGTATTCTGATTTGGAATGCTCAGCAGGGAACTGCGTGGAGAGTTGATTGGAAACAAACGATCTGAATAATTCAGAATCTGAAAGCAAATTATTCAAGGGTAAATGATCAAAAACAAATCTAACCAAAAATGTTTTGCATATGCATCCGTAACAGATACCCTGTCATTGACATTTTGGTTGAATAAGTGAAGGATGCATTAAAACCATAATGAAAGGAAAAGGTTATAAACCTACCTTCACAATGGCAAACTTTACTAACAGGTTACCTAGGTAGGAAGAACAGTTGCTCCTGTGCTTTCTCATAACATAGCTTCATAAAACCTGCAGAAATTGCAGATAAAAGGCACCTGGGTGGGCATATACTTGCTCAGGCATAGGAATCATTTACACAAGTATTTTAGCAACTGCATTTGCACTTCACAACTCTACCTGTGCTCCACCCAAACTATGACCCACAACTACATGTACACACAGGTAATAATGCTAAACCAGAAATTTCTTAACCTTCAAACACTACTATATAAGACAGTGTATCGCAGACTGTGTGCTGCCGCCCACTAGTGAGCTGCGGCGAGATTCCGGATATGCTATGAGACGCTGGCGAGGAGAAGAGATGCAGGCGCCAGCTGACTGCTTACAGGACATGCCTCTCGCGGCGAAAGCACGTCCTGTAGTCACTCAGCCAGTGCTGGTGCCTCTCCTCCTTCAGCATCCCAATACCAGCATAGTGATAATAGGCTCAGGGCCACATCTGGATGGCCTACACATATGCGTGGACTTAGACGTGTTGACATCACACATGCATGTGACCTCATCACATCGACATTCGTGTATTTACGGATGCCCTGTAGCTGTGACCCTGAGTTTAGTGTGTCGCAACTACAAAAAGTTTGCGGGACACCGATATAAGAACTGCAGACTAAAAGTTATCTTTAATTAACCGCTTACGTTTTCTATCTCTTTGTTAAGAGTACACGTGACAGTAGAAGAGCCAACCAACTGGATGCAGAGCCCTTCCCTCCTGCTTTATCCCGCCCATCTTTCCAAGCGAAGATTGTAGTTCTACCCTTTCCCCTCAAGGTCTTGTCTAGATTATCTCACCTACCCCCTCTCTAGAATGTAAGCCACTTAGACGTACCCTGTGATAGTACCCTGCTAAAACCGCTAGCGCGCCTTTGTAAAAGGAGCCCTAAGTCTCTGGTATTTGGATTTATTCTGTGAATATCTTTTTGTGGCTATATAATAATTTATGATATTCTGCTTGTATAGTTATTTTTTGTCAAGATAGTAGATATGTCATAGTTTTTAAGTGCTACTCTATCCAGAGCAGTGGTCTCAAACTCGTGGCCCGCCAGGTACTATTTTGAGGCCCTCGGTATGTTTATCATAATCACATAAGTAATAAAACAGTTTCTTGATCAGATGTCTCCTTTAACTATAAATTACAATATTATTATTAAGACTTAGCCAAAAGGAAAGATTTATAAACCATAAAGAGTTTTACCTCATGCAAAATTGTCATTTCTTTAATAAAACATTAACTATTTTTTCTGCAGCCCTTCAAGTACCTACAGATCCAAAATGTGGCCCTGTTTGAGAGCACTGATCTAGAGTGTATTCCAAAATGCTATTATACTTGTTTTGTCATACCTATTGCTATCCTTCTGTGCAAGCCAATAACAGTGATATCTTTGTCTGCAGATGCTCAGCCTTACTCAACAAGTAACTCAACTGAGCAAGGATCTGAATGAGATGCTGCAGCTTATCCGTCCCCTTTTACTGACCCAAACATATATTCCATCTCCTGCGGTCAGCCTTTTGACATCAACTCTCAATAACACCTACAGCAATAGCAGTGGCTTTAGCAGCAGCCTTCAGTCACAGGCTGCCATCACCAGCATTACTGGACAGAACTTTTCTGGGCAAACAAAACCTGATTACATCCAGGCGAACATGTGGTCTGAGATGTACTCTGAAGCTGAGCCATTACCACCAGCACAACCTATCTTAGAGCCTGCAGGTCACTTACCTAGGAAGAATGTCCATCAAGCTTTGTCCTTAGATTCCTTCCTCAGACATTCATGCCACCATTACACGGGTCATCGAACCTGTGGCTCTCAGACTATAAACCAGACTCTGTCTCCATGTCACAACAACTTACCACAGACAGAGCTCACCACCAAGAGCACAGTGGCACCAAGTTCTTCATCTCCAATGGTAGCACCTCATCTCCATCTCAGTCGACAGCCTGAGACAAAGAAAGACATTGTGAACCCATCCTTGATGCGACCATTCTGTGCACCTGTGGACTCAGACTCTTTAAGGGACAGGATAGTGGACCTATTAGGTCCAGAAATGGTTGCAAGAGACTTGAAAGAATCCTCTTCTCCAACCGCATCATTGGAACTGATTCAAAATTCGTCAGGAGGGTCACAGGGAGATATCATCCGGTTTATTGATGATGAGGGCACCAATGTTTAAAAGGGACTCCAAACGAATAAAGGCCATATTATTGCACTGTTATTTAATAACTTTCAGTTGAAGAAATTCTGCACTGAGGAAGAGACTTTGATATTTATTTATTTTGGGGCACAGGTGGGGGGAGGGGGTGGTAATAGGAATCATACTGATCAGAGGCCAGGAAATCTATGTTGAGGGAATGAGTAGTTGCTGCAAGATTTACTTTTTTGCAACAGAGCTGCTAAAAAGAGTGTGTTCCAAGTAATTAAACAAATGAGGTCAAGGGAACAAAGAAGGTTGGCTGCAGACTGTGAACACCATCTCTAAGCTTGGATTACCCATAGATATTTATTTTAGCATGGTCTTTTTTTTGCCCAAAAATGAGCCAAAAAAAATGTTGACGTGAGAGAGAGAGAGTGAGTGTGTCATCTGCTATAAATACATTGTGCTTGGTTTAACATCTTTTGAAAAAGGACCTTATTTTTCTACATTTGTTACTTAAAAAAAGAGGCTTTATATAAAAACATTTTTTGGTTTGCAAAAATGGGACAACAAACATGTTTACTAAAAAAAACAAAAATAGATCAATTCATTGAATGCATGGCATCTAATCGCATGAGGGGAGGGAGCTGGGGAATGGATCGGTTCTGCTTTAATAAAGGTAATGCAATTGAAAGGATACAGATATGGTCATATTGAAAATGAGTGTAAAAACTGTTTCTGTATAGACTGAATTTGTAAATTAAACTGACGCCACCAGAGGAGCCCATCTGTTGAGGGTTGCTTGGACTCCCTGGCAAATAATGGGTCCCAGCAGTACTAACATCTTTATCTCTTATTAAAGAGTGAGACAGGCAGATTCAGACACTGAATCCAAGAGAATACAGTTTTGGCAAAGGACATGAAGTCACTACCGCATGAAATATGAAATAGGAATGAAATTATCCATGGATGAAGAGACTTGAAAGAGAAAACTGAATTCACTTTTTAATTGTTGTTGGGGTTTTTTTGTAGTCTGTGAGGTTTAAGAATTGGCTCCACGTTTCTCATTACTTTCTATCTTTAGGTATGCCTCCCTGTTTATCAAGAAGCATTAACATTGGTCTCAGAGAACACAGTGTACAGTATACTGCTTTCACACGAGAAGGAATGCAAAATCGTACTAGTGTATTTTTAAATGGTTCCATACAAGCCAGGGCAGAACAGAAGATGCTTATCAATTTGCAATTGCTGTTCTCTGTTGCACCATTAGAACTTATGCATATCATTTTCCCAGCATCAGACAAATAGGTCATGTCAGAAGCACCTCTCCCAAGTTCTAAAACCTTCTAAGTGGTCTCTCCTTTCTGTTTGATAAAAAGGAAGGAAAAATGACAATGCTGAAATTCTAAAAAAGAACAGCAATTAAAGATATCTACTGCAATTACCCTTTCTACAAAGATACATTTTCCAGGTTAGTCCATTGTTGTTCATGGCATCGACCAACAAACACCACAGAGTAAACAAAGAGAGAAAACACATGAACTAGTCCATAGGTCCAGATGGTTGGGTTTGATTCCAGTCCCTGGGCTGAGGATACTACAGAGGCACCATGCAGCGACAGCACCAATGTCCAGATTCAGGGTCCATGATTTCAGGACTCCCAAAGGAGCCCCCAGTATATGGCTGCTAGCTGAGGAGCATTACTGCAATAACTAGACTAAAGCAAGGAAGAAGATATAAAATAAAGGGGAAATCCCCAGGTAACTGCATATGTAAGCTGATGGCACAACATCCCTGCCCTGGTTCTGAAGGAGCAGGAAGAATATGAGGAGGCAAAAAGTGTGCGCATGTATTAGATTACTTTTTTTTTTTAATCTTTATTGATTTTCAAACAACAACTGTGCAAAACAAAACCGCACATTGATCTTGAGCAATCATTTTAACCCTCCCACCCACCTAATAAATAATCAAGAAAAACAAATACATAGAATCTTTTAATATTTTTCCCCCAATTAAAATATTAGAACAACCTCTCCCCTCCCCCACCCTACCCTAAGTAAAATATAGACAGCACTAGGGGAAATAACAGCCAAGGGGCCTTAAGTAGGTGGGAGCTGACTATTTCCTTGAGAACAGCCCCTTAGACATTGACAGGTCAACTCTGGAATCCCAACTAGAGGCAATGCCTAAATAATTCATAAATAAAAATAGGATGACCTAAGGTTATGCTTATGTTTATTAAATTTCATGATATACCATCGCTCACAATAAATCAAAGCTGTTTACAAACAGTGTTGATTAAAGAACAGAACTCTATTTATGACAGGAAAGGCTGGACATAAAGGGCCAGATTCTCAAAATTTACCATGCCCTTAATGATGGTGCTAAACTGGTTCCAGTCGGTTTAGCATACCAGTATTTTACCACCCAATTATCAGAACGACTCACTGTGGTCTTTTCTGAGCTTCCTAGCAGTCTCTGACTGTCATGCAAATGTAGCACAATGAGGTCATTAATATTAATATTAAAATGGTAGTAAAATGTGCTCATTAATATTTAAAGGAGCACTCCAGGTGATTCTCTATCATCACCGGGTGCTTCCCTAACCTCGTTGTGCCACATTTGTGAGCAATGTTTTCCGGCAGGGTCTGAGCTGTCGTATCTTTACTTATTAGTCAGTGCCTGAGTGCTGATTGGCTCAGGCACTCACAGGAAAAGTAAGGTCTGACAGCTTAGACACCCCCCTAAATAAAAAAAAAAAAAACCAGACACCTGATTCCTCCCTCCCACCAATCTCACACAGGACTGTTCAATGCCCCCGATGATGCCGGCACCACCCTCCCCCCAACACTGCCAGCACCTTTAAATTGAAGGACAACAAGAGAGATGCCCACTCCTTCCCGCTACTTGTGTCCCCGTCCCCTGACATCCCCCGCACTTTAAATTGAAGGACGGCAGGAAGGATGCCCAATCTCTCCCACCACCGAGATACCCCGCCCCCCCACCCCCCCAACAACCATTCCCCATACCTTTAAGAAGAAGGCCGACCAAAGGGATGCCAACTCCCTCCAGCCGGCAGACCTGCCTCTTCAAAATAGCAGGCCTTCCCCATGGGGCCCAAATCTCTGATTGGCCCAGGTGCCTAAGGCCTCTCCCATAGGGGGGTTGTTGGGAGGCTGTCGGGGAGGGGGGGTTCTTATGGGGTGGGGAACCCCACAGCAGGAAGGAGTGGGCATCCCTCTTGCCGATCTTGTACAGGGTGCTTGGGGGGGGGGAGGTCGGGCAGCAGGAGACGAGGGATGGTGTCAGCGGGAGGGGGGAACATTTCCCTTTACTGCGCTCCCTGCCGGTCAATCAGCTGAGCCAGCAGGACTTGAAGAGACCTGTGGCTCAGTTGATCGGGACAGGGAGAGCAGCTTTAGCAGACGGGAGGAGCTGTGCTCTGAGCAAGTGCCAGGCACAGTTCCTCCTACTCTTCACTGGCGATTCTCCGCACAAATAGCATACATATAATTTGCTTGCTATTGTGCTGAGAATCACCTGTAAAATAAAAATCGCTCCCACTATGGCCACATCGAATCACCAAATTTTACTGGCAAGTTTTGGGAATCTGACCCAAAGAAATTAGAGAGTTAGGAAAATAAGAGTGAATGAAGAGAGAGTCAGTCAGGGAAGTGAGTCATTTCCATATAGAGAAAAAAAAAAGTACAGATATGCTGTCCAGGGGAGGAAATAGCAGACCACTGATGCAGGGAATGCTATGCTGAACAGCTAGGTTTTCAGTTGAGATTTAAATCTCTTCTAGGGTTGTACTGATTGGAAAGAGATGGGGAATGAATAGGGACAGTGTAGAAAAATGCAGTGTCTAGTTGAGAACAAAAGATGGGAGGAATAGTGAGTCTGTGTCTAGCAGAAGAGCGCAGTGTTCGGTCGGGAGTATAATGGGAGGTTTAAGAGGACAAGTACACTGGGGATGCTGTGTGAAGAACTTTGTGTGAGGGTCAGAATCCTGTGTTATATTCTACACAACTAATAATCTACCATCTAAGTGGATCAGCTTTTTCATGCTCCTACAGCAATGGTTTCCAAACCTGTCCTGGGTTCGGAACTCGCAACTTTGGTTATTCACATTTTTTTGTCTGGGTGACCCACCCCTGCCTCCCGGATCTCTCCACTTACTTTTTAAAACCTGATATTCTAGCGGTGAAGCAGGGCAGGAGCGATCTTCCTATACTCCTGCCCTGTGCAGAACTGGGAATAAAAATGGCTGCTGTGAGTTTCCGTGGTCTTGCGGGAGATCATAGCAGCCATTTTTGTTTCAAGTTTATTAGGTATTTATATACCACCTATCAAGGTTATCTAAGCAGTTTTACAATCAGGTACTCAAGCATTTTCCCCATCTGTCCCGGTGGGCTCACAATCTATTTAATATACTTGGGGCTATGGAAGACTGAGTGACTTGCCAAGGGTCACAAGGAGCAGTGCTGGATTTGAACCCACAACCCCAGGGTACTGAGGCTGTAGCTTCAACCACTGCACCACACGCTCCTCCCAGCTCTGCATGGGGCAGGAGCGTAAGAAGATTGCTCCTGCCCAGCTTCACCGCTAGACCACTAGGCTTCATAAATAATGTACAGTGGAGAGGTCCGGGAGGCAGGAGTAGGTCAGAGTCGGCCATAAAGTTATTCACAATTTTTTTGTATTCGTGGGCTGGCTTTGCCCCTAACCTCTGCAAATATGGAGGGGAATGTGAATATGCACTGTCTCTATTGTATGCAATCTCTCTCATGATTATTCATTGTGGATATCTTGAAAACCTGATTAACTGGGAAGTCACAGAACAGAGTTGGGAAACACTACCCTATAGATTCAACCATGTCAGAGTCTAACAATGACAAGTGAGATCTGTTAGCCAATTTGAAACAATTTATTTGCTCATAGGAGTTCAAGTTTACTACAAGGCAAAACTTTTCTTGAAGTTCAGTGTGTGAATGGTAGCCTTGAAGGCATGAAGGCACCTTGTTTGGCCAGATGGAACTCCAATACTCCTTTAGCAAGACAGTTTGGATATACAGTATTTATTACACCATCTTGCTTTGAGCAAATTGATATAAAAAGGATCAGATATTAGGCTTTGAAATTGACTATGCAAGCTAAAATCAGTCACAATACATACATACATGCATGTGACCATTCAGGGTAGGTGTTAAAATGCGAAATAATCAATTTATTTAACATCAGGGGTTTTTCCAGCTGAGTTACATGTGGAGAAGTGAATCATATTTATACGCAAGGGTCGTTGATGGAAAGTTTTGAGCACCTGAAGACTTGCTTGAAACTCAAAACTAAAGCCTACATAGAAATCAGTTTCCTTTCTGTTAGTGAATGCAAAATGCCATCTGGAGAGAGAGGCGTCTGATAAAGCTGGGTTTTAAACCAAACTCTTTCAGTAATAAAGGTAAGAATTCAATAAACAGTGCTGAAACTTAAAGGGTATAGCATTTAACATGGATCCCACACTTAAGTTTTGTACCAGACTTACGCCTGCTGAAACCTGGTGTACACGCCGGCACCCATGTTAAGCACGATTACTGGATTTACAGAACCCTCTAAACAAAATTTATATATATATATATATATATACATATATGAAGAATAATTAATTATAAGTGTAGATACCGAGAGTCCTCAGTTTTCACAACTCTGCACAGGTGCCCCTTTGTAAGAAGAGTTGTTAATTTTAATTTACTCAAACGAGTAACTTAATGTGAAACATCCCCAGACCTCACAGTATAGTGCACTAAATCAAAATATAATTGTGACGTGAAAAGTATGTCCCACAGTCTCTAATAAATAACCACTGAAATCTCCCATTCAGAAGAAATTTCATCCTGTACAACATCCAAAACTTGATCATGAAGTGTACTTATCTTGAAACCAGCCCGATTCCATAGTGTGCCATATAACAATTTGCTCAATATGTTCGCCCATTGCATTGAAAGAATTCTTTTGTGAATATTGTGCCATCTTTCGGTTATTGGGTTTGTAGACCGAAAGCATAATTAGGCACAGAACTTTTCAGAAAGCCCCTAATACACCCCATGGACATGCCTCCTTGTGAGGTATGAACCATGAGAGTTAGGTGCTGTGCATTTAGCATGCATCCAGATGAACACACAAATTTTGGTAAGTGCCAATACTAATAATTGGTTGTTCACACCTAATTCTTATTGGTTCCGAACTCATTATCCAATTTATTTGCACATGCACTATAAATAGAATTTGAGGGAAAAGGCTTAGTCTAATTGGCAGCTGAAAACATTTCCCCATATAAAATTGTCTGACCCTCTGAATTTGTTGGAGTAGAAGAAAGTGCACTGGGTTTGAAAGAACAGATATGACAAGACGATTCAACTGTAATAGTGTAACTTTACTTACCTCAGAAATAAGGGTCAACAAACAAGTTATAGATGATACCTTTTATTGGATTAACCTGATATATCTAGTCGAAAGAAAAAACAAAACTGAAAGAGGCTAACATCTGTAGAAGCCAAAATACAGAATACCACATAAATCAAATTAAAAATCACAACCCACATAATTTGGTTTTATATGTTGCAGTTGATGCAATAAATCTTTCTAGTGCAATAGGCACATCATTCCTGAACTCTTGGATAGTCAATCCCTTCCCATGAGATCTGTGTAGAGTGTCATTAGCATTTTCTTCATTCCGCCTTCTATTGCTCTGGGCTGTCTTGTACCTCCTCAGTTTGTCTCTCTATATGTGAGATGGTAGAAGCCTGTCTGTTCTGCTCAAATTTATTTTTCATTTAATTTGGGATTTTTCATATGATGGAGAGGCTTTTTGTTCATGCTGCAAAGGCTTCCAGCTTGGGACATCTCTAGCTGTGGGAGAGCTCAGACTCTGAGGTCAGAAGTTTGCAGCCAAGGGGCAGACTGCTTTGCAGTGCATCCACTTGGTCAGCCTGATACAATACTATCAGTCCAGATACAAGGCTCACCCCAGGTTCTGTCAGCAGTGGGCCTGAGCACATGCTGAGTGGCTCCATGGCAGGTTTTTTTTCCCCCTGGATTAGGACCAACTGGATTTCCTCCCCAATGTGCGGATTCTGCTGGAGGTTGAGGACTCCAGAAGGTTGGAGGGTTGGAGAGGGAGTCAGAAGAAGCAAGCATTTCAGTGTCTAGGCTTGTTTGAGGCAGAAGTTCTCCCATTTCTCTGGCTGTGAAAGGTCACTTTGGGCAGCCACAAAACTTAGAGACTTGAAGAAAGCACAGATGTTTATTCACATATGCGGACCCCTGAGCCCCAAGCTGCACCCGGGGCGGACACCCCCCCCCCCCCCCCCGTCCCCTCTTGGTATGCCACTGCCTGCAGTCTTTCTGTTACATGTCAGGGAGGGTGGAATACAATATCATGTATGCTGAGATAGCCATAAGAAGCTAGAATGACCAAGCTAAAACATCCAGTGCAGGCAGGCTCGAACATGAGATAAGTTAGGTCTGCAGCTAAACATAATTCAGCATTTTATTAAAGAGAAAACTTAGTTCAACACTTAGGAAAACCAGTCCCAGACTCCTTCAGCTGCAGTTTTAGCCTAGCCAGCTCCCAGCACAAGCATGGCGCAGGGAGTACAAGGTTGACAGCCTGGGGCAGAAAATAAGGGGTGGGAGCTGAAAGTGATTTTTTTTTGTTCTAGGGTTAGTGCTAGGATCCCTACCTCTAAAATCCCCAAATCACAAATTTTTGACCCCTAGTATAGCTCCCAAGGGGTCGTTTTTAGCACTAAAATTGCTGCTGCGATGGCCATCTTGGATTTCCCAGTTTGAAAATAAAAGCTTCTATCTGCTTCAAAACACCTCAATTTTGCTTAATATCAGATGGGATAGACTCCTCGGACCAGGATACATCTAATTCATGCCAGATTTGCTCTGGATGGTGGACAGAACCATCCGTATGACACATAAGGGGGACAGCAGCCTCAGGCTTAGTTCCCTTGGGGGTTTGAGATCCCAGATGGCTCAAGTTCCAGGCCAAAAGTCTTGGTTAGAGTTAGAAAAAGCAAAAATCCCCGACAAAGTGCAGCTGTGTACCTTTCACAAAACCCCAGAAAGTGACACGGGAGCGATCGCAAGGGACCTCAGGGTGTCCTGGGCACAGTTTTGCTCCAGAATTTATCAATATGCTGTATGAAGTATATTTGCTTAACAGCGACCAGGTGCAACCCTCGGGGTTTAAGGCAATGCTGGCACTCAGGGTATATCCCACCAAGGGTGCAATTTTCCCTCAATGGAGCCATGCAGAAGAGATGGGGGTTCAGTGAGAGTCAGTTTCCATGCCTTTACTTTCCAAGTCTGGATCCTTAGAAGCAGGGGACTCTGCATCACTTCTGGGAGATCCAGATTCATATTAGGATCAGGTGGAGACTCAGGATCTGGGAGAGGACCCAATTGTGTGTAGGCTGTTTAAGCCCTCAGCACTTCCAGAGATAATTGCAGAGGCTCTCTGAGAATTAAAGATAGAGACTCCTCAGTCTTCAGCTGTGTAGTGCTTACTTATGAGCAGCACTAAGGCCAGTCCATGTTCTTTCCCTCCCATTAGGACATTACTAAGATGTCAATGAACCATTGCTAGGCCCCAGATTGGCCCCTTTGGGTGGCCATGGCCATGGCGATGCTTTACCCAATAGATGCAGATTTTAACCGTTTGTCCCATCAAAGGTGGGATTCCCTGGTGGCGAAAGTTACCAAGCGTACTTTTCTCCCTAGCAAAGGTGGAGTGGTGTTAAAAGATACTTAGGACCGCAGACTGGATTTTGTCTTCAAGAAGCAGTTTGATGTTGTAGCTGTGGGATTAAAGGCAGCAGTGGCGGCGGCGTATATAGCACATGCCTGCCAGTCCAAGCTGTGCCATGATTCAGAGGCTGATACCAGCAGGGATCAGAGGTTACTCATGTCTGGAGTGGATTATGTTGTGGATGCTCTTTATGATACTTTCAGTCTTGAGCAAAATATCAGCCTACGCTATCTCTGCCCAAAGAATGCTGTGGATTAGACAGTGGGCAGGGGACTCTTCCGCCAAGGTAACACTTAACAAACTACCTTTCAAAAGACAACTGCTCTTTAGGAAAGGTCTGGATGACTTCATGGCAAGTGTGCAGGATAACAACTAAAGTGTTTAACTAACAGCAGACCGAGAACCCCTAGGGGGTCAGGTCATGATAATTTTCATAGCTGTAGGTGTTTTCAACAGTACTTGGGAAATGCAGCAGTCTAGAGATTGTCCTGAGGCACAAGACAGAGATTTGGAGGTGCCAGGTGCCCTCAGTCATCAGGATCTCACCCCACTCCCAAGAATGTTATGATGACAGGTCAGCAGCCGGACCTCCAAAAGTCAGCGGGAGGTTAGCACCCTATTAGAAGGCATGGGCAGAGATCACTTCAGACCGCTGGGTACTGGAGATAATTCAGAAGGGGTACAACCTGAGATCTTTCATCCCCTCCCAGACCTTTTTGTGGACTATCTAGCAGGAAGACCAGATGAAGCAGTCAAAGTTCAAGTGATGGTGCAGAGGCTGCTGGATCTAGTGGCCATAGAACTCAAACCAAACAAAGAATCGGACATAGTTAGATTCTCCATATATTTTATAGTGCCCAAAAGAGACTCAGAAGACTTGAGGCCAATTCTGGATCTCAAGTTGATCAATATGGCCCTCAAAATACCTCACTTCCACATGGAGATGGTACGGTTGGTCATTGCTTCAGTGGAGCTGGGGGAATTTCGTACCTCACTGGATTTGACAGAAGCCTATCTGCACATTCCCATCTGTATGGAGCACAGGAGGTTCTTACAATTCCATGTTCTGGAGCAGTTCTTAGCCCAGCAGTTCAAGTTCTTAGCCCTGCCATTTGGTCTTGCCATAGCACCATGCACCTTCATGGTGGTACCTTAATTGTGGTAGCAGCAGTGTACCTCCATGAGATGGGGATAAGGTGTGATAAGAACACCATCTGAAGCCAAAGGAAGTACAGCAGGTGGTTCAGCTCCTGTAAGACCTGGGCAGAGTGGTCAACTTTCAGAAAAGGCACCAGGAACCATGTCTTCAGCCTATATAGGGAGCAGAAAGCAACCTCCCATATCTTTAAAGGTGCATTCAACTAGGGGAGTAGCATCCTCCTGAGTGGAGGTTACAACAGTTCCACTTGAAGAGATTTGCAGAGCAGCCACGTGGTCCTCCCTGTATACTTACACAAAATTTTACAGGGTGGACATGGCGACCACATTGGACTCAGCATTCAGATTGTCCATACTTTCAGCAGGATCATCTGTCCCGCCCTAGATTCTGGGGACTGCTTTGATATATCCCATGAGTTCAGGAATGATGTGCCTATTGCACTACAAGGGAAGATTAGGTATTTACCTTGATAATCTTCTTTCTAGTAAATAGTCACATCATTCCTGAAACCTGCCCTGTCCATTGTTAATTAGTCTGCTTACTACCTCAGACAAGGGAAGAGTGTGGCGCAGTGGTTAAAGCTACAGCCTCAGCACCCTGGGGTTGTGGGTTCAAACCCATGCTGCTCCTTGTGACCCTGGGCAAGTCACTTAATCTCCCCCATTGCCCCAGGTACATTAGCTAGATTGTGAGCCCACCGGGACAGACAGGGAAACAAATGCTAGAGTACCTGAATAAATTAATGTAAACCGTTCTGAGCTCTCCTGGGAGAATGGTATAAAAAAAATTGAATAAATAAAAAATAGATTGAATAAGCCAGAAAGTCTGGATTGCTTGTTTCTTTCCTTTAGGGACAAGGATAGGGGATGGGACAGTTATTTTAGTGCATTCAAAAGGTATCCTTCAGAACTCTAAGACTTTTAGTCCAGGTAGCACTCAGGTAGGTGGCTAGTTTTGTTCAACCTCGTTATATGTTTAACCATTTATGTTTCATGTCATATGTTTATATGATTTGAGCAAAAGTCTTGTTTCTCTAGGGCTGACCATCTGCTTTGCTACGAACTGGGGAGGTACAGGATATCCCAGAATAATAGGAGGCGGAGTGAAGAAAATTCTAATGAGGCATTCTACATAGATTTCATGGGAAGGGACTGACTATCCAAGAGTTCAGGAATGATGTGCCTATTGCATTAGAAAGAAGAATACCGAGTTAGAGTAAATTATAAAGGGAAGATTAGATATGTATCTGCTTGGATCATTGATCTGCTGTGGTATTCTGTAATCTGATGTTTCTTGCTACGTTACTTCAAACACTGGTGATAAGAACCATTAAGCCTTGTATCTCCTATATTATGTGTTATGCCAACAGAACTCCATTCATTGGATAAATCCCTCTTATCTGTACCCTTCTCCTCTACTGCCAATTCCAGACTCTGCCTCTTCTATCATGCTGGAACAGACTGCCTGAGTCCAATATGTCAAGCTCTGTCTCTAGCAGTATTCAAATCCAAGGCAAAAGCCCACTTATGGAGGTTGCCTTCAACTCCTAACTCCCACTAATTGTGAGATACCTATGCCCATCTTATCATTCTCTCTGCAAGAAACTCCCCAACTCCAGCGATATCCTGGCTCACGGATTCCCATGGGTGGGATATGGCTATACCAGGATACAACTTACTTTGTCGAGACAGAGAGGGCAAAACAGGGGAAGGGGTAGCACTATACACTAAGGAGGACATCAAAGTTACCAGGATCATGGACATCAAGTACACCGGGGAATCCCTTTGGGTGAACCTGGCCAGGGGGAATGATAAATGCCTGTATCTTGGGGTTGTATACAGACCTCCAAGACAAGAGGAAAACATAGATATAGAACTAATCGAAGATATAGAGACCATCACTTTGCATGGAGACATAGTGTTGTTAGGGGACTTCAATATGCCTGATGCAGATTGGAACAAACTTTCCGCTACAACCAGCGGCAGCAAAAGGCTACTAACCTCCATAAAGGGAGCACAACTCAGACAGATGGTATTGAAACCCACTAGAGGGTCAGGTGATACTGGACCTGGTACTCACCAATCTGGTAGGCGATAAGTTGGCCTCCAGTGACCACAACATGTTGTGGTTTCACCTCAGGAAAGGATTCACTAGATCTAACACATCCACAAAGGTCCTCAACTTTAGGGGCACTAACTTCAATAACATGAGTAATTTCGTTTATCGAGTGCTGCAAAATCAGGCCGCAACTGATAATGTAGAGGCAATGTGGTCAGCTCTGAAATCTACACTACACAAAGCAACCAACCTCTACATAAAAACAGTAAGTAAACGGCGGAGGAACAATAAACCTCAGTGGTTCTCTGCGGAGATCTCGGACCTCGTAAAAAAGAAGTAAAAAGCATTTATCTCCTGCAAACAATCAGGAAAATGAGAGATCAAACAAGACTATCTGGCCAAGTCTAGAGCCGTCAAAACAGCAGTCAGAGAGGCCAAACTCTGGATGAAAGAGAATCTAGCAGAGAACATTAAAAAAGACGATAAATCCTTCTTCAGGTGTATCAGTGACAGAAAAAGGAAAACGGATGGGATTGTGCGTCTTAAGAAACCAGATAGGAACTATGAAGAATCGGACTCCGATAAAGCCGAACTACTAAATGAATACTTCTGCTCAGTCTTTACCTGCGAGGTGCTGGGATCCGGTCCACAGCTGCACACAAGGGAAAGCTCGGAAGACCCATTTTGAGATTTTGAGTTTACGGCCAGCAGCGTCTACTACGAACTTTCAAGGCTCAAAGTGAACAAAGCCATGGGACCTGACAAACTACATCCCAGGGTGCTTAGAGAGTTGAGTGATGTCCTAGAGGAACCATTATCCACGCTCTTCAATCTTTCCCTGAGTACAGGAAGAGTCCCATTGGACTGGAAAACAGCTAACGTCATTCCATTCCACAAAAAGGAATGCAGGACGGAGGCTGAAAACTACAGACCAGTGAGCCTCACATCAATAGTGTGTAAAATTATGGAAACACTAATCAAACACAAATTAGATACGATCCTGAATGACAAGAATCTACGAGACCCCAATCAACATGGATTTACAAAGGGAAGGTCCTGCCAATCCAATCTGATCAGCTTCTTTGACTGGGTAACGAAAAAGCTGTATATGGGGGAGTCCCTGGACGTCGTGTACTTGGACTTCAGTAAGGCTTTTGATAGTGTCCCACACCGCAGGTTATTGAGCAAGATGAGTTCGATGAGATTAGGAGAAATGTTAACTGCATGGGTAAAAGACTGGCTCAGTGGTAGACTTCAGAGGGTGGTGGTGAACAGTACTCTCTCTGAAAGTCAGAAGTGATCAGTGGAGTGCCGCAGGGTTCGGTCTTGGGTCTGATCCTATTTAATATCTTCGTAAAAGACCTTGCTCAAGGGCTTCGAGGGAAAATTGCATTATTCGCCGATGACGCCAAACTATGCAACATAGTAGGCAAAAGCACAGTGCCCGACTGCATGATGCAGGACCTACTCTTACTGGAACATTGGTCCTCAACTTGCCAACTAAGTTTTAATGCCAAAAAGTGTAAGGTCATGCACCTTGGCAACAGAAATCCATGCAGAACTTACACCCTAAATGGTGAGACCTAGGCAAGAACTACAGCAGAACGGGACTTGGGAGTAATCATTAGTGAAGACATGAAGTCTGCCAATCAAGTGGAGAAAGCTTCATCCAAGGCTAGACAAATGATGAGTTGTATCTGAAGAAGCTTCGTCAGTGGAAGACCAAAGTAATAATGCCGTTGTACAGATCCATGGTGAGACCTCATCTGGAATATTGTGTACAATTCTGGAGACCGCATTATCAAAAAGATGTGCAGAGAATGGAGTCGGTTCAGCGAATGGCCACCAGGATTGTCTCAGGACTCAAGGATCTCCTGTATGAGGAAAGGCTGGGTAAGTTGCAGCTATACTCACTTGAGGAGCGTAGAGAGAGGGGAGACATGATTGAGACATTCAAATATGTCACGGGCCGTATTGAGGTAGAAGAGGATATCTTTTTTCTTAAAGAACCTAGGACGACAAGAGGACATCCGTTGAAACTCAGGGGTGGGAGATTTTATAGTGACACCAGGAAGTACTTCTTCACCGAAAGGATGGTAGATCATTGGAATAATCTTCCACTGCAGGTAATTCAGACCAGCAGCACGCTGGCCTTTAAGAGAAATGGGATAAGCATGTGGGATCACTTCAGGGAAGAATTTAGGGGGTGGGTCATTAGAGTGGGCAGACTTGTTGGGCCGTGGCCCTTTTCTGCCTTCATCTTCTATGTTTCTATCTGTCTCATTTGTTTTGTCTGTCCTAATTAGATTGTAAGCTCTTCTGAGCAGGGATTATCTATTACATGTTGAATGTACAGTGCTGCATATGCCTTTCAGAGTTAATAGAATAATAATAATAAGTAGTAGTAATAAGTACAGTCTCATAGACTCCTGGTTAAACAAAGCTGTGTGTGCCATTTCAAGAACAGACTTGGACAATTTTCCCCCTTGCAGTACATGCTGCTCTACCACTTTTCCAGAGAAGGAAAAATGGTAAAACAAGAGAACATGAATTCTGGTTGCAGAGCGGTAGACATAGGAGTAATGTAAGAAAATTATTTTCAACAGAGAGGATGCCCTCCCAAAGAAGGTGGTGGAGACAAATACTGTGACGGAATTCAAAAAGGTATTGAATGAACACAGAAATTAAAGCAGACTTATTATTATCCCTTTCCTGGAAAGAAGGAAATGGTCTGCTATTCAGGTTCTCATAAGATACTACAAGAAGAAAATATTGTAGTCGCCATGATATTCTATTTAATGTGTAGAAAAGAGAGGCCAGTATTTAAAATTATATATATATATACATACACACTGTACTCCTAAATTTAGGCATCTAGGGTAGGTTCCTAAATTATTGTCATTTCCAGTCAAACTGGAAAGTCAAACTAGAAGTCTAACCTTTAAGCTGAAAATTTACCTAAATTTAGGTCCTTAAAAGTTATGGGGCTCATAATCGAAAGAGAAAAATTTCCAAAAACCAGCCTAAGTCGGCATTTGGATGAACATTTCTCAAAAATGTCCAAGCGCCGATAATAAAACCAGGTTTTGGATGTATTTCTAAACAACCTAGACCTTCATAGTGCCACTGAACGACCAAAGCTAAATGGGGCATTTCAGGAGGCTTGTCAAGGACGGGAATTGGGCGGGACGTGGGCCGGCTTAGACTTAGTCGTACAGCATGTAAAACCAAAAGTTTAACAACAGAGCCTAGACGGAGCTTGGATGTTGTGACTTAGACCATGTAAAACATGGTCTAAGTCACAAAAACCCACCTAAACTCACCAAATAAGCACTGCAAACACATAACACAGACCCCCACAAACTACCCCAGTGATCACCAACCCCCCACCCGACAAAAATTTTATTCACAACTTTAAATTTCAGCCTCCAGACCATCATCACCTGGCTGCCTGGCATAGGAAAGCCTAGTCGTCCAACCCAGAGGCAGCTTAAGTCATCTTGGGGGTGGGTTAGGGACCCATAGAGAGGAGGACCCATGCCCATAAGCCTCTGTAATCACTGCATTGATACTGAAATGTGCACTGCCCTATTCACCCCAAAACCCTTTTTTACTGGCATATAAGTGGCTCCTGCAGCCATAAGGGCTATTGGGGTGGTAAATAAGTGGGTCTAAGGGATTCTGGAGGTGGTTTGGGGGTTCACCATCACCTATAAGGGAGCTGTAGTGAGGAGAAGCCATGGCACCCTTTTTGTGATGTTCACAGCAGTGCCCTGTAATGTACCCTACTATTTAGGAGGCATGTCTGGGTGTGCAGTCCATCACTTTGCAGACCCTTCCCATGTCCAACAGGGCTTGTTCTAGGTGTTTTGGACTTGGACGGAAAGTTGGACGGAAATGTGGTATAAAGATGGACGATTTAGCAGCTTTGACAATCAGATCGGCAGGACTTATAATTAGACGATTTTCGAAAGTAAAAAAAAGTTGGACGTATCTTTCGAAAATGTGTCTTAGGCTCTTTTTAATTTTGGACGACTTGCGAGATGGATGTAAACGACTTAGACGTCCCTTTCGATTATGCCCCTCCACGCTCCTAAATTTAGGCCTACCATTCAATTGCCTAGCAGCTGCTTGAAGAGAAAAGGCTCACACTAGAATTCTCCCACCCAAAGAAACTGGAAGTCACAAGGGCTGCTGGGAACTGTAGTTAACATGTAAAACAATCAACTTCCAGCACACCTCCGGTATAACAATAAATTGTCTTCTTGGCAGCCAACTGAGCCACAAAGCATAGCATGACAGGGTCTTAACCTAACAAAGTTATGCAGGAAGCACTGTACAACTGTGACAATCTTGACCACTGATTCAGGCATTTGCCAAAACATGAGCTATATCGGGTCCTTCAATAAAATCTGCTTCCGGTTTCAACCTTTTGGCTCTGCCTTCTTGTTCCAGCTTTGGCCCACTTCACAGGTTTGCTTTAATCAAGACACTTATGAAATCAGACTTTTCTTTTGGGAATCTGACACATTTTTATTATATCAGATGTGAAAATTTTAAAAAAATTTTATTGATCATAAACTTAATAGCGGCAGGCAAGTTTCTCTTGACAATAAACTAGGGGGTTGATATTCAGGGTGATTTAAGGAAGAAACTAAGGATTTTAACACTGATGTTGTTATCCATCTGGAAACAAATGACCTGGCCAACAACTCCACACTTGCAGCACAGAAAGCTTTTCGGGAGCTTGGTGAGGGCGTGAAACCTTTTGTAAAGACTTTAGCTTTTTCTGAAATACTGCCTGCATATGGAAAGGGAGAGCAAAGAGTGAAAAACACAGAGGACTTTAATAGATGGCTCAAAGCCTGGTGTCATCAAGAAGGCTTCAGGTACATAGGAGGATGGGGAAATACATGGAAGGACAAGAAGCTATATTGCACTGATGGGCTACATATTACTACAGCAGGAAAAAGAAACCTTGCAGAGAAATTTAGACAATATTTTTCTAGGCATTTAAACTAGAAGGTGGGGGTGGTGTATACACGAAGGACAATTATAGAGACCACCCCCGGCAAAAGAAAAGATGTGATAGTAGTAAAGACTGCAACATAAGCAATATCAGCAACTCATTTCTTAGTATTGCAATGGAAAGTGAAACGACACAAAAATCCATACGAAAAAGGAGATTATCACTGAAAAATAGCTGGAAAGCGATGACCACAAATGCTCACAGTCTAAGCAACAAAGTTCATGATCTGCAAGCCCTGATGTTAGAGGCAGATCTAGATATTGTCGCCATCACAGAGACATGGTTCAGTGAATCATATGGATGGGATGCAAACATACCGGGATATAATCTTTTTAGGAAGGACAGAGATGGTCATAAAGGTGGAGGAGTAACTCTTTATGTAAAGATCAATATCCAAGCGACCGAAATGCAAGGGACCTGGGGAGAGGAAGAAGCGACATGGATTGCTCTGAAAAGAGAAGATGGAACTTCTATCTACGTGGGTGTAGTCTACAGACCTCCGACTCAATCGCAGCAAATTGATAAGGATCTGATTGTGGATATCCAAAAGTTTGAAAGGAAAGAGGAGGTTCTGCTGTTGGGAGATTTCAACCTGCCGGATGCGGACTGGAATGTTCCGTCTGCAGAATCGGAAAGAAGTAGGGAGATAGTGGATGCCTTTCAAGAGGCTCTGCTCAGACAAATGGTGACGGAACCCACAAGGGAAAAAGCGATATTGGATCTGGTCCTCACAAATGGAGAGAGTATCTCTAATGTTCAAGTGGGTGCTCACCTGGGAAGTAGCGATCATCAAACGGTTTGGTTTGATATAATGGCTAAAGTGGAGAGCGGCCGCACGATACTTAAAGTCCTAGATTTCAAATGTATGGACTTTAATGCAATGGGAAAGTACCTGAAGAAAGAGCTGTTAGGATGGGAGGACTTAAGAGAAGTGGAAAGACAGTGGTCTAAGCTGAAAGGAGCGATAAAAATGGCTACGGACCTTTATGTGAAGAAAATCAATAAAAACATGAGAAAAAGGAAGCCGATATGGTTCTCCAACCTAGAGGCTGAGAATATAAAGGCGAAAGAGTTGGCGTTCATGAAATATAAAAAAAAAACATGAAGAGGAGAGCAGAAAGGACTACAGGGTGAAACTGAAAGAAGCCAAGAGAGAGATACGTTTGGCGAAGGCACAGGCGGAAGAACAAATGGCTAAAAATGTAAAAAAGGGAAATACAAATTTTTTCAGATATATTAGTGAAAGGAGGAAGATAAAAAATGGAATTGCTAGGCTAAAAGATGCTGGGAACCAATATGTGGAGAGTGATGAGGAGAAAGCAAATGTGCTAAACAAATACTTCTGTTCTGTGTCCACAGAAGAAAATCCTGGAGAAGGACCGAGATTATCTGGCAAAGTTACACGAGAAAATGGAGTAGATTCTGCGCCGTTCAGGAAGGAGGGTGTTTATGAGCAACTTGAAAAACTGAAGGTGGACAAAGCGATGGGACCAGACGGGATCCATTCCAGGATACTAAGGGAGCTCAGAGAGGTTCTGGCGAGTCCTATTAAAGACTTGTTCAAACAAATCTCTGGAGACGGGAGTGATACCTGGGGATTGGAGGAGAGCGGATGTGGTCCCTATTCATAAAAGTGGTCACAGGGATGAAGCAGGAAACTACAGGCCAGTGAGCCTCACTTCAGTTGTTGGAAAAATAATGGAAGTTTTGCTGAAAGAAAGGATAGTGTACTTCCTTGAATCTAATGGGTTACAGGATCCGAGGCAACATGGCTTTACAAAAGGTAAATCGTGCCAAACGAACCTGATTGAATTTTTTGATTGGGTGACCAGAGAGCTGGATCGAGGACATATGCTAGATGTAATTTACTTGGATTTCAACAAAGCCTTTGATACAGTTCCTCATAGGAGGCTGTTGAACAAACTTGAAGGGCTGAAGTTAGGACCCAAAGTGGTGAACTGGGTCAGAAACTGGCTGTCGGACAGATGCCAGAGAGTGGTGGTTAATGGATGTCGCTCAAAGGAAGGAAAGGTGACTAGTGGAGTCCCTCAGGGTTCGGTGCAGGGGCCAATCCTGTTCAATATGTTTGTGAGTTACATTGCTGAAGGGTTAGAAGGAAAAGTGTGCCTTTTTGCAGATGATACCAAGATTTGTAACAGAGTAGACACCGAAGAGGGAGTGGAAAATATGAATAAGGATCTGCAAAAGTTATAGGAATGGTCTAATGCCTGGCAACTAAAATTCAATGCAAAGAAATGCAGAGTAATGCATTTGGGGATTAATAATAGGAAGGAACCATATATGCTGGGAGGAGAGAAGCTGATATGCACGGACGGGGAGAGGGACCTTGGGGTTATAGTGTCCGAAGATCTAAAGGTGAAAAAACAGTGTGACAAGGCAGTGGCTGCTGCCAGAGGGATGCTGGGCTGTATAAAGAGAGGTGTAGTCAGTAGAAGGAAGAAGGTGTTGATGCCCCTGTACAGGTCATTGGTAAGGCCCCACTTGGAGTATTGTGTTCAGTTATGGAGACCGTATCTGGCGAAAGATGTAAGAAGACTTGAGGCGGTCCAGAGGAGAGCGACGAAAATGATAGGAGGCTTGCGCCAGAAGACGTATGAGGAGAGACTGGAAGCCCTGAATATGTATACCCTAGAGGAAAGGAGAGACAGGGGAGATATGATTCAGACGTTCAAATACTTGAAGGGTATTAACGTAAAACAAAATCTTTTCCAGAGAAAGGAAAATGGTAAAACCAGAGGACATAATTTGAGGTTGAGGGGTGGTAGATTCAGGGGCAATGTTAGGAAATTCTACTTTACGGAGAGGGTAGTGGATGCCTGGAATGCGCTCCCGAGAGAGGTGGTGGAGAGTAAAACTGTGACTGAATTCAAAGAAGCGTGGGATGAACACAGAAGATTTAGAATCAGAAAATAATATTAAATATTGAACTAGGCCAGTACTGGGCAGACTTGCACGGTCTGTGTCTGTGTATGGCCGTTTGGTGGAGGATGGGCTGGGGAGGGCTTCAATGGCTGGGAGGGTGTAGATGGGCTGGAGTAAGTCTTAACAGAGATTTCGGCAGTTGGAACCCAAGCACAGTACCGGGTAAAGCTTTGGATTCTTTCCCAGAAATAGCTAAGAAGAAAAAAATTTTTAAATTGAATCAGGTTGGGCAGACTGGATGGATCATTCGGGTCTTTATCTGCCGTCATCTACTATGTTACTATGTTACTATGTTAAGTGGGCAGAAGAGAATGTTGCCCAGGGTTCCCCTATTCCTTCAGAAAAAGGAGGACAAATTGAGGCATCTGGATTTTACTTCCACTGAAAGCAATGGAAGTAAAAATGGATTGGAAGTAAAACCTGGATGTCTCAATCCATCCTCCTTTTTCTGGAGCCTTATGGTAACCCTATTCTTGCATGTTTAAAAACCATGCAGAGTGGGCCAGCTACCAATATTCAGCTGCACTTAACTAGACAGTGCTGCTGAATCTCAAGTCTGATTGCTAAGGCATTGGCTGACTAATGCTTGTCAATCTGCAGGAGGAGCCAGCATTTAACCAGTTTGTGGCAATATTTAGTCTATGAAGCAGTTAAGTACAAAAATTTAGGACAGCAAAAATTTTCTCCTAAATATGGGGTCCTTTTACTAAGTTGCCCTAATGGATTTAGCATATGCAAATTGTTAGGGCATCATTAGGAATAAAACGGACTTCTTAGCTTTGAGCACACACTAAATCCCTAGCACATCTTAGTAAAAGGAGCCCTATATCCATTAAGCTAACCACTCGCCGGTCTGATTATTGATGTATGACCAGTTGATTTTCAAGTATTTGCTCTGATCTAGATAGTCAATGTCAGTGTCCGACAATTCAGCCTGTGACTCTCAGCTGCTTAAAAACCACTGACTACAATGGGCTGAATATCCAGTAGTAGAGAATGACATGGTGACAAAATTCATCACAATTCCCATCCTGCGGAAAACCATCCCATGTCATTCTTTGAGAGAGAAAAATCAAAGTATGAATGGGCACAACCACTGACCCTCAAAGCCTTGCATTGAAGAATACTGGTTTAGAAGGAGGTTGAGATAGACACTAAAGAATGGCACAAGATGGTTTCCCGCAGTTATCCGTGGGGACGGGAACTGTGATGAATTCTCGATCCAGTAGATAAGTTATTTTTCTTTCTAGTCAGCATACTCAGCTTCCTTATACAACTGCTCCACCTAGTGGTGCACATGAATATTCAAATTTAGTTCCATGGATAAAAGCAGTATTTTACTAGTGAAAATGGGTATTTTGATAATTGCGTACCCTTAATGCAAGCAAATGTTTTGTTAAACAATGTGTATAGTTTTATGTAAAGGTGGGTAATAATCAGGGAGGAAAAGAATTACAAAGCTTTTATCCAAACAAAATTGTCTGCCTAAAAGCACATATAAATCTTTGCAAGTAATCAGGGGGGGGAACAATAACGAAAGCAAAAATACAGCTCACTTTTGTATTTATTGGTACACATTCCTCAGATATGCAAGTGTGGCAACAAGGATTATTTACTTGTACTTCCAGAGATCTGGCATGATTATTATCATTTAATATTATCATTTAATAAAATTTTCTATGCCACCTGATCCAACCTATCTCTTGGAAATATATATTGCCAATAGGCTATCCAGCTGGCTGGCCCAATTGTTTCACTTTTCTCTCCCTTTCCATCTGAGCAGTCTCCTCAAGAACCAATTTTACCTCCACATCCACTTTCCCTAGGCATCCTGTTTTGCACATCAGCAACTGTAACTCAACCTCCACTGTTGTACTGTGCTGCAAAGTAAATGTTTCACTTCACTTATACTGCAACCACTTTGGGACCTGCTTAATGCCCACATATGGGTGACTACTGAGTACAGTCTAGACTTGAGCGCCTGTTCCCTGAACTGATAATGATCACAACCCAGAAGAATAATGAAGGTATGTAAGAAAAGTATCAGTTGCTATGAAACTGGTGATACTTGTTAGAGAATGACACGGTGGATGTTACCCGCGAGTAGCCACGGGTAACCCGCCAAAAGGGTGGAGGGGGGAAAGGTACTCACTGCAGGTACAGGGACAAGGCCATCCACCACCCCGTGGAGCGGTGAATGGCCTTGTCCCCACAGTTAAGGGAGGGAACGCGCACGGTCACCGATTGCACCCCCTGCCTCCTTCCTACCTACCCACCCGAATCTATCTCCCTCCCTTACCTTCATGGTGTGTTTTAAGGTTTCAAACTTGTTGAAAGCCACCAGAGCGTATGTGCAGTCGCGTGCATGTGGGGCAGAAGCTTTTCCTCTGATGCAACTTCTGGTTGCGTCAGAGGAGAAGCTTCCGCCCACACACGCACATGACCATGAACACTGTGGCAGCTTTTAACAAGTCTGAAACCTTAAAATGCGCCGAGAAGGTAAGGGGGAGGGAGGGACATGCATGGACCACTCGAGGGGTGCCGAAGGGCAATGAGGTGACGAGAAGGGTGGATGCTGCGGGGATGGGGCGGTGAAGGGGATGGCGGGAATGAGGTGGTGAAGGGGACGGCGGGGCCGAGGATATGGCGATGAAGGGGACGGTGGTCCAGTGAAGGGGAAGTGACAGGGCCAGATTTTTTTCCCCTTCATTCTCTAATACTTGTTTGATGATAAGGGAGCTTATTTACAATATTAAGTTTTTGCAGATGATAGGTATTACTGTAAATGCAAACATTTCTGCATTAGTGTTTGAGGGCTTAGGAGAAGGCATGTTCTGTATTGTTGCTTGCTTTTGTCATAACATGCATTATGCTTTACTCATGTTAACAACAGCATGCCCCTCCCCCTACCTCTAGACTTCCCCCTACCTCTAGACTCCCACATTATGGGGCTCATAATAATAAAAAAACATCTAAAAAGTGGCCTAAATGGCTACTTGGACGATCAAAAAGCCTGATCGTCCAAGTACCCATAATAAAAGCTGGGCCTTTCCCATGCCTCTAAATGCACAGAGAGAAAAGAGGCATTTTTAGAAGCAGGGAAAGGGTGGGCGGTGGGCCGACCTACACCTAGGCGTACATGTATAACCAAAACATTTGACAGGTTGCCTAGTCGGCACGTATACTTTCTGACTTAGACCAAGTCAAAACAGGTATAAGTGCCGAAAAAGGGGCCCCTGAGCTGATAGCGGCTGGTGCGATCAGTTCAGCGGCCCGGCAACCTACCCACCCCACACCGCAACAATCGGGGCAGGAGAGATGCCTCATCTCCCCTACCGCAATGCAATCACCCCTCTACCCGAACTGCCGCAACCCGCAGCAGGAGAAATGCCCAATCTCTCCTGCCGCGGGTTGTGGCAGTTCGTGTAGAGGAGTGATCGCATCGCGGCAGGGGAGATAACCAATCTCTCCTGCCATGATACATCACCCCTCCCCCCCGACATCGGGGCAAAAGGGAGCCCAAGCCCTCCTGCCCCGCGGCACCCCCGAACTCCCGATTATGTTCAGGGCAGGAAGGAGCCCAAGCCCTCCTGCCCCGTGATCCCCAAACCCCCCCCCCACCCCCACCGAGTCCGATCCAGCCAGGAGGGAGCCCAAGCCCTCCTGGCCACTCGACCTCCACCCCCTACAAGATCAGGCAGGAGAGAGCCCTACCCCTCCTCCCAGGTGGACCCCCTACCCTGTCACAAACCCGGCACCAGAGTTAGGTTTGTGCCAGAGAAGGGACAAAAACCCCTGACTGTTAGGAGAGCAGACCAGTACAGCAGCCCTCCTACAAACAGTGCCCAGAACTCTGGCATTGGCAAGGGCGCCCTAGAACAAGAGGTCTGGGAGGAGGGAAAACCAGAAGAGAGCATAAGGGTCTCTAAACCTAGAATTGCTCCTGTTAAAACTCCACTGGGGTATAGTCCCCCAATGGGAAAAATATCGCAAAATAATAAATATCACAGTATTCCCATATATCTGAAAAAGTGTAAATCACTTATATCTTAAAAAGTGTCTGTGTAGGAAGAGGCCTCAGTAACGGAGCCCACGCACAGTCGTATTCACAGACTGAGATATTCGGCGTGGTTGTGCTGCTCCTTGACTCCAATCATCGGCCTTCTTCCTATGTTTATATGTGTATTCTATCTATGATTACTCAATAATAAATATAATAAAAATAGGTATTCTTATTAGTGTCATATGAATCAATATCTTTTTTTATCTTTTTAATGCTAATATCGTTTTTTTCTTTTTATAGTATATCTACACTTCTTTCATCTCATTCCATTCAATAGAGACTAAACTGACAGAAATTTCAAACAGATCTAGTTTAGCTGTTATTAAACACTTTAGTTATGAAAAAAAGTACTTAGCTTTTAACAGTGCTTGTGTATCAAGGAGATACCAACGTGGCCAGCGTTTCGTGGAACTCAACTTATGTCCACTGATTCAGGGCCATTTTTACACGTACCAAGCCACTGCAAAAAGAATCCAAAATTAGTACAAGATAGTCTATTTAGAAGTCTCATATTATAGCAAGTTCTTACTTACTTTTGTGTAACAAACTAACAGCAGTCTCCGTGAGGCTGAAAATGGCGACAGCCTCTATTTCACAGGCTAGGTAACGTAATGACGTCAGACCGACTGACAGCTTGTGTTGGGGCGTAACTAATTACCGAATTCGTAACTTAAAGACACACATACTGAAGTTATAAATCAGCAAAGTCAATAGAAGTGTTGCCATTCTATGTGTTTATTCAACCCATTAGGATATAGGGTATTTAAACGATTGATCCAGCGTTGTTCATGCTGGGCTAAAGATCTACGAAAATCTCCCCCTCTCATGTTTGGTCTAAGTACTTCTATAATAATAGCCCGTAGTGTTGAAAAATCTTGATTTTTTGCTATACAATGCCTAACTAATGGGGCACCCAAATTGTGGTTCTTAATAGTACTCTTATGTTCAGTGAGACGAACACTAAATCTACAGGATGTTTGTCCAATGTAGATTAGATTGCACGGACATTTCAGAGCATAAATAACACCTTGTGTTTTGTAATTTGAAGTGTGTTTAAGGATATATTCTTTTTTGTCTTTTGGGTTCTGAAATCTGTTGGTACATTCCATTATCCCGTACATCGAACATTCCCCACACTTATCATGACCCCGATGTTCCACAGTCTCTAGTTTTTTATTCTGGGGGAGCTGTGAGGGGCATAATATTTCTTTCAAATTTCTAGTGCGATGATAAGCAATCCTCAGAGAGTAATCTTTAAACGTACCAGCAATTTTTAACATCTCCCAGTGTTTCCTGAGCGAGCGTGCAATTTGAAAACTATTCTTAGAGTATGTCAGCACACACGTCATTTGCTTCTCACTTGTTGTAATATCTGTCATTTGTTTAGCTCTCAGTAAAAGTTCACGGTGGTTATAGTAAGCTCTTTTATAAGCTTTAGTGATAACATTCATAGGATAACCACGTTGTAAAAACTTTTCCTTCAACCGATTTGCCTGATACTTAAATTCCATAGCAGATGTACAGATTCTTCTACTTCTCAAGAACTGCGAAAAAGGTAGACTTGTTTTAAGAGACCTGGGATGTGCACTGGAAAAATGTAGAGTTGCATTACAATCCGTGGGCTTCGTGTATACTTTTGTGCTAAATGCACCATCTATGATTTTGATATGCACATCCTGTTAAAACTCCCCATAGGAGACAAGCTCCTATACAGCCCAGCCCCCATCTGCTTAGGCTAATAGAAAAACAGCAGAAAGCTCAGAACCAGGCTGCCCAACCCCCATACAGAGTAGGGCTTGGCTCTCTGAAGGCTGGACAAATAGAACAGAGCAAGCTGAGTAAAGTCAGTCTGGAAGGAGACTTATGGCCAGGTGCTTCCAGGTTCCAAACCAAGAATGAGGTTGAGATGAGAGACCTGGATGAGCTGTCTCTGCCAAGTCTGCTTGATGGTCTACAGACTGAGGAACCTATGGACCTTACCTGGGAGCCTGAGGAAATTCCCAAGGAGGAAAGCTAAGTTTCTCTTTGTGTTTTTGGCACTGCATTTTGTTTGGGACTTGTGCTAACTGCTTGTGAGTGGGAAGCATTGTTAAAGGCTCCACTCCTAAAGAACTCTCTTCAATTAGGGAAGGACTGTGAACTGTGTTTTTGAATGTGGGGATTTTGTTTTTTCCTCATGTGAAAAGAAGAGTTTGCTACTGATTGAAGTTAATGGGAGTTGGGGGAGAATCCACCAACCATCCTTGGGTTGGGTTTGTGGGGCCAATTTTTGGCAAGCTGATTTAAAGCTGATATAGGGTGGATTCGGCTACTCCCTTCCCCCACCAGCGTGCATAGCTGGTTGGGCAGGCCGGTTACAAACCAGGCCTCTGCAACATTGCTCTCAAGGAGTGAAGCAACCTTATGAAAGACTCTTGCAAACCTGGACAATTATTGAGACTTTATTTTTCCCTTTTAGTAGCTCAGACATTGGACTTGATAGGGCTGAGCTGCTGGAGACTGTTTGTGGGAATTACCTGTTTGTACCTGCCAGGAAGGTGTGGACTACATTTTTAAAGCCCAGGTTTTGTTTTTTGCCTTTTTCATTTATGTTTCTTTGAAGTGGACAATCTAACCACGGAGAAAGTATTTCATTGCCAATAAAGTGAGACACCATTTGATGAAAGAACTTTATTAATCCTGACCAATTGATTCTTTTCTTATTTTTAGCCAGCAGGACCTTCAACTTATTTTGAAGGCACGTATAAGTCGGTCGTGGCTGAGCGGTGAACGGGGCCTAAGTCAGAACCCGACACCGGCAACGCCACAACCCCCACCCCCACTAAAATAGGAGCAGGAGGGATCCCAGGTCCTCCTGCCCTCGTCTCAACCCCCCCCCCACAACCGCCCCCCGGGATCGACCCACCCCCTGGACATCATTGGGTGGACGGACAGGTGCCAAGCCCGGCCAGCCGGCAGGCCAGCAAGCACAGGAATGGGGTCGGATTGGCCCAGGTGGCTCAAACCCCGCCCACAGGTAGGGCCTGAGGCGGCTGGGCCAACCAGAATAGGCCCGGGAGCCTTAGGCCCCTCCTTTGGGCAGGGCCTTAGGCACAGGGACCCAACCCGGGGGGGGTGTCGTGGGGTCAGCGGGGGGGTCACGGGTCAGCCAATCGGGGGTTCATGGGGGGTGGCCGTGGGCGGGGTTGAGTCAAGGGCAGGAGGGCCTGAGATCCCTATTGTAGTGGGGGGGGGGGGGGGTAGGGGGTCCGCCTGGACAGGAGGGGTTGTGCTCTCTCCTTCCCGATCTTGTAGGGGGTGGGGGTCGAGTGGCCATGAGGGCTTGGGCTCCCTCCTGGCCGGATCAGACTCGGAGGAGGGGGTTTGGGGATCGCGAGGCAGGAGGGCTTGGGCTCCCTCCTGCCCCAATAGTGTCAGGGGAGGTCAGGGGTGCCATGGGGCAAGAGGGCATGGTCCTCTTGCCCCAATGTCGGGGGGGGGGGTGATGTATCATGGCAGGAGAGATTGGCTATCTCCCTTGCCGCGATGCGATCACTCCTCTTCACGAACTGCCACAACCTGCGGCAGGAGAGATTGGGCATTTCTCCTGCTGCGGGTTGCGGGCCAGGAGGGCTTGGGCTCCCTCCTGGCCGGATCAGACTCGGAGAGGGTGGGGTTTGGGGATCACGAGGCAGGAGGGCTTGGGCTCCCTCCTGCCCCGAACATAATGGGGGGGGGGTTCGGGGGTGCCGTGGGGCAAGAGGGCTTGGGCTCCCTCTTGCCCCGATGTCGTGGGAAGTGGGGTGGATTCTGTAACCGGTGTTGTTTTTGACAGACACCGGTTACAGAATCCAGCTTTTAAGTGAAGGACTGGCTCTTCCTTTGCCTAAAAGCCCTTGTTTTGGACGTTTGGGGCTTAGGCTTTTTTTAGGTTGATTATATGGTATAAGTTTAGATGTAGTGGTGGTCTGGGCATTTAAACAACTGAATGTAGAGGAAGGCCATTATAAAAAAATAAAAAAAACCCTCCTTTTGGACGTGTTTTTTTTTTGATAATGGATATTTTCCCTGCTTCTACTTTCAACGTTTAAGGCCTTAGGCCAAAAGGGGACTTAGATATTTTTTTTTTATTATGCCCCTCCACGTGTTTAATGCAGGATCAAAAACGCTATCTTAACTTAGCAGTAAGATTTAATGAGCAGAACTTTAAACACCTATAACTGTTTGGGGAGGCTAAAGTGGGTTGGGGTACAATGGGCTAAGCTTGGGCAAATTAATGCTGGGTTTTACTAAATGACGCTAGAGGTTTTTAGCATAGGCTGGTGAGGTAAATGCTCCAACACTCATAAGAATTCCATGAGCATTTACCATGCCAGCCCGCAATACCTACCACTGTTTAGTAAAAGGAGCCCTAAAATTGTTAAGACCATTATTGATGGTATTATACATACTTAATACACTCCAGGAATTATGTACCAAAAAATAAAAATAAAACAACATACATATTTAACAGAATAGTATTTGTAATATTCTGGAAATATATGCAGTTACTTTCACACTTGGCTCCCTGTCACCCCTAGCCCCTCAGTCCAGCATTTTCCTGTAGACTATGGTGTTCAGCAGCACAACAAAGTCTGTGGTTACTGGTAACTATAAAATGATTTTCTTATAAAAACATGATGGCAGATAAAGGCCAAATGGCCCATCCAATCTTCCCATCCACAGTAACCAGTGATTTTCAACCTTCCTAATGCCACAACCCTTTAATACAGTTCCTCATGTTATGGTGACCCCCAATCATAATATTATTTTCATTGCTACTTCATAACTGTAATTTTGCTACTGTTATGAATGTAAATATCTGATATGCAGGATGTATTTTCATTGTTACAAATTGAACATAAAGCATAGTGATTAATCACAAAAACAATATGTAATTATATATTGTGAAATATTTCTTTTTAATTACAAATAAATGTATGTGGGTGTATGCATGTGGGCAGACCCGCCTGGAGACAGATAGAGGAGTGGTGTCTCGGTTCCTAAGACCAGGGTTCTCCAACCTTTTGACACCTATGGACCGGCAATCCTTGGCCAGCAGTGAAGAAATACATTCTTCCTGGAATCTGGTACTAATACACAATTCCAACCAATACATGCCAACATTGAGCAAGGGATGATACTCCTTCTCATAACAGGAACTGTGAACAATGACAATTCAGCTTCTGAAGTCCATGAAAGTAAGCATTGTCCAAAAATTAACTGTTTTTATAGCACTCTAAAATAGTCCAAGCTTTGCCTGAGGACTTTAACAACTGGCCCAGATGACTATCTCATGAAAATGGCCATAATTATAGATGCTATTGCTTAAGAGAATAATTTTCACAGTCCCTTTTGAGTTTGACATCATTTTCATACCTCTTTGGCCTACATTTTAAACTTTTCATACCCCTTTGGCCTACATTTTAAACGGGATGCTCTAAAGCAGAGGCATTAACCTTGGAACACAAGGCAGGGAGACCAAAAGAGTGAAATGTCTTCCAGGATCCTCAGCTACCAGGAGTTCCAGGCAAATACTGACTATAATTAAGGAAGAAACTAAGGATTTTAACGCTGACGTTGTTAGCCATCTGGGAACAAATGACCTGGCCAACAACTCCACACTTGCAGCACAGAAAGCTTTTTGGGAGCTTGGTGAGGGCTTAAAACGTTTTGTAGACTTTAGCTTTTTCTGAAATACTGCCTGCATATAGAAAGGGAGAACAAAGAGTGAAAAACACAGAGGACTTTAATAGATGGCTCAAAGCCTAGTGTCATCAAGAAGGCTTCAGGTACATAGGAGGATAGTAACATAGTAGATGACGGCAGATAAAGACCTGAATGGTCCATCCAGTCTGCCCAATTTGATTCAATTTAAATTTTTTAATTTTTTCTTCTTAGCTTTTTCTGGGCAAGAATCCAAAGCTCTACTCGGTACTGTGTTTGGGTTCCTACTGCCGAAATCTCCGCTAAAACCTACTCCAGCACATCTACACCCTCTCAGACATTGAAGACCTCCCCAGCCTATCCTCCACCAATTGGCCATATACAGACACAGACTGTGCAAGTCTGCCCAGTACTGGCCTTAGTTCAATTTTTAATATTATTTTCTGATTCTAGATCCTCTGTGTTCATCCCACACTTCTTTGAACTCAGTCACAGTTCATCTGAAATACTAGCCTGCTCTCTCAATTCCAAATCCCTGGCCGCCTCCCTAACATAAGAACATAAGAAATGCCTGCACCGGATCAGACCTGGGGTCCATCTAGTCCGGCAATCCGCACACGCAGAGGCTCAGCCAGGCACACTTTATTCTATATCCCACCAAAAAAATGGACTCTAGCCAAAGAGGACTTTGCGGAAGCCTTACTTACTAACTCCTTAACAAGCCCATACAACCTACTGTGCGGGGACATCAACATCCACCTAGACCAACTTGATCAACCAAAAGTATCAGATTTTTGGTCAGTTATCTCCCAACTAAGCTTCTTCAAACCCCCTCCAATCAAAACTCACCAAAGAGGTCATCAGCTAGACCTGGTGACCTTCTCCTCCAAAGTCCTGTCCAGCCCAAAATTACATTGGAGACAAGCCAATTGGACAGACTCCCTATGGTCTGATCACAGACTCTGTGAATTTTCCATTGGCTGCCAACAAAAAACCTCAAAAAACAACAAAACTAGAAACATCCAAACTCACACCACCAGGGGAAAGATAGACCCAGAGGAATTCTGGTCTCTCTACGAAAAGAACACAAAACAAAGCGAAGAAATAGAACAACTTATGACCGTCTGGATCACTGACAGCACAAACATTTTAAATGAAATTGCCCCCATAAAAACCCGCCAAATCAGAACTACAAAGCAGGAGGAATGGTTTGACGCAGAGCTGCTACTGATGAAGAAGGATCTTAGAAAATCTGAAAGAGTATAGCTAAAGTCCGGGAACCCAGGAACACAGAGTCACCTGGAGACTTAAACTAAAAACCTATAAAAATCTTACCAAGGAAAAACAAAAAAAATTCTACTCACACAAAATTGGTGACTTTACAAATAACAGTAGCAACCTCTTTAAGCTGGTTAATGACTTATACAACATAGAGACACTCACTAACAACCATGAAGAATCCACACTAACCGCAAACGCCTTAGCTGATTTCTTCATCTCCAAGATCCAAAAACTAAGATCTACTTTACCTACCTCGTCCAATTCTTTCCCATTCTTCCAGACACTGACATATTCAAACCAGACCAAGGGTCCAGAGCAGATCTAAATTGGAACCAATTCACAACACTCAACTGGAAAACCTTCAACAAACTCTACAACAAATATTCTAACTCCTTCTGCAAACTGGACACCTGCCCCCCAAATGTCATGAAAACTGCTCCAATCCACTTCAAAACCAACATGCTAACCTGGGTTAACTTCCTACTTTCCTCAGGAAACTTCCCACCAGAGCAAGGCCATATTATGTTAACCCCTATCATAAAAAACCACGATAGAACCCCCAAACGCCCCATCTAATTACAGACCAATCGCTAGCATCCCACTATTCACCAATATTGCAGAAGGGGTGGTAAAAGCTGAACTCACAGCATATCTGGATAAATTCAACATACTTAGCGACAATCGGGCTTTCGCGCAGACCACAGCACCGAAACCATCATAGCAGCCTTACTTGACCACTTGCACACACTCTTTAGTCATGGCTCCAGCGCCTTCATCCTTCAACTCGACCTGAGTAGTGCTTTTGACCTAGTCGACCTCAACATTCTCCTAGAATGCCTGACCCACATTGGAATCTCCGACCAGGTCCTCAACTGGTTTCACGGGTTCCTATGAAACAGATCCTACAGGGTACTCAAAAATGACTCTTCCTCATATAGCTGGGATAACTCCTGCGGTGTGCCGCAGGGCTCCCCCCTGTCCTCCATCCTATTTAATATCTACCTTGCCTCCTTGGGTAACCTCCTTCATAACCTCAAGCTCGAATTCTTCATATATGCAGATGACATCACAATAACCATCCCACTTACCAGCTTCTCCCCAGAACTACTCACCTACATCACAAGCATACTTAATCATATAGAACTCTGGATGCTTTCCTATAGACTAAAACTAAACCCGGACAAAACAAAATTCTTCCTAGCCTCCCCCAACGACAAAATCAAAGACACCACAATCCAAGTGAAAGTGAAAGACTCAGCAGGCCCTTTATGATAAAATCTCCCATGAATATACCGGTACTTTCTTAAAACAAAAAATACCATGTGGCTGAGCCACTGTAATGTGACCAAGTACAAGAGCTAGAGTTGGAACAAGATCCTGCTCCCCTCTGTTCTGGTAAAAGGGGTAGGTATACTGATTGAAGGTACGGCTGGAAACCTTTTCTAAATGTTCTAGAGAAAAGGAAAGTTAGTGAAATGAACATAAGAATATAAGCAATGCCTCTGCTGGGTCAGACCTGAGGTCCATCGTGCCTAGCAGTCCGCTCACGCGGCGGCCCAACAGGTCCAGAACCTGTGCAGTAATCCTCTATCTATACCCCTCTATCCCCTTTTCCAGCAGGAAATTGTCCAATCCTTTCTTGAACCCCAGTACCACACTCTGCCCTATTACGCTCTCTGGAAGCGCATTCCAGGTGTCCACCACACATTGGGTAAAGAAGAACTTCCTAGCATTCGTTTTGAATCTGTCTCCTTTCAACTTTTCTGAATGCCCACTTGTTCTTTTATTATTCGAAAGTTTGAAGATCTGTCCCTCTCTACTCTCTCTATGCCCTTCATGATCTTGTAATTCTCTATCATATCCCCTCTAAGTCTCCTCTTCTCCAGGGAAAAGAGATCCAGTTTCTCTAATCTCTCAGCGTATGAAAGGTTTTCCATCCCCTTTATCAGACGTGTCGCTCTCCTCTGAACCCTCTCGAATAACGCCATGTCCTTCTTAAGGTACGGCGACTAATACTAGACGCAGTACTCCAGAAGCGGACGCACCATCGCCTGATACAATGGCAGGATAACTTCTTTCGTTCTGGTTGTAATACCTTTCTTGATTATGTCTAGCATTCAGTTTGCCTTCTTAGCGGCCGCTGCACACTGTGCCGTCGGCTTCATTGTCATGTCCACCATTACCCCCAAGTCCTTTTCTTGGGTACTCTCATTTAATAACATCCCTCCCATCGTATAGTTGTACCTCGGGTTTCTGTTTACCACATGTAATACTTTACATTTCTCAACGTTGAACTTCATCTGCCATCTCATCACCTATTCCCCTAGTTTGTTCAAGTCCCTTTGCAATTCTTCACAGTCCTCTACTAAATAGTTTGGTGTCATCCGCAAATTTTATTATCTCACACTTCATCACTGTTTCTAGATCATTTATGAATATATTAAATAGCAGCGGCCCGAGCACCGAGCCTTGTGAGACCCCACTCGTGACCCTCCTCCAGTCCGAGTAGTGGCCCTTCATTCCTACCCTCTGTTTCCTACCCGCCAACCAGTTTCTGATCCATCTATGTAAGTCTCCTTCCACCCCATGGTTCTTCAGTTTCCGGAGTTAAGTTCTATTGAGGCAAAGGATTAACAGAAAAGGGGCTTTGGGTAGCCACTGGCAGGTCAGTGTACAAAGTCCCAGACCAAAAAAAAAAAAATCAGCATTCATTAAATCTTGTTAAAATGTTTATTTTATTTTTATTTTTCCTCTAACTCTACTTTTCACTTCTCTATTACCCTCCAGGTACTTTAGTTAGATTGTGAGCCTTCGGGACAGTAAGGGAATTTTTCAAGTACCTTTCCTATTTCTAATCTTAATGTATATTTTCTGTAAACCGCTTAGAACCTAACGGATGTAGCGGTATATAAGAAATAAATTACATTACATTACATTAACTCTTCTGGGTTCTTAAATTAGCAAAGCCTGAAAACAAAGAACTAGAGGCTTGATTGATGAAGGCTATTTTGAGCTCTTGCATCTATGGGAAAAGGGTTTCTAAATTGGCTCTAGAAGCGTGTTGGAAAGCTCCATGCTGGTAGGACAAAGCATCCTAAAGTGTAGCTAGATTCCAGATGGAGTTTTTATTTGGTATTGTTGTGTTATTTAAAAACTCACTCTTTCAAAATTGTGGAATTCACCAATGTCCTCAAAATAGGCAGTCATACAAGCTCATAAATATCAATGTACAGGCACTGGAGCCGAATCGGAAATCTCAAGTGCTCACTATCAAAAGTCCCAAAATTATATTTGAGTCAGATGACTTACATAGTGAGCTATCATCGTATCCGATTATTTACTCCACAACTATACCTATACTTTATTTAAATATTCTTATTTTTATTATTCTTTCTTTCTTTTTTACTTTTTTATTTTTTTATTCTCCACTCCCTTTAAAATATACGGAGTTACTTAGCTTTATTCAGTTTCCGTTTTTATTTCTGTCAGTGTTTAATCTATTTCTTCTTATTTTCTTCTACGGAAGATCTCCGTTTCGCTCCCAATGTTTACAAAGGAGCTTCCTCAGGGCAAACACTAAAAATAAAACATAAATATTTCAAAAAAAGGGGGAAGGATATTTCTCAATTCAAACATATTACTTGTACTAAAAGAGAGAGGGTGCATGGGAACGCCAAAGGGCAAACTCATGTTTAAGAACTTAGACCCTAAGTCCCATAACGTTTCTTATATTGCCGATTTTATCAGTATGTTAGAGGACAGTAGTACCTATTTTTATAAACTACTAAAACCTTATCTTTAAACCTAAGTCCCCTACATTAATCAACCATATGTACATAATCCATACATTTCCCATAAACGGACCATATCTGGTACCAGCTCAACACCTTACATCAAGACATAGGCTGGAAATAGACAGGCAGCTGCTTTTCACAGCGACTCAGCATGTCCACGAGTCAATTGTAAAATGGCCACAGCCTTTCGATCTTTAAACTAAAGGCGTCTGACGTCATTTCCGGTCAATAATCCCGCTAGACAACCCAAGTAAAGCGGCCATATTGTCGGAAAAGATACAAAATTCAGACAAACATATATATACCCTTTCCAAAACAAACAAGTATATACACATATTTATTTTAAACAAATAAATATGTACATATTTCCTTAAAGTCAAAAGAAAATATTTCTTTCAAGTCAAAAGAAAATGCTTGTTTACAATCAAAAGAAAACCTGCCAGTTTATAGCCACATTTAGACCTCGAGGATGGATACTGTGTAACCGATCAATCCACCTCTGTTCAACTTGCAAAAGTCTTTTCCCCCTGTCTCCTCCTCTTACAGATTTCTCAACTCTATCGATCACCATACATCTTAATTGTTCAAAAGTGTGTTCATATTGGATACAATGGGCTACTAATGGAGCTTCCTTCCTTTGCAGGTTCAGACATGATTTATGCTCTGCCATCCTTATGTTGAATTGTCTAATAGTCTTCCCAACATAAATTTTTTGGCATGGGCATTTGATAACATATACTACAAAATCAGTCTTACATGTAGTAATGTACCGCAAATGATATTTTTTGTAATTTATAGGATTTTCAAACATGTCACCCTGCATTGTGAGTGGGCAGACTTGACATTTGCCACACTGTGAATGAAACCCTCTACTTTTGTCCGATATTGAAAATAAGTCCGGTTTGAGTCTTAAGTATTCTCTAAATAGGTACTGCTGTCCTCTAACATACTGATAAAATCGGCAATATAAGAAACGTTATGGGACTTAGGGTCTAAGTTCTTAAACATGAGTTTGCCCTTTGGCGTTCCCATGCACCCTCTCTCTTTTAGTACAAGTAATATGTTTGAATTGAGAAATATCCTTCCCCCTTTTTTTGAAATATTTATGTTTTATTTTTAGTGTTTGCCCTGAGGAAGCTCCTTTGTAAACATTGGGAGCGAAACGGAGATCTTCCGTAGAAGAAAATAAGAAGAAATAGATTAAACACTGACAGAAATAAAAACGGAAACTGAATAAAGCTAAGTAACTCCGTATATTTTAAAGGGAGTGGAGAATAAAAAAATAAAAAAGTAAAAAAGAAAGAAAGAATAATAAAAATAAGAATATTTAAATAAAGTATAGGTACAGTTGTGGAGTAAATAATCGGATACGATGATAGCTCACTATGTAAGTCATCTGACTCAAATATAATTTTGGGACTTTTGATAGTGAGCACTTGAGATTTCCGATTCGGCTCCAGTGCCTGTACATTGATATTTATGAGCTTGTATGACTGCCTATTTTGAGGACATTGGTGTTATTTAAAAAGCCAGGATATTGCTTGGCTTGAAGATTTTGGTTGTACATGTTGTATATGAATTATTTCCAGTCAAATTGACCCATGGCTATCCTTTGTTTGTCAAATTATAGGAAGATTTTGGTTGCAATTATTGCCGGCAAAAGGTGATACAACCATTTATTAAGTTTAGAGGCAGTTGCGTTTTCATACTGGTGTTTGATAAACTTTATTCCTTAAATAAATTATGTAATAATTTAAAAACTGCGCTATGTGCTTACTTAGAGTCCCTCCCTCTACTATTACATTTTGTTTTAAGATCAGAACCATTCAGTGTGACATACAGGCAATAATATGAGAATCAGTTTTGGTGACATTTCAGAGAACAGAAGGCATCAAAGTAAAATGTTTCTGTGTTGACTTTCTTGTTGATCTTTCTGGCAGCAGATCCAATTTCTCCCAGGGATGTCTCTTGCATAATTTCCAATGTTCCTGCAGCAACCTGTCAGTAGACTAAAAACCCAAACGGTGTTAATCAGTGAAGCAGAATAACATTCAATAGGGCTTCATTCTGCCATCAAATAGGAATACATCTGGCTCCTTGAAAAGCACTTCTTTATTTATTTATTTATATTTTGTACATACCCATAGGCAACATCAATATTTATTCACAAAGCTGAACTGAGCATGAAAGAGTTCTTCCATCTGACATCCAACCAACCAATATGAGCGATCTCATCTTTGCAAATGTTGCACATTTCCCAGGCAGTTTCTTGATTGTCTCGGCATGTATTTTAATATTATTCCTCTTTTGATTAGAGCTCTGCCAGCTAAAATTTTACAGTTTGAAAATCTGTTAGAGGATTTTTTTTTTTTCCTCAGCACTATACACATTACAATCCTCTAATCTTTACATTAAATAAGGCTTTTATTTCCGAGGTACTGAATCCTTTTTGTAGTTTTCAGATACAAGCAAATATGCATTTGCACACAAGTCTATTAACAGCCTTAAGTACAAGCCATTTCTTTTATCTCCCAGTGTTTATACCTGTATCAGCATAAAGAAAAGGTGTTTGGTACATTTATTTCATGTGTTCAAAGTGAAACAAATAAATATAAATACATCAAAATAATGCAAAACCTGTCATTTCCATTCCAGGCATGTAAAAATCAAATGTTCAGTGTGGCTGTGTTGGGAAATTACATGAAACTGAAACCATTAATTGAAGCCTAGAAGTTCTACTTGGGGCTTGAAAGATTTCATGGAAGCAGATTTCAGTCTAAAATCAGCAATTCCCCCCCCCCCCCCTTTAAAAATTTTTTAACTTAAATATAACTATATTGTAGCCTTTGCCAATATATATAACCCAAAGTGCATAAAACATCAACAAAGTAAACAGCTTTTGTTTACCTGCCTCCCAGAGAACTGTGACTTGAAATTTTTGTATCCAAGCTCTAAAGATAAGCTAGGATATACCATACTACTGGGTACCATTAGTGTCGTTCCAATGAAAAACAATGCACAGAAAATGATCACTGCGTACTGGAATTTGCATCCCCACACATTAATCATCCAACTATGTAAGACAGGTAGGGCCTGGGTGCATCACAGAAATGCACCCAGGCCCAGGGAGGAAGAGAAGACAAATGCTGCTACTATGATGGCCTCAAAAGAGACTCCTCTATAACCCATTTGTCGAGCAAGGGCTTCCCAGAACTACCAAGTTGGTGTCTGAGCAAGGTACTTGAAAATTGATGTAACTTGCCATCAACAGGGAAGGGCAGAAGATGACCGATACTTCACTTGTGATGATATTTTCCAGACAAACATACGATTTCAAACCCATATAGAGATATCAGTAAACAAAAATTAAACAGAGAAATATTTTAAGTATGGGAATTCAATTTTAAAGTGGCCAAGATCATGCGACTCCTTAGTGTTTTGAGTAAAGCTTTCATTTTCCACACTTGTGTGCTTGTATTTGGTAGTTTGTAGGAAATTTAAACAGTAAAACATACCTCTGAAGCCAAAATTAAAAAAAAAACAAAGCACCAACAAATTCAAGCAAAGCAAGCTAATAATACAAACACATTCTGCAAGCCCTAGAACAGCAGCATTGGTTAGCAGCATTGAAGCATTCCCACCCAAGAGGGGTCGGTTGAAAATCCACCTTACTGACCTATGTATGCTATTTAATTTGAAATCTGGAGTGAAGACACCTTGCTATTTACAGTTACCATCTTATCTATTCCATTTTTTTTTTTACTTCAAACCGCAGGAGCATAGACATGGCCCGCAAAGAGGGTTTCTGGTACCACGGTTACTAGCATGGACACATGTAGATTCTGTGTCCTGTAAAGACAGCGCAAGATGCCCGAGTCATCTGTACATTCTACTGCAGATCGGGAAGAGAAGGGCTTTCAGGACGAAGCTCTTTAATGATCATTCTTTTGGAAGTAATTTCAAAAACAGTATGGCATAAATTAGACTAAATCTGTGTTCATGTCATTAGCAAAAACACAGAGGCAGGGAAAGGATGCTCCCACGCTACTCATGTGTTTGGGACATTCCTATAGCGTTGCTAAACCTTATGCAAGAATACAGCCATGTAACTGAAGAGAGCACATTTCTGATAGGCACAGTGCACTCTAGGAGCATCACCATGGTAGAGCTTCCAAAGCAGGATTTTACTGCCAGATTCTGCTGAGCCTGTATTGGTCCTGCTGCATTTGCCGTATCTTTACTTCTGTGAGTCACTATAGTAGCAGTAGCTTTAGAACTAATACTGTACGTTCTTGGCCTTACAGTACCACAAGAAACAGAAGAAAGCTTAACAGCTTTGCCATCTGGTACAGAGGCCTCAGGCAGTGCTCTGTCATACTAAGACATCATAATTCACTAATACTATTTGGCAGCAAGGTGCATTTTCTCTATTTCCATAGCACGAGAATTTGTACTGTAATTGCAATCTATCATCTCCCTGGCTTCCTCTTAAAATATGGAAGAATATGTAAGATAGTTTATATCTGCAATTCAGAAATGCATATATTTTACTTATAAACATTCATCTGATCAAAATTCAACAATAAAATAACTTTTTAGGGAAATTTAAGACAGCCGTTTTGTCATTCAAGAGACACTGTGTATATGCTGTGTTATCTTTTTAAATAACTTTTTGATCAATTATAATTCAGGATTCAGACAGCAGGCAACCGCTTAACCCTGGAAAAACTGTGGGGAAAAATTAAAGATTTTCAAGCACACGCACAAATAAAAAGGACAGGCAAAAGAAGGAAAACAAAAACATTCTTCTGAGGTATCCAGTCATACAGAAAGATAGCTGGAGCAAAGGCAGGACAACTGTCAGCCCCAAGGAAAGTGACGATTGTTCTTCTTTTATAAGGTCCAGGGGACTCATGAGAAAATAAAACATATAAGCCCCAAACAGAAAAATATTAATAATCCTTTCAGGGAAACATACTGCAACCTCAAGAAAAAAAAAGTTTGCAAATGCAGAAGAGGCCTCTCTGTTGAAGTGCTTCTGTTATGTAGCTCCCTGCATGTGAGAGAATTGCAGTGCAAGGTGACTTGTGCAAATTCACAAGGAATAAGATGAACCTTTCCTGTTGTTCTTCAAGCATTTATGTGAGGGGTGCCTGGAAAGCCACATCTCAAAAGTCATGCCAGGTACTGCTGCAGTGCTGTTTTTGCCCTGAAATCAGAAACACAATATGATTACATGTATCACGTTATGATGATTACATGTACCATTTTTTCCTTCAAAACCTTTTGTAAAGATGCAATGATCTGGACTAAAAGTGTGCATGAGTACAGGGACAATGAGAAATCTGTGAGGATGGTGAGGTAACAGTAGCAAAATGATGGGGATGGAGTAGGGAATGACTGGGGATGGGGATGGGGATGAGATTATGTCCCCATGCACACCTTTATTTGGAACTTCTGCCATTAGCAAATCATCAGAACGTTCTCTCATTTTTCTTTTTAGTTAACAATTGAGGAACGCAGAACAGAACTGATGTCTGGCTCTGTACATAGTTTATTATTTTTAGATAATTTGAAATGATAGACTGTAAAAACAATGTTAATAATAAGAATATGGGAGCCACCCAGGTCAAGCTAGGTGGCTGATAACATTGGACTAATTGTACTGTAAGGCTACTATGGTGAGGGATTGATAGGAAAGCAGGGGTGGAGATTTGGGATTGGAGCAAGGTTAAGGAAAGGGAGTGTTGATAACAAGGAACTAAGGGATGGTGATTGTTCCGATAGGTGTTAAGAGGAAGGAGAGGTGGAGAGAAGTGAGGAGAAAAAGGAAAGTTGGGTGGGAAAAAGGGTCATTGTGTGGTGAAGGCTGAGGATAAAAGGAGATTAGGAGGTGGAAAGATAATTTTTTTTTTCATAGAATAAGGTGCTGCTTACCTGGTGTTGGTGGGTGTGTTATCTGGAGTTCTTTGGCAAAGGTCAAGCAGTTGCTGCATCGGTGCAGTGACAGGGATGCAGCAACTGCTGCATCCCTACCGGTAGCACCTCCTATATATTTCCCTGCCTTGCGGCGCACGCCATACTGCATTGTTTGACTGCATTACTCTCTGGCTCATCTCTACCTATTTTAATCTCCTTTTTGAACTGCTATTCCAGACTGAGCTAACAATAATTTTATTTTACTTATTTTACCTTATTTAATTTAAGCTCAAACTGCTCCAATTCTACCAGTTAAGTAACTATTGCCAGTTTATAAGTTTATATGTATCTTCTGTCTTAACTATTGCCAGTTTATATGTTTTATCAGCTAACATTATTTTATCAGTTAACATTGCTTTCGTTTTAATCTTTTAATATTGTTATATCCATTGTATTTGTCTTTCTCTTTACCTTTTCTTGCAAGTTGCTCCTGTTTTCATTCTACTCTCCTAATGCTTATCCTTTTTGATTCCTACAGGCCTTCTCGCTCCCCTAAGAGACCGCCGCCGCAAAGCGGCGGCTTGGACGACTCCACCCACTTCTCCCTACCGGTAGCACCTCCTATATATTTCCCTGCCTTGCGGCGCACGCCGCAAAGGCGCGCACCAAAGGAGCGCACCTAAGGAGCAGGTCCTGCTCCTTTATGCGTTCCTTCATGCAGCTCCTTCTAACTCTGACTTCTTCTCCACACTACCTACCTTCGATTAAACCATTTTCAAACCTTCTTTCATCCCACAGACTTCTACTTCTCACAAGTTACTTACTAATTTCTTCTCTTGTAATTCATCATTTTCCCCACTTTCTTCCTTCTGCCTCTTCATTTTCCCCTCCCAATACAATGTCCTCTATCCCCACCATTTGGGGTCATCGACCTCACAAATACACATCCCATTTAACATCTACCATCATCCGACCTAGGCATTATATCACCATACCAATACATCCCACTAATACTTCCAATCCTAAACAACATAACTCCCCTTCTAAACTCAACTCAGGCCTGATTAACGTACGTTCCATAAAAAACAAATACCATTTAATCCACGATATTATCACACAACATAATCTTCAAATATTATGTCTTACTGAAATCTGGTTATCACAGGGAGAAAAAGCTTACATCACCCAAGCCTGCCCCCCCAACTATAAAGCTATCTTTCAACCCCGCCCAAACAAAAAAGGAGGCGGTTTAGCTGTCATCTATCATACTTCGATCGTTCTTCAGTCTAATACTACCAACTTATCCTCCAATCCACTAATTGAAACTCTCCATTTCTCCATTAAACACTCTTCCTCTCTTAATTTCCTTTTGATCTATTTACCCCCACCTGTATCTAAACTCTCACTTTCTTCCCTGACCTCCACCTTATCTGACTTTAATATCGCCTATCCTGATTCTATAATCCTCAGAGATTTCAATATACACTTCAACTCTCCTAATCATTATAATACCTCTGAACTATTAACCTTGCTTTCCGATCTATCACTTTCTCCACTCATCCACATGCCTACACACTCCGCTGGAAACACTCTCGATATGATTCTAAGTCCAAACTCTATCAATCATCTTTTCAAAAATTTCCATTTTCATTCAGTACCATGGTCAGACCACAACACTCTGATTACCTGGCAATTAGAACTTCTAATACATCCCCACCACGATCAACAAACGACTAATATCCCTATCACTCGAGACATTAACAAAATAACGCTTCAGACTATTCAGTCCTCCTTTGACTTAAATCTTAAAGACTTTTCTTCCCTCTCAGTCATTGAACAATTCCCTCTCTGGGAAACTTCTACAACTTCCTTACTAGATTCCCTGGCACCCAAATCTGAACATAAATCCACCTCCAATCATTCCTCCAAAAAACACCACCCCTGGTATAACGAAAAACTAGCTCTTCTCCGCCGACAACTTCGATCTGCCGAAAATAAATGGCGTAAGACACGCCTTAACAATTACCTCATTCAGTTCAAAGAAAAAGCATCCCATTATAAAAAAACTATCCAACAAACTAAAAAAGATTATTACGCCAAGCTCATCTCATCTACCCGCAATTCTTCTACTCTCTTCAGTCTTGCACAGTCGCTTTCAAAATATTCTAAAAAAAACCAAAACCCACCTATCTCAACTTTACCTTCAGCAGCGGAACTTTCACAATTCTTTGACACTAAAATCAAAGATATCAGATCACTATTAGGTTCTTCATTACCTACTCTTTCTGCTCAAACTTCTGTCGACTCGACTCAACTACCCTTCAGCTCCTTTACTAGCTTCAAAATGCCCTCATTATCTCATCTATTTCTCATTTTACAATCTCTTAATCCCTCTAATAACCCCTTGGAAAGTATCCCTCCATTACTTCTTAAAAAATTCTACTCTTTCTTCGGCCCATACCTTTGGGAAATGATTTCCAAATCTCTTTCCGACAGCTTGGTTCCAATCGCTTGGAAAACAGCTCTCATCTTTCCTAAACTCAAACAATACAATACAGATCCTACCTTACCTAAAAACTATCGTCCTATAGCCAATCTACCCTTAGTCTCTAAATTTACGGAAAAAATTATTCACTCACAACTAACAGATTTTCTCGAGAAAACCCATGTTCTTCATCCATGTCAAACCGGTTTTCGCTCTTCACACTCCACAGAACTATCTCTACTAGGACTTATCTCAACCATACACTACTACCATGATCATCAGAAATCTACTATTCTAATCTCTCTCGACCTGTCTGCAGCCTTTGATACTATTGATCATTCCCTTCTTCTCTCCAGATTAAAAGACTGCGGTATTACAGGTTGTGCCCTTTCTTGGTTCATATCCTATTTTCACGAACGATGCTCCAAAGTTCAAGCAAAAAATGAAACTGCTTCAACCATACCACAAACATTCGGAATCCCACAAGGTTCAATCTTATCTCCTTTACTCTTCAACATATTTCTATCTCCGCTTCTTACTTTGGCGCAATCTATAGGATTTACAATCTATGCTTATGCCGACGACATACAACTCCTTCACCCAATCAATACTACTAACATTTTAGACATAACAGAAATAAATAATAAATTAAACATCATAAGTGACTGGTTATATTTAAACAAACTCTCACTTAATATCGATAAATCTTGCGGGCTTCTTCTTCCTATCAAAACATCTGAATCATTATTAGGAACAATCTCAATCAAATCTCTACCATTACAAATGCTAACCAAAATAAAACTCCTTGGTGTTATCTTCGATAGAGAGCTTTCTTTTCACGACCACATAAGTTCGATCGTAAAAATCTGCTTTTTTAAACTTCGTATTATTCGATCACTCTGTCCTATCCTAGATACTGACTCAATCAACATCTTGACTCATTCCCTAGTTATTTCCCACCTAGACTACTGTAACTCCCTCCTTAACGGACTCCCTCAAAAAGAACTACGACGACTGCAATTAATACAAAATTCTGCAATAAAATTAATATACAAAAAAGGTAAATTTGAACATGTTACTCCTCTTCTTAAAGAGGCCCATTGGCTCCCCATCACTCATCGCATCACCTACAAAATCATCTTACTTTCCTTTAAAATTAAACTTTTCCATCAACCACTATTCCTTGATAAACTACTAATTCCACAATGTTCCCCTCGTACTTTAAGATCCACTGACCAAAAACTCCTTTTTATTCCTTCTTTAAAAGAATTCTATTACACCCGAAAAACCAATTTTGCAGTAACTGCACCCACACTATGGAACTCTCTCCCACAATATTTACGGGACGAACAAAATCTAACCAAATTCAAGACTGGCTTAAAGACTTTCTTATTTCAAGATGCTTTCGATTGAACCTAAATCACTCTTTTTCATCTCTCAAGTCTTTCTCTTTTTTGATTCTCTCTCTCCCTTTTTCTGCCTCTTACTGCGAGTAAGTACTTGCCTCAACAATGCTACCCTATCCCTCACGTTCTATCCCCTCCCCACTTCCTCCTTCTTTACTAAACTATGTAATTTCTCCCCTCCTTCCCTTATTTTCCTCACCTTCCAGTCTGTCTAGTCTATGTCATTTACGTTCACTTTATTTTATAACATTTTTAGCCTCTACAAAACATTGTTAACCGGCCAGACATCTGCTTGATGGTCAGGATATTAAAAACTAATAAACTTGGAAACTTGGGTATTGTCTTCTGCTTAGTTTGGGCCCTCTGTGGTGGGTTTTCGGTCTCGATGAGAGTAGTGCAGCGCTGGGAGAGTACCGGCGGGTGAGCTATAAGGTGGGTTTTCGTTCTGGTTGGCATTGGCAGTGTTACTTGAGGGCCTGCTACTTCTGTCATCGTCATTGGTTGGGCTGTGTAGTATGGCTTTGGAGGAGTGTCAGCCGGCACGTGCTAGTGATCAGAGGCTCTGCACGGTGGTAGTGGCCGCTTCGGCAGCAATGTTTTTTTATGTAAGAAGCAGCATTGTAGAAGATGAGGGGGCTGGTAACTGGGATCCAGGGTGAGGGACAGGAGGTGTCTGTTGACTGGTCCAGAGATGGTATGGAGGAGGGACTGTGGCATGTGGAGTTTTTTTCTTTTTGACTTAGTACATTTGAGTAACAGAGGTGTGGATGGGTTTTGTTGTGTTGACCCTTGTGATTTTGAGTGGCTCTTTCTCATTGGTGGGTTGGGGTGGGGTAGTTTGAGCTAGGGGAAAAGGTTGGGTGGGGTGCCTGGGATTGGTGAGTAGGCTATTTTCAGTTTTGTGCTCTAGATGGGAGTGTTTGGTGGGAAAAGGGTGTTTAGGGAGGGGTAGTCTGGTGCTTGAGAAACCAAGTTTGTAGGCTTTTTAAAGACTCTTCTTGGATGCTTGAGATATAGGTGCTTCCAAAAAAGGGCCGGATGATGTTGGGACGGGATGGGGGGCCAGGAAGGGGAAAGGTGTTATTTCAGAATCTCAGGGTGTTTCAAGCAGGGGTAGGGGGATAATCAGTAGGCTCAGGGTCGAGTTTCTGGCAGATGAGCTGCCAGGGCTCCATGAAATTTTGGTGGAGCACAGAGGCTGGTTGAGCGCCCCCAGAGGAGGAGTTCAATGGAAGATTCCTTAAAGCAGCAGCCAGCAACATCCAGCAGCTGGGATGCAGAGTTTGTGGTGGCTAGCACAGGTGTTTCAGTGTCTTCAGACTCTTGGGAACCTTCTGGGTCATCTTCTTCTTCATCCTTAAGAGGGGATGAGGGTCCTAGTGGGGTGAGGGTAGCCCAGGTACGAGGTAGTGGGACAGCTGATCCCAGTATATCCTAAAAGGATCATGCTTTATGTTCTACTGCCCCACTGGATTGCTGTATCTCTAAAAGGTGGAGACAGAAAATACTGAGGGGTAGATTTGTTGAACTTTTTGCATTATTATCTAGGGAGAGGGAGAGGGAGGGGTAAGGATGATGGAACGAAAAAGAAAGGTAGAGTGTCTAAGAATATTATAAATTGGTTGATGGGTTTCCATGTGTTTGCCAGTGTCTGGGGTTATTGTGTTATTTGTTATTCAGATATTATTTTGCGGGCCTACTGAACATATGGTGGTGGCTGGTTGAATTAAGACACGTTTAGGAGAAGCTTGGCTCAGGGCAAAGCAGATTATTGGAGTGCTCAGGATGTTGATTTATGGCTAGCAGAGATGACCCCGTCTCAAATAAATTCCTTTTGGATACGTGCCCCCACTTCTGGACCCTCCTGGAGTGGTGAGCTTTCCAGTGGGACAGGTATGATTGGGGGCAAGAACCAGACACAGCCTTCCATGGTATCTGGGACAGGAGGTGGGCTTAGCAGAGGAGTTGGTTTTCAAGGAGGTTATGCAGACAATGTCTGTTTTAAATTCAACATGGGGCATTGTAGCCAAGCCACCTGTTGTTTCCAACATTGCTGTAGTCAGTGCACCGGTGGCCACCTGGCTTTTCGATGTATTGGGGGGGAATGGATCTTCCAGAAGGGAACAATTTTTCCGGACCAATGGCTTCCCCACTGCAGGTTGGGTTTTACAAAGCTCATTCCCCTGTTAGGTTACCCTCTTTACAGCAGTGGCTGGGTAGTTTTCTTAAGAGGGGGGTATGCATATCTTTTGGAGGTGAGGTTTTCAAAGGGCTTTCCCATTCCATATGAGGGGCTGCCCTTAAGACATCGCTTGTGTATTTCTAGTTCAGTTATAATGCATGTGGAGCTGATGAGAGAAGTTGAATAAGGAACTCACTTGGATTGCATTGCAGGGCCATTTAGTGAGCATCCTTTGGAGAATTTTGTTGTTTCAACCCTTGGGGTAATTCCAAATAAGGACCCCGGCAGTTTTCACCTAATTCATAATCTTTCCTGTTCAGTGGGATATAGTGTTAATTCTTTCATTGATCCACAGTTGTATAGAGTGCAGTATGCATGGTTTGATGAGGCAGTGGCCTTGGTGCATTCCCTGGGTATGGAAACTCTGATGGTTAAGGCAGACATCGAATCAGCATTTTATCTGTTACCAGTGCACTCTAGTGCATTTCAACTACTAGGTTTTCAATCTGAGGGGCAATACTACTTTGATACTTACATGCCCATGGGAGGTGCTCCATTTCCTGCACTTATTTTGAAGCATTTGTCACTTTTGTCCATTTGGTGGTAGAGCAAGTCAGTGGTTTGGACTCAGTAGTTCATTATTTAGATAATCTTCTGTTTAGTGGGACAGCTTGGTTATCTCAATGCAATGGTTATGTCTGTTTTTAAATACATAGCAGCGGAGCTTGGAATTTCATTGGCGCAAAAATATGAAGGCCGCACTACTTCTTTGATATTCTTAGGTATAGAACTGGACTCTATTTGAATGGAATCCCGGTTCCCAGTGGCAAAGGTTAAATCTTTGTTTGCTGTGATTTTGTCAGCCTATCAATCATAAATTGAGTTTAAAAGAAATTCAATCTTTGATGAGACACTTTAATTTTGCAGCTAGAGTGGTATCTATGGGGCGAGAATTTTGCAGACAATTGACCTTGTTATCCATGGGTTAATGTCAGTCGTACCTTAAAGTGCGGTTGATGAGGGCAATTCAAGGAGGATTTACAGCTGTGGTACTTGTGTTTAGCTTCTTTTAACAGTGTGTGCATCTGGCAGCAGCTGTTTACTTATGCCTTGGGAAAGACTGGATTTGGGATTTACTTGGGGGGGGGAGCCTAGTGTGCACAACCTTGGTCTGATTGGTGGAAGGCGGAGGATTGGGGTTCCAATATTGTGCTGCAGGAACTGTTCCTGGTGTGGGTGGCGCTGAAACTATGGGCTCCCGGCTGGCAAATTGTAAGGTGGTAATTTTTTCTGATAATACCACAGTGGTTCATACACTCATTTGCCAGTCTATTCATTGCCCCTTTTGCAAATGATTTATCTTATGTTGCTTGCGATTAAGATGTAAGTTTGTTGGCCCGGCATGTGCCAGGAATCTGCAGTGGTCCCTCTTCAGAGCATTGGCCATGGCTGCCAATGGATCCCTAATGCTGATGTGAGAGGATTTATGGAAGACCTTCTGCTGGACTATCAGAAACTATTGCACTAAATGTTAGCGTGTTAGCGCCCAACACGTGGAGATCATATGCAGTGGGTTGGAGGGTTTTTGTTTTTTTTTTGCAGTTTTATGGGCAGCAACAGCAGGATGGTCTATTTCCTGTTTCAGAGCAGCGGGTGGTGGATTTTATTGTTTATGGCACCTTTGCTATGGTATTGCAAATTACTGATGCAATTTTGGTCATGAGGCTTTTGCAGAGTTATGCCCATTCAGGTATTTTATATCGACCCCGCTTAATTTATCTCCCCTGTTTGTATGATCATTTGGCTCAACTACTGTGTGTGGGAGACTACCAGAGGTGTGTTCCTCAGAGTTTGAGGTAGTTTTATTCCAGCTAGCATTTTTTGTGGCATTCTTTTCTGCATGTAGAGTGGATGAGTTGGTGGCGCCATCACAGCATGCGCTTGTTGAGCTGGGTTTGAGACAGTGGGATATCATGTTAGAAAAGCGTTAACATTTCCATTTTCAACGATCTAGAAAGGATCAAGAAGGAAAAGGGGAATGGTGTGTTTTGCGGGGTAATCAGAACCTGGCTGACTATCCGGTCCACCATGCCTGGCAATATGGTGAAATTAGACCTGGGGGTGGGCTTTACTGGTTGGTCCATGTGGACGATGCTCCACTAACTCGATACCTGTTTGCTGCAATATTGAAGAGGGGTTTAGCAGCCTTGGGGTGTGATCCATGTGAGTATAGAACACATCCTTTTGAATCCGGCCCTGATACAGTGCTTGGGAAGATGGAGATCTGACCGGTATAAGGGGTATGTGAGTGGAACTATCTAGTTCTTCTAGTGAGCTCATGATTTTTTTTAATCAGTTTCTTTTCCAGATTCCCTTCCTCCAGATATCTACGTCTGACTCTGTGGATGCATGCACATTTTTGAATCTTGCTGGAACCCAATTTGTGGAGCATGTCATTTGGATTCGTTGAGAGCAGCTGTTGCCTATGCTTCATCAAGCGGGTTAATTTTCCTCTCCTGTTCTTATTTTGTTGCATTTGGGGGGAAATGATTTGTGTACAGTGAAATGTGTGGAGTTAATTTGGGAAATGAAAAGGGATTTATTATCTGCTGCATGTGCCTTCCCTAAAGTTCGAATTGTGTGGTCCAATATTTTGCTTTGGCGCTGCTGGAAAGGAGCGAGGAAACCAATGGCAACTGAAAGATTACGCAGGCCAGTGAATGTAGAAATTTCTAAATTTGTAGTGGCAATGGGTAACTTGGTGCTAGTTTATGAGCTGATTTCTTATGATTGTCCAGGATTATTTTGTTCTGGCAGGGTGCACTTGTTTGTTATTGGGTGGAATATCTTTCTGAGTGCCATACAGTACTTATTAGAAAGTTGTCTGGTTTGATATGTGGCCACAGCTTTGGTGGGGGGAGCAGTGACAAGAAAAGTTCTGTTACTGCTAGTGGCCAATACATGTGCATTTGGCCCTCAGAGGCAGATTGAAATTTGAGTAATTGAAATATTTGCTTGTGGGTGGCACTGCTACGAGTTAAGGTAGCTTGACAACACCGTAAATCACATGGCGTGATGAGGGAAAATATTATTCTGATATAGGAGCTAGTTTCATTACTGAATAGCTCCAGGGAGTCGATCCGCAGAAATGGGCAAAGTATAGTGTTGTCTGTATTTGCAATTTGTTTTCATCTCTTGAAAATTGAGTATTAAAGTTAAATTGTAATGAATAAAGCTGTGGCCAATAGTTTTGCCACTAATAATAACAGTGTTGTGGAATTATTTGGGGGAAGGGAAATGAAATGTCTATAACTGAGTAGCTGAGGTATGAGTTCTAATATTAAGTTTTCTGGCATATTTAACAAAATAACGCTTGATGTTTTGTGTTAAATTTAGTATAGGACACATTTTGGGCCAGATTCTCGTCATGCTGGTGAAAGTCAGGTGGCGGTAGGTGTCCTACTGCAGCCTAACTTAATTGCTTTGATTGGTGATAAACAATGCGGTAACTGACCGTGTCATTTAAAACTAATTAAAAGGTGATTAAAAAAAAAAAAAAATCTGCCCCGAGTGCCTCCCTGACCAGCACCCACCTCCCTGGCAGCTACTGGTGCACAGTGACGCCAAAGCCCAGAAGGGGGAGTGATTAAGGGTGGCGCTGAATTCTGCATCACTATGCACCGCTCTCCACGATTCTGACGTGACCCTAGGCACCAGAAATGTAGGCCTGTGAGACCCTTGTCTACATTTCACTCGCCTATAGTCCCATCAAGCCGCGATTCTGAAAACAGCACTTCTATGTTTAATTTGAATTTACAAGACCATCTACATGTGGGTTAGGTACAGGACTGGGAAAGAAAACTGTGGGGATGGTAAGAAGATGGTAACAATATGATAGGGATGGAAAAGAATTGACCAGGGATGTGGATGAGATTATGCCCACGTGCACACCTCTAATCTGGACCTCCCATTATGAGGTTTTAAAGAATGGATAAGAAAAACTGATATTTGCTATGTTAGCAGTTAACAAGAGCTAATGTCACTCGTGTTAACTGCAAGGCACCCTTCCCTGCCACCTAATATGAAACTCTATCTTCAGTGTTTAATGTGGCGTGTTATTTTTATTTCTTTTTCCAGTTTCCATGTTAATAGCTAATGTGCATTAAAATTCATGTTCCAATTACCATCTTTAATTATCAGTGATCCTTAAAAATTATCCAAATCATTTTTCTTTTAACTGCTAAAAGATTTCGTACATCATTACAAATATTTTCTAAGTGGATCTCCCCGTGCCACGCTGTGCAGTGGTAAAGATATAAATGTACAATGTCCCAAATCTTGTTTTATTCTTACATTCACATGATAAGAGGTAACCAAAAGGAGTGTATTTTACATAGCTGTCATAAACCAACTACCAATAGGAAGACACAAATACCACTTGTCTCATTCTATTCGAGTTGGCCTGCATAAAGAAATAGTCTGAAAATCAGAGGAGTTGAAGGCTTCTGATAACCTACAGTTTGATGGGCTGGACAGGTTCATCTCATTATACAATATATCTATGGGTTCAACTGTGAATGGCAGTCCTGTTTTTTTTAACCAAGCAATAGGTTAAATGAAATGAAGAAAACCTAGTGAAAGGCATTCCTTACAGTTTAGAAGAGTCCCCAAGCTTCCCTCACAGCTCCACCCTAGTTCTACTCAAATAGATGTACATCTAAGCAAGAACCATATAAAAGTATCCATGCTCTTTTTGCTGTGCACATTCATATATGTTCACCCTTTCGGAATTTCCTTCAGGAGTAGCATGGTGCATGAGTCTATTAAAAAATGGGAAAACTTGTATCAATGTCTCCTGTGAAAGAAGGAAACTGGAATAATTTATATCAAGGTATAAATGTTATTTTATATTTTGATGTGTTGATACTTTATGATGTTTGTAACATCATAATTTAATCAATTGTTGTTGTTGTAGTCATGCTTTATTAGTATCAACATGGAAAAAGAGCGGCTAAAAATCAGAGTTGATTGCCATTTCTAAATGGAAAGACTTGAGGCTTTTTCTCCACCATATTTGTAAATGCTGTTTACTGTGGGTAATCCCACCGCTGGCTGGTAACAAAAATTTTGTTTTGTTTCATTTTTTATTTAAGTTGTTACTGTGGATGGGCAGACTAGATGGGCCATTTGGCCTTTATCTGCCATCATATTTCTATGTTTCATATTACTATTACTTCTAAGGGAATACCTAAAATCAACAGAACAGTTTACTTATGTTCAGAATGGTAGAAGTGACCTGTCTGCAGTCAGACAGAGCAATCATGACACCAGCAACTTTCTGCTCCCTCTGCAACTTATCCAGAAACTAAAGCAGGGCAACAGAATCTTGCTATATCATGTTGGTAAATAAATGGGGCATGTGACACCTGGGGCAGATCATTTTGAACACCCCCACCCCCCATATAAAATGAATCAGAGGAGCATCCCCTAAGAGCTGCACCCAGAGCGGACCCTTCCCCTCAACTGAAGAAGGGGATTTTGGTGTCCAAATTTAGTTTTTAAAAATGTATTAAAATTAGTCCAATAAAAAGATTACCTTATTTTCATTTTCTATTTATAAATGTTTATCAATACAACTACAATACTACTTTATTCTAAAGCAACAACAAAAATTTTTTTTATACCTTTTGTCATCTCTGGTTTCTGCTTTCCTCATCTTCTCTTCAATCTCCATTCCATCCAGAATCCGCCCTCTTTCTTTGTCCCTTCCATTTTTCTCTTTCTGCCTCCACTCCTCCCTCTTGCTCTGGCATCTCTCTCTTTCCCTTCTTCCCACCCCCCACTCAGCCCATAGTCTGAAATCTGCTTCCTCTATGTTACTCTTTCCATCTCTCCCTCCATGCTCTGGCATCTCCCTTCCTTCCTTCCTCTCTCTCCCTCCCTTCCCAATGGTCTAGTATCTCAGTCTCCTTCCCTCCCTCCATGCCCTAGAATCTCTCTCCTCTCCTTCCCTTCCCTTCCATCTCTCCATCCATGCTCTGGTATCTTTTTTCCTTTTCCCATTTGTCTCCTCCCTTGCCCCGACATCTCTTCCTCCCCCCATGGTCTGGCATTTCCTTTCCCTCCTTCCTCATGGTCTGCCATCATTTTCATCTCTTCTCCCTTCCATGGTCTTCCTTCTCCTTCCATCCCTTCTCCCCCAATCGGGTCCAGCATTTCTCTCCCCCTCCCCTCACTTTGTCACCCTGCAGTCGGCAGCGCAGTGTTCAGAACTCGCTGCCCTTGACGATGTCGGGCCTTCCTCTCTGCCGGGTCCCGCATATTTCCTGTTTCCACGAAGGCAGGACCTGGCAGAGAGGAAGGCCCAATACCAGCAGAACAGCAAATTCTGAATGCTACTACTGCTGGAAGAAGTTCTTGAGTCAGCCCATGATACTGGCCCTCACTCAGAGCATCCTCTTATGGGCTGCACCCAGGGCAGACCGCACCCCCCCCCCCCCCCTCTTGGTACACCACTGCTCAGATGCTCATTGAATTCCTATGAGTGTCAGAGCATTTAGTGTTTTAGGCCATGGTAGAAACCTCTACCGCAGTTTAGTAAAAGGGGTGATTAAACAGTTAAACCCTGCTGCCGAATATAACTATTAAGGGTATGCAGGTAAACTGGTCCAGATAATTTTAGGCCCGCTATTTGTGCAACCGGACTTAACCAGTTAAGTTTAACTAATATCAGCATTGTCAGACTAAATGAAAAATGTACCCTACTTAATCAGACAAAATTTTATGCAATGACTGGGAGGGGGACAATTATAAAACCAAACATTTGACCAGTTAGGGGTTCATGTGAGATGCCTTCACAAGTCATTTCTATACCGCTAAAAAATAATTTGTATCTGTGCTATTTGTCTGGTTTGTACTTACTTGTCACATAGATTTGGATCTGTTGACTGAGTTAACTTATGTAGGATATCTACTATTCCAATATCTCTTAGCTTATCTTGACGTTCTTGTGACCCTGTGAAGAAAACACAAAAATTGTTTCTCAGTAGATTCCAAAGAACATCTGCCTTGAAGATCTATTATGTTAATTATTTTAAAAATTCTTTGTCACTGATTTTTAAGATTTTGCTAATCAGGGAACTCCTTCTGAATGGTTTGCTTCAACTGCAACCACCTATAATTTTGAGATTTAGCAATACCAAATGGCGGGTTTAAGGTCATCTGGAAGCATTGGATGAAGGCGGGCATATGTACTCTGGATGATGTAGTATCAGAGGGAAAGCTGATTGACTTTTCACGACTGCAAGAAACATTTGGTATTGCTAAGTCTCAAAATTATAGGTGGTTGCAGTTGAAGCAAGCCATTCAGAAGGGTTTCCCTGAATCAGTATAGTTTGCCGATCCTATGCTTCCAGACGGATTTTACAAATTAATATCTGAATTTCTGAATAAGAAACCAAAGACTGGTCTTCGTGACATTTGGAGCATTGAGATAAAGCATCAGATTACTGCGTCTCAATGGCCATAAATCTGGACTTGGAGATTGAGATGTATGGTGTCTGCATCTATGAGACAAACATGGTTTTTCTTGTTACATAGATCATTTTGGACCCCTGTTCGATTACAGAAATTAGATAGCTCCAAGTCTAATAGATGCTGGCACTATCATCTCGAAGTTGGGACGTTGGATCATCTATTGTACTATTGTCTCTTGATACTTAAATTTTGAAGATCCATCTGGGATCAAGTGAACAAAATATTGGAAAATCCAGTAGCATTGACATATGATACCATTCTACTTGGTACATTAATGAGGGCTAAAAGCTAAATATCTGCTCGGAATAACAAACTTCTCTTTATGATGACAGGAGTTGCCATACAACTTATTTTGAGGAACTGGAAAAATTGGGATCGGTTAAATTATACTTTTTGGTGGGAATGGAACGTATGATGGCCATACAACAGGGACATTATAAGAAGTTTATGGATGTTTGGGAGCCATTGACAAAAGTCTGTAAGGAGTCATTGTTGATTTTCCCCTTTGATAATACACGTCCAGGGTGGGTGGGGAGATACTTTTAATTTGAATGCAATTGTTGAATATGTAGAAAGAAGGGGGGATGATATATGTATTTGTCATAAAACATTATTTGATAGAATTTAAGTGCTGTTAAAGTGTAAATGACTGTATAATATGTTGCACTTATTTTTTGGCTTTAAAATGAATAAAGATATTAAAAAAAAAAAAATTCTTCGTCACTTTTACACCAAAACATCTGGCTGGAAGTTTACAAATCAAAACTGAAGTATCTTATATCCTCCTTTAATAATTCTTCCCATTTTGTCATGTTGAGGAAAAAGCTTATGAAAACAATGTCCTTTAAAGATGGTGGTTTTATTGGCTTAAAACATATAAAATGAAGACAATAAGAGGAGTAATAAGCACAAAGGCCTGGTTTATATAAAAGAACATGATTAAGTTGCTAGCTTACTATATGCCCCCCCCCAACACTTTCATCAAGACGCATTAGGGTTTTTTATTGTCAGCTGTGGCAGTAAAAGCTCCGACACTCATAGAATTCCTATGAGCGTCTGAGCTTTTACCACCATGGCCGGCGATAAAATAATCCTAATGCAGCTTGATAAAAGGGGGCCATAGTGAATGGGAATCTCCCATATTAGGTTTCAATATTAAAATGAGATTCTGGAATACTGTGTGTTTAACAGACCATACTTATGATTCTAGTCATTATGGACTGATCCCCTGCATTTCATACACATTCATGGAAGTGGCAAACATGATTAAGTAATGGACAGCTTAATGAAAGTGCAGTAGTTCTATCAATTTTTAATTGGTCTGATCCAGTTAGGCTATTCTTATGTTCTTATGTGATTAGGGGGGAGGGTGATGAGTCATGAAGGTTATGAGATGATGGTCAGAGAGAGGAAGAATTGAGGTGGAAAAGTTGCCAATTGAGCAGACGGAGAAGAGGACAAGATCACGGCAGTTGCGTGGGGGTATTGGAGCACAGCTGAAGATTGAATGAGACTATTAGAGCAAGAAGCTTTGAGGTATAGGAGTAAGAGGTGTCCTCAGCATGAATATTAAATCACCAAAGATGAGGGACAGAGACAGGAAAGATGGAGAGCCAGGAGTCTATGTCAGTGAGAAAGGAAGATATGGGTTTACTAGGGTGTCAACTTGGAGAGAGAGGGAAGCGAATGGACAGACTGAGTGGACTTTGAAAGTGAGAATGGGGAAGGAGGAAGAGATTGAAATCTACAACAGGGTGAGAGTAACAGCCCAACCCCTCCTCCATGGCCAACTGGGTATGGTGTATGTGAGAAGTGGTAACCACCATGACATAGGGCAGCAGTTGAAATAGAGACTTGAGGGTAAAGCCAGGTTTCAGTTATTGCTAGCAGGTGGAAAGAGTGAGAGATAAAGAGGTCGTGGATGTAAGCAAGCTTGTCGGAGATACAGCAGGCATTTCACAAGGCACATGTGAAAGGAAGAGGATCAGAAGATTGGAGATGTTGCAGTGTGATCAGCATGAGTAGGGTGAGAGCCAGGATGTCTCCAGCAGTGAGTAAAAGGAAGAGCAGAAAGATATGGAGAAGAATAGAAGAGGTACGATGATTGCGATGCAGGCAAGATGCAGTCAGACAGGATGGGGAGGGTTGAAAGTGGGAGGAGAAACTGTTGAAGCCTTATAGTTGTGAAAAATGTGGGTGATAGAAGGAATGGTGAGGTGGTAAATTCAAAAAAGTGGATAATGTGAGTTTGAAGAATTCACTGGTTTGGGGTGGAGGGGGAGGTTGGGTAAGGTCAGAATCAAAAGAAGAATGTGTAATGGAGCCATAGACTCGAAGAGGGAATGATGCCTGGGATGAGGTAAATCTGGCTGGGTCAGGGGGGATACCCTGGGGAGTGCTGGGAGGAGAATACAAGTAGATTGAAGGGTCACCTTTATAAGGAAGATGGATGTGGTAAAGAGGTTACCTTGAATTAGTAATAAGTGATGCAGCAGTAAACTGATAGTTTCTAAGTAATTAGTGAAAAGTCAAGAGGGCCAAGTTTGGAGGTGGAATCTCAATTAGTGGTGGTTTTCTTTTGTTGGGATAAGGTGAAGGATTGTTGAGGGTAATTATTGGCAGAATAAATGAATATGAACCTAGGGATGGGTGGGATGAGAGGCAGGATGGGAGGGTCTAAAGCAGCAGAGATGTGTGCACAGTGTAGCTGTGGACTCAATCTCCAATGGTGTTCCTATAGTAAGTAGCAGTGAGAAGAAATCTAGGGAGGTAATTCAAGTTTCTATCATCGATTAGTAGAGTGATTCAGAGGAGCAAACAGATGGCCAGAGTCCTGTTTCAAGGACGGCAGATCAAGCTTCACAATGGTTTGCAGGGATATACTGTAGCCTGCAGAGACAGACAGACAATGAAAGCATAGCTTATACTCACTAACAGACTATGAAAACTCACAAATTACTCACAAAATAAGTAGAGCTAAGAGGTTTGGAGAGATAAGGAGAGTTTAGAAACTGAGGCTATGAAATCAGGCAGGTCTAGCAGAGTTCAGAAGCCTGGCTTTACTCACAACAGCAGGATGAGAAAGAGATCTACCCCCTCTTAACCTTGTTCTTTGTTCCCTCACTCTGGAGTTTCCTTTCAATTGAAAGAGACTCGCCTCATGTGTATTTATGTCACACAGGTATTTAAACATCTCTATCACATCTCCCCTCTCTCACCTGAATGTTGACTTGGATGGTGTGTAGAAAATGCTCCTTGGAATGTGTCATTGAGGTTAAGAAAAACTGCATAATGTTGCTTCCTTAGATAAGCTGCTATTACAGCTAGGCATTTTGTGAAGATTCAAGGTGCTGATGAGTGGCCGAAAAGAAGTACCCTGTATTGGTAGTGGCTGTTGAGAAATTTGAAACGAAAGAATTGCCAGTGGGGAGTGAATAGGGATGCGAGTGTAGGCATCCTTGAGGTCTAGAGCAGCTAACCAATCATTTTTGTCTGAGATGCAGAAGTATAGCTGGAAGGGAAATCATTCTGAACTTTTCTCTTCTAAGGAAGGCATTCAGTGGTCAAAGGTCGAGAATTGGGCGGAGGCCTTGAGTTTTCTCTGGGATGAGAAAGAATCCGGAATAAAAACCTAGATGTTTCTGATGTTGGTGTACCTCCTCAATGGTGTTAATGTGAAGAAGGACAGATATCTCCTCTGAAAGTTGTAGGATATGTTGGGGAGGTGTTTTGGATGGTGGAGGCGGACGGTTTATTGGAGTCTGAGAAAGGATATTGAGGGAATATCCTTGAGAGATGATGGTTAAGACCCACTTGTCTGTCATGATGCGTGGGTGGAAGGTTGAGGTGGAGAAAGTGGACTTTCCACCCCAGCGGTACTGGACCAGGGCCCTGAAAGGGGGGGGAGAACATGCAGCATCGAGTACAGGCTGGAAGACTTCGCTGTATATATGAGGAGAGAAACCAGTGGTTTTGCGGTCCTAGCTCCTGTTCTATTTTCCTTGATGAAGAAAACTACTGCTGTGACAGTGAAGGATCTCTCTTCACTTATTTAGTGGGGGGGGGGGTTTGGGGGGGGTAGTTAAAAGGAGGATTAAGAGTCCGGTTCGACTGCCTCTCGTTCTTTCTTTCTTTTTTTTTAAGTAAAAGAAAGTCAAACGGTTTTGGTTTTCCCCTTGCTATGTTTTTTGGGGTTTTTTTTTGTAAAGAGTCAGAGAAAGAGGGGAGAGCTGCGACTTGTCAGGAGCGGCAGAAGAAAAAACTAATCAACTAAGGGGAGGGGCTCCAGAGGCAGGGTCCCTGCACATGCTCAATAAGCTTTAAAACCTTACTGTACCTAGGGGAGAGCACCGACATTCAGGCTCAGTCGAAGGACTTAAACTTCAAGTGTACCTGTATTTCTTTCAAGTGTGCCTGCATTTCCCCTGCTTGTTTCAGGAGAAATGCTGTTTCCACTGCTTCTTCAACACCAAACAGTGAGGGATGAGGTAAAATCCAGCCCAAAAAGTGAACCCCGGTTCTCTGCATGCATCACCAGGCTGGCCCTATATTATCCCTTAACCAATAATATATTACAATACAGTGAACTGGATCAGGCTTAGCAATAATCATTGAGACACCCAACTTGTTACCTTCCTTTGATTAGACCACTAGCTATCAATTTCCTGAGTCCTGTTGCTCAGTCAATTTCTCTCCTAGTTTAAAATTTTAATTTTCAATTCCCAGACTTACTAGCTTGCTTACCAGTCTTCCCTATGAAAGTGTCAAAGGTTTTCTGCAATCTAATAAGCTACATCCACTGCACCCCCTAATCTACCACTCTACCATTTCATATGTTAATCAAGTCTACTCGTATCAGGATTTTCCCTTTGTACAATCCCAATCTTGTCACCCACTTGTTTCAAGGTCTTGCTTTATTCTCTACTTTACCAGTGCTTGCATCCCTTATTCATCACTGATATTAATCTAACAGTTATCCATTTCTCTCTTGTTTCAACCCAAGTAGAACAGTACATCATCTGCTCTTTTCCAGTTTTTTTAGAATCTCCTCTGTTTTAATTATTAAGATGAACAAAACAGTGACAGGTAGGATGGAGTTGGTCCAGAGGGCTGCAACAAAATTGGTTTGCCATAAAGCATATGGGGAGAGACTATTTTTGGGTAATTCTTTATTGATTTTCGATTTGAGTACAAAGTGCAAAAATTTTACAAACAAGTAAACATTGAACAGCACTAACATCCAAACAAATAATAATACAAAATATATTTCCCCCCTCCCCTCCCTCCCACCATCCCTGGATGTGTGTGAAAATCAAGTAGGAATTAAAGGCTTATACAATTAATCAGATTTAACCAATTCTGTTAATGGACCCCATGTTGCTTTAAATATTTTATTATGTCCCAATAGTTCTGAATTCATTTTTTTCATATCTATAACATTGACACAACATTTCCCACCAAAAGGAAAAATTTAGCCTCTCCCAGTTTTTCCAATTCCTGGTGATCATTTGCATGGCAATCCCTGTCATAATTATTATGTTACGGTTTTATGGGAGACTTTCTTTCTTTTTTTTTAAGTAAAAGAAAGTCAAACGGTTTTGGTTTTCCCCTTGCTATGTTTTTTGGGGTTTTTTTTTGTAAAGAGTCAGAGAAAGAGGGGAGAGCTGCGACTTGTCAGGAGCGGCAGAAGAAAAAACTAATCAACTAAGGGGAGGGGCTCCAGAGGCAGGGTCCCTGCACATGCTCAATAAGCTTTAAAACCTTACTGTACCTAGGGGAGAGCACCGACATTCAGGCTCAGTCGAAGGACTTAAACTTCAAGTGTACCTGTATTTCTTTCAAGTGTGCCTGCATTTCCCCTGCTTGTTTCAGATAGATAGTGAGGATCACTGGAGTGGGCAGACTTGATGGGCCTTGGCCCTTATCTGCCGTCTATTTCTATGTTTCTATGACTTCAACTACCCCGGGATAGACTGGAGTCTTGGAAGCTCGAAATGCGCTAGGGAGACAAAATTCCTGGAAGCCACACAAGATTGCTTCATGGAGCAGCTTGTTAGAGAACCGACGAGAGGAAATGCCACTCTGGATCTAATCCTAAATGGGTTAAGAGGACCTGCAAAGGACGTAGAAGTAGTGGGACATTGAGAAACAGCGATCATAATATGATCAAGTTCAAGGTTGAGGTAGGAGCATCAAAAGGCAAGAGATCCATAGCGACAACCTTTAACTTCAAGAAAGGAAACTACGAAGCAATTAGGGAATTGGTAAGGAAGAAACTTAGGAACACTTCCAACACGCCCATCTTTAAAAAGGGTTCAAGAGGTGATCCGGGAAACTACAGGCCGGTGAGCCTGACTTCGGTTCCGGGTAAAATGGCAGAAGCACTGATAAAAGAAAACATTGATCAACATTTTGAAAAACACGAACTTCTGATAGCCAGCCAGCATGGTTTCTGCAAGGGAAGATCGTGCCAAACAAACTTATTGCACTTCTTTGAAGGGATTAACAAACAGATGGACAAAGGAGACCCCATTGACATCATATATCTAGATTTCCAAAAAGCCTTTGACAAGGTGCCCCATGAACGTCTACTCCGGAAACTGAAGAACCATGGGGTGGAAGGAAACGTACATAGATGGATCAGAAACTGTTGGAGGGTAGAAAATAAAGGGTAGGAGTGAAGGGCCACTACTCCGACTGGAGGAGGGTCACGAGTGGTGTCCCGCAGGGCTCGGTGCTCGGGTCGCTGCTATTTAATATCTTCATAAATGATCTAGAAACAGGGACGAAGTGCGAGATAATAAAATTTGCGGATGACACTAAACTATTTAATGGAGCTCGGACTACGAATGCGAAGAATTGCAAAGGGACTTGAACAAACTAGAAGATTGGGCGACGAGATGGCAGATGAAGTTCAACGTTGAGAAATGTAAGGTATTACATATGGGGAGCAGAAACTCGAGGTACAACTATACAATGGGAGGGATATTATTGAATAAGAGTACCCAGGAAAGGGACTTGGGGGTATTGGTGGACATGACAATGAAGCCGACGGCACAGTGTTCAGTGGCCGCTAAGAGAGCGAATAGAATGCTTGGTATAATCAAAAAGGGTATTATAGCCAGAACGAAAGAGGTTATCCTGCCGTTGTATCGGGCAATGGTGCACCCGCATTTGGAGTACTGCGTCCAATATTGGTCGCCGTACCTTAAGAAGGATATGGCGTTAGTCGAGAGGGTTCAGAGGAGAGCGACACGTCTGATAAAAGGTATGGAAAACCTGTCATATGCTGAGAGATTGGAGAAGCTGGGTCTCTTTTCCCTGGAGAACAGGAGACTTAGAGGGGATATGGATAGAGACTTATAAGATCATGAAGGGCATAGAGAGAGTAGAGAGGGACAGATTCTTCAAACTTTCGAATAATAAAAGAACAAGAGGGCACTCGGAAAAGATGATAGGAGACAGATTCAGAACAAATACTAGGAAGTTCTTTTTTACCCAACGTGTGGTGGACACATGGAATGCGCTTCCAGAGGACGTAATTGGGCAGAGTACGGTACTGGGGTTCAAGAAAGGATTAGACAAATTCCTACTGGAAAAGGGGATAGAGGGGTATAGATAGAAGATTACTGCACAGGTCCTGGACCTATTGGGCCACCGCGTGAGCAGACTGCTGGGCACGATGGACCTCGGGTCTGACCCAGCAGAGGCATTTCTTATGTTCTTATTAAGTCTGCTTTTATACCTGTCTAATGGATTTTTAACTTTCAACAATGTCCCACATATGACCACATTGTAGGACAATGGAATCAATGTTTCCAGTATCCTATTAATTTGTCCCCATATTGATTTCCAAAACAACAAATGATCCAATGTCCCTATATCCAGATGACAATGCCAGCATCCATTAGACTTTGAACTATCCAACTTTTGCAAACGAATATATGGGGATAGACTTAACCTCAATATGCATACTCTGGAAGAAAGGCAGGAGAGAGAGGATATGATAGAAACATTTAAATATCTCCATGGCATTAATGTACAGGAGGTGATCCTTTTTCAAATGAAAGAAAACTCTGGAATGAGAGGGAATAGGTTGAAATTAAGAGGAGATAGGCTCAGGAGTAATCTAAGGAAACTTATTTATAGAAAGGGTGGTAAATGTATGGAATAATCTCCCGGTAGAGATATTGCAGACAAAGACTGTGTCTGAATTCAAGAAAGAGTGGTGGGTCAGGCACATGGGAGCTTAGGAAGAGAAGGAGACAGTGGATCCTGCAGATGGGCACCACCACCACAAAAGAAAATTGGCAGGAAGGATGTCCACTTCCTCCTGCCAATGCGACTCCCCCCATGGCAGCAATATGGGAAGACTCACTCCCGTACCAAACAAAAAAGGCTGGAGGGATGCCCATTCCCTCCTGTCACCGGAGGTCCCCCGCTGTCCCTCTGAAAAGCCCCCAATACCTTTTTTAGACACGTTGAAGCAGGACGGAAGCTCAGTCCGTCCCACTCATAGGCTAGCCACTCCAAAATGGCAGGCTTTTCCCTTCCTGGTGTATCACGGATACATGGGGAGGGGCCTATGTATCCCATGATACAAGCAGGAGGAGTCTAAGGCCCTGAATGGGGTAGTTCAGGGGATGGCGGGAGACCTCCAGTGGTAGTAGGGAGAGGGCATCCCTCTTGTCTTTCTTGGGGGGTGAAGGGGGAGGGGAAGTTTGAGGGGGTGCCCGGCGCAGGAGTGGGCCTTCCCATATCGCTGTATTATTATTGATCATGTGCAGTTGCACTGGCAGGAGAAAATGGGCATCCCTCCTGCCATTTTTGCTGGCGCAGGTTGGGGGGGGGGGCAGTTCGTGGTGCCTTCATTGGGGAGGGTTGTCATTGGTGGAGGGGGGTAAGCGATCCCTTTTTTTTTATGCATCAGGAAATCATGCTAAAGCATCAATCGCTCTACTAGTTTACATGGCATTTTTATATTAATTAGCTTATTTGCATGGTCAGATCGGGGAACGAGCGATCATGCAGAAAACCAGGCCATGAGCCGTTTTCTGCATCGGGTCAGCAAATGCAATCATCCTTAAAGCTGTTAAAATAGGTTTAGTGACGATCGCTGGCTTTAGTGCATCTGGGCCCAGGTTAGGTATCTAGAACTGCCTCCTGGGATCTGTGAAGGGTTGCTGAGCACGAGTACCATGCTTACCTTCTTCTTCATTCCATATGAGGTTTGAAATACAAAACATGGTGGCGAGCTGAAGTTTAAGGCTGGAATGACCCTAAATGCAGACAGAAACAGAATGGATTAATCTTGAGATAAACCTTTAAATGCTGAAGTAGTAACATTAAGGTTGCAGCAAATAAACTACTAGATCTTTGTTTTCAACAGAAGAACCCTTTTCTACTCAGGTTACAAGGAGTTCAGTATTACCTAAGCAAGACTTTCTCCTTCCACTATATCCTAGAAGATTTTGTAGTAACTTTCAGCCTTTGCTTCACCTTCTATACCTTATATTGAGTGTGAAAGAAATGTTACTTGCTATCAGTTAAGATGGTAGTGCTCTGTTGCAACTCTTCATTGGCCATGAGTATCAATTAAGTTGCACTTTTAAACCCATTCAAACCCCTCCCCTCGCTTACTATAATGGACTAGGACAGGGATAAGCAACTCCAGGCCTCGAGGGCCGGAATCCAGTCGGGTTTTCAGGATTTTCCCAATGAATATGCATTGAAAGCAGTGCATGCAAATAGATCTCATGCATATTCATTGGGGAAATCCTGAAAACCCGACTGGATTCTGGCCCTCGAGGACCGGAGTTGCCCACCCCTGGACTAGGATATCTTTGATCCTGTAGCAAAAATCATAAGATCAGAAGCACTTATTCAACATCTGTTTTCTCAATGTCCCTAATTTAGGTCAAATGTCAAGGGAGGAAATGGGAATGCTCTGGCTTTTCCTCTGACCTGTAGGAATATTAAGCCCCTGGATTAGAATATTGTTTAATTCTGAATAGAGTTCATTCCTGCCCAGAAAAAGATACATATGATGCCATGAAGTGAAGATGCAGTTGCTGGTGTTGGTTCTCCTTCAAAATCTCCCCCTGCTTCAAATGAAAAACATGCAGCTCATATACAAATATCAAAGACAGGGACATAATTGTATATGCATTTTAGTACAGGTTCATTAATTTTCTTGAATAATTTGCAACTGTTTTGCATTAGGTGGATGGTGCAAGAGTAATTGAGTTCAGAATAGCAAAAAGCATTGTTTTGGCATTGTCTCCTAACACCAATAATGTCAATCAAGATAACTAAAGAGTCTGTGTAGAACTGACACATTCTTTCAAATCACCTAAGCCTAGAAGTGTTGCTCTCATTTTCTAAATTAGCTATCCTCCATTATCTTATATGTTTATTTTATTAACCATTTTTTATTATATAAAAAAAAGTCTACTATGCTTTAAAGATGACCTTTGGTTTTATTTGGTTATGGGGCCTATAAAACTGAAGATTGCCATAAATTAAACTCAATTTTACAAATATGAAGAGAAGCTACAACAGGTGTTTAATCAGAACACAGTCCTTATAGTTCGCTCTCTCTCTGTATCGGTCATACTCCAAAAACTGCAATTTTCACTTTTTGGGACATTTACTGATTGATTTCATTTCCTGAGGGAATACCCTTAATATCCCACCCCAAAAAACACAACCTTACCTCACAACCGAAACAATTTTCTCATGACATACATAAAGAGGAAAGTTTTTACATTTCACAAGTATTGTATATAAAAGTGCTTAACCATGTAAAACAGCTTTCTAAACACTGAACAGCCCTGTGCCTAATGAAAGTAGGCATCATGTAACAGTGTAGTAACTTTTCTCTTGCTAGATGAAGTGCACATATGTTTCTCTGTTTGGAAAATTACTTTCAGCTAATGAGAAAGGAGGAATGCCCATGGGAGAAGGTCAGAAGAGTAAAACATATATATATAAATGCCTCTTTTCTAGTCACTTTTGATGGTTCCTTATGCTAATTAATATACAAAGCTATTTCAGACTACAGCCACTTTTCAAACTACCAGTTTTTATCCTAGATAATACAGTATAAAATCAACTGCTCTCCAAATTAACAGTAAGCACAGTTCAAAAAGTTTCTTGTCAGCTGCTCCTTGAATTAACTATATTTGGGTACCAGTGGGGTGGAGTGAGAAGGAGTTTGAAATCTACAAAGGTGCCTACAAAGTCTAAGGGCACTTTAATCTGCAGCCTTTGCACTAATTCTCAAACGGAAAGTAAGAACATAGGGAAAATGTACACACAGAGATTTGCAGCTGCTTTACTGCTGATACTGTTTTAATACTAAACTATGCCCTTCTACTAAAATCCATAGAAAATGCAGGTGACCCGTGAGGTTTATCTGATTGGCACAGAAAATAAAACCTGCCATAGGACTCAGTCTCTGGAACACCTGCCAGAGAAAACTGATTTGTATCCATCACCGATTACTTTAACTGAAAATATTTTCATTTGCTTACTAAAAATGTCCATCACAATTTTAAAGTTTATTTTTATTAATACCTTTACATATCTGATCACTTGGGTTGTACTCTTCAAAGAAACTGTACAGAACAAATTCTAAACTTACTGGCCTTGTTACAGCAGCAGTGGGATGTGAATGTGTAGACCAGGGAGGTCCAACCTGCGGCCCGAGCCCCGTGAAGTATTTTGTGCGGCCCCGGTTGAGGGCAATGAGGTGTTTTCCTCTGCTGCCCCCGGGTGTTTACCATCTTGCCGGCTCCCTCCTCTGTCTTGCTGCAGCATTTGCGTGTTTGTGCAGCCCCAGAAACATTTTTTTCGGCCAATGTGGCCCAGGGAAGCCAAAAGGTTGGACACCCCTAGTGTAGACTGAACAAGATGAACGCGATGGTACTAGGACGGGGGTCAGCAACCTGCGGCTCTTTTCCATCTTTGCTGCGGCTCCGGTAGTGTGTCACGCAGGCATGCACCTTACAAGTCCAGCGTCGCGGCGGAAAATAGCCATGCTGAGCAGTGAGCTCAGCACATACACAGCCGTGCCGCCGGACTAATCAGCAAGCAAGGCTTTCATCTGTGTAGTGCTGAGCTCACTGCTCAGCATGGCTATTTCCCGCCGCGACGCTGGACTTGTAAGGTGCCTGAAAAAGAAATCATCCTGGCCGGGGTCGGTGTCATGCTCCGGAGCTTCTACAGCCTTCCTATCTCCCTCTCCCTTCTACCTGCTTCCGGCCACATCCCCTGCTCCGCGGCTCTCTTCGGCAACTCAGCAGCAGCGATCGACACAAGCTTCTGACGTCGGGGCCTACCCTCTGCGAGTCCCGCTTGTTTCAACTTCCTTTTTCCACAAAGGCGGGACTCGTAGAGGGAAGGCCTCGATGTCGGCAGCTTGTCTTGATCACTGCTGCTGACGAGTTGCTGAAGAGAGCCGCGGAGCAGGGGGGTGTTGCCAGGTGCAGGTAGAAGGGAGAGGGCCAGATGCAGGACTCGTGGGTGAGGGAGCAGAAGAGAGAGAGAAAGAGAGAGGGGAGGGAAACAAAAGGAAATCTTTCATACTGGGCTGGGCCGGAGTGGAGGGAGGGTGGAAAGATTCTAGCTACAGGGTGCAGTAACAAAGGAAAAGGGGGGGAAAGCTGAAAATGGAGATAGTGACACAAAGAAGAGAAAGGGTAAGCAGGACCTACTGAATAAGGATAGAGATACAGAGGGGACATGAAGAGGAGGTGAAATAGAGACATAGAAGTAATGCTGAAAAAGTGTGGGGGGGGGAGATAAAGACATTGAAAGGGCAAATGGTGAACATGGCGTAAAGATAAGGACAGAGACAAATGAAGATTCTGAAAAAGTGGTGAGATAGGGATATAGGTGAGATGGACACAAAGAAGGGTGATGCTGGAAAATAGGTGGAATGGTAATTCTGACAGACACAGAAGGGAAATGCTGGATCAAGGAGAGATGGGGCTCAGGCTGGATGGAATGAGGAAAAATGCCTTGTTGGCACGGAACTTCCTCTCCTACGTCAGAATTGACGTCAGGGAGCGGAATGCTGGTCAGCGCAACACTTCTGCAGGGAAAGCTTGGGACGGCGATGGCTTGGGGGCTGTTCCCCGATTGCGGTGGCAGCAAACCGAGTGGCTTGGGGGAGGGCACGGAGACAGAAAGAAGGGGGAACAGGGAGACAGAAAGAAAAAGTTGGGGGAGAGAATGAGGTCTGGAGGAGAGGAAACATACAGGAGGCTGAAAGAAAGGAAGAAAGATTGGATGCACAGTAAGAAGAAGAAAGTGCAACCAGAGACTCATGAAATCACCAAATAGCAAAGGTAGGAAAAATGATTTTATTTTCAATTTAGTGATCCTGTATATAGCATTAAGATAAGAAACAATATATCCAGTGTTAGATTTGTTTTATAATGGTTTTGCGGCTCCAAGTTTTTTTTTCTTTTCGAAAACGGGTCCAAGTGGCTCTTTATGTCTTAAAGGTTGCAGACCCCTGTACTAGGAGAAACGCTGACTGCATGGGTAGAAGATTGGCTCAGTGGCAGACTTCAAAGGGTGATGGTAAACAGTACTCTCTCATAAACGTCACTCTCTCAGAAACGTCAAGAGTAACCAGTGGAGTACCGCAGGGCTCGGTCTTGGGACCGATGCTATTTAACATCTTTGTAAGAGATCTGGCTCAAGGACTTAGAGGCAAAATTACATTATTTGCCGACGACGCTAAACTGTGTAATGTTGTTGGCCGGGCAACAGAACCTAACTGCGCAACCGCAGCAAGACCTACTTTTACTAGAACAATGGACCAGTACTTGGCAACTAAATTTCAATGCCAAAAATGTAAAGTGATGCATCTTGGTAGCGGGAATCCTTGCACTACATACACATTAAATGGAGAAAAATTAACAAGAACTGAAGCAGAAAGGGACTTGGGAGTAATCATCTGTGAAGACATGAAGGCTGCAAATCAGGTGGAGAAAGCCTCAGCAAAGGTTAGACAAATGCTTGGCTGCATCAGAAGAAGCTTTATCAGCCGAAAGCCCGAAGTTATAATGCCGTTATACAGATCCATGGTGAGACTGCACCTGGAGAACTGCGTCCAGTTTTGGAGGCCACACTACCAAAAGGATGTGAAGAGAATTGAGTCGGTTCAGAGAACAGCCACAAGGATGATCTCAGGACTCAAAAATCTTCCATATGAAGATCGTCTGAGCAGGCTGCGCTTATACTCGCTCAAGGAGCGCAGAGAAAGGAGGAACACGATAGAAACCTTCAAATACATAACGGGCCGCATCGAGGAGGAGGAGGAAATCTTTACTCTTACGGGTCCCACGGTGACAAGAGGACATCCGCTAAAACTTAGGGGAAGAAGATTTCATGGGGACACCAGGAAATACTTCTTTACCGAGAGGGTGATTGATAGATGGAATGGGGTCTTCCACGTCAGGTAGTCGAGGACAGTAGCACGCTAGACTTCAAGAGGCGATGGGACAAGCAGATGGGGTCACTACAGAGGTATAATAGAGGATATTTCCCCGAGGTTGGGAGGGATCTTGATTGGGCAGACCTGTTGGGCCACTGGCTCTTTTCTGCCGTCATATTCTATGTTTCTAACTCCACAGCCTCAAAAATCCCAACAAATGCAGACCTTAGGCGAACTAAGATTATCACCATAACTTTACAGAACTTGACCTTAAGGGCTAGATTCACAAAACAAACCGATCATGTACCGATCGGTTTGCGACCCCTTTATGATCAAATTTTCCTCCGGCCCCATTCACTAACCTCTCCAGCGATCTGCTTCAACTCCATGCATGCAAATGAGGAGAAACGCATGCAAATTGGACGTGATTCATCAACCAAAAATTTAAAACCGACTGGGCTGGCCGATCAACCCAAGAAGCGACTGCTTGGAGACCAGTCGAAAACGTCTTTCCGACTCTCCAGCTCCACAGAAGCCCTGCTCTGCCCTGATATGTCTCCTGCCTGCTCTCCCCGAATGCCGTCCTGCTCGGCCCCGTGTCTCCTGCTTGCTCGCCCCGATCTTCCAGCCCTGCTCTCTGCCATGATCTGTAGGAAGAGGTTTACAGCACCAGGGGAATAAAAACGTGAAGCTCCTGTCCCTGCTCTGCTCTCTGTCCCGATCTTCCAGCCCTGCTTTCTGCCCCGAGCTCCTACTCTCTACCGCCTTCCCTACAGTGCGAGCCTGAGGGTTAAAGCAGGATTGCATGCCGCAGTGCAACCCTGCTTTAAACCCACGGGCTCGCACTGCAGGGAAGGTGGCAGAAAGCAGGAGAGTCTGGGCAGCAAGAGCAGGGCTTGGAAGGGGAGAGCAGGAGGGCGCATGCAGTAAAGTTAAAAAAAAAAAAAAAAAAGTTACAGCTGGCCGGTTTAGATGCATGCGAAGACCATCTATAGATGGTCTGTGCATGTGTTTGGATCGCAGACCTGCGATCCGTGCCAGCAGATGGGAGTGTTCATCCAATCGCCCCCATCTGCATATTGAAGTTTCCTGAATTCATCGGACCTGCCCGGATCGGGCCCGATCGGGCAGATTCGTGAATCTAGCCCTATGAGACCAGACTTGGCCCTAATCTAATCTAATTTCTATACTTGTATTCCACCTTCTCTCTATTAGGTACAAGGTGAATCACAAGAAAACAGAGACCAGCATAAGAGCTGGGGAAAAAAACAATAGTTAAAATAATTCTTACAAATTTCTAAATGAGTAATACTTTAGATTACTTAATTCCCATCTTGCTCACCAATTATTTCTCAAATGAAAGTTTGAAATGGTCAATGAACAGATATATGCGTATAATATTCAAATACTTTATACTGTCTAATCTAAATCAGACGATGCTGCATCAATACATTGCCTATTAAAGCCACCAACTAGCTAGTGATAAATCAACATTTCTTAGTGCCTCAAAATGTGAAGCAATTCTTAATTTAGTCTTCATTTGAATTGACTAATTCAATGCACTTTACAGCAGCTCACCACCTATATTACCTTGCAGACTTCAGTTGGCACCACTGGCAGCGGTCAAACTAATCCATAAAGTTGGCCATTATAATAAGAACATAAGAATTGCCACTGCTGGGTCAGACCTGTGGTCCATCATGCCCAGCAGTCCGCTCACGCGGTGGCCCTCTGGTCAAAGACCAGTGCCCTGAGACCAGCACTACCTGCAGACATTCCGGTTCAGCAGGAATTTGGCTAACTTTGTCTTGAATCTCTGGAGGGTGTTTTCCCCTATGACAGACTCCGGAAGAGCGTTCCAGTTTTCTACCACTCTCTGGGTGAAGAAGAACTTCCTTATGTTTGTATGGAATCTATCTGCTTTCAATTTTAGAGAGTGCCCTCTTGTTCTCCCTACCTTGGAGAGGGTGAACAACCTATCCTTCTCTACTAAGTCTATTCCCTTTAGTACCTTGATTATTTCAATCATGTCCCCTCTCAATTTCCTCTGAGCGAGGGAGAAGAGGCCCAGTTTCTCTAATCTTTCGCTGTACAGCAACTCCTCCAGCCCCTTATCCATCTTAGTCGCTCTTCTCTGGACCATGTGACTCCACTTGTAGCTCAGGAACACTGGCTACCAGTTCCAGTAAAAATTAAGTATACGATCCTAATGCTTTTTCACCAGTCTTTGTTCATATACAATCCAGCATATCTATTAAGGTTGTTACCGTATTACTCTCCTCCTCACTCTCTCAGATCGCCTCAAGCAGCATTACTACACCACTTCCCTCTCTCTTGCTTGCATTTGACTACATCTAGAGACATAGCTTTTTCCTATTTGGGACCTTTACTGTGGAACACACTAACTCTTGAACTTTGTACCTGGATTAGATAAAATTAGGTTAGATTAATTTTTATATCTTCTGTATGAGGATGTCACTCCTTAGGCCCTAGTTCTAATTTTTCTCTTTTCTTAGTCTTAACGTTTTGTTCAGATTTAAAAAATTTATTTGATATGCTTTTGCATCTTCAGCGCTATATTTAACAGACTGTAACAAATAAATATAAAATTGTAACCTAATATAAAGTAGTAAGCTATTCTAAACCTTATGTACCTGAAATGAGAGCAAGCTTTCCAAAAATTTGTTTTTATTGAATATGCTTGACAGGGGTACAGCATAAAAAGCTTAGATTTTTATAACAAGAAGATCTTTTGGATATGGAAACCTGCACTGAGACCTAGTAAAAGAAGATGAAATCTACTATTAAATTCAAAATAGTAGATTTTGCAACATAATCCTATGCCTAATGTAATGTAATGTAATGTAAAATGATGGCTGGATTATCTATGGGTATTAATCTGTAGCAAGGAAACAGCAACTGTCCTCCTTCAGCGTATAATGATGAAGCCTGAGAAAACATGTAGGAAGAACTAACTAAGGTGAAAGTTCAATACCCATATCATCTATGTGCCTTCTTGAATAAGCTAGGCATTCAAGAGCAGGTGAAAATGTCTGTGCCTCATACCACCTTTTCTAGCATTGTATAAAGACCCATGGGTGCCTACATAAGAATAGCCTTACTGGGTCAGACCAAAGGTCCATCAAGCCCAGTAGCCCATTCTCATGGTGGCCAATCCAGGACCCTAATACCTGGCCAAAACCCAAAGAGTAGCAATATTCCAAGCTACCAATCTAGAGCAAGCAGCAGCCTCCCCCCCCCCCCCCTGTCCCTCTCAATAACAGGCTATGGACTTTTCCTCCAGGAAATTGTCCAAAACTTTCTTAAAAGCAGCTATGCTATTCGTTCTTACCACAACCTCTGGCAATGAATCCCCTGATAGCGCCATACAGTTCATCCACTTTTCTTGCAATGGCTTTAATCGTTTTCAAAACAATTGTTCCGTTTGACCTTCAAACTAGGCTGTCACAGCTTCCTTTATGTCTTCATCACTTGAAAACTGCTGTCCATGGAGAGATTTCTTCATAACTCAGAACAGGGAATAATCCGAAGGAGCCAGGTCAAGATTGTAGGGTGGATGGTTCAGCTGCTGAAATCCACATTCTCAGATGGCAGCCTGTGATTGTTATGACATGTGTACCAGTGCATTGTTATGAAAAAGCAGCACGCTGCCTTGAGTTTTCTTCATCTTTTCTCCTTGATTGACTCCCACAAAGCGATCATTATGCTGGTGTAACTCTACCCAGTTATGGTTGTCTTGTGTGGCATGAATTCCAGAAGCAAAAGTTCTTCATCATCCCAGAAGACAGTTGCCATGACTTTGCCTGCAGATTTCTCTGTCTTGAATATTTTGGGGGTGGGGGATGACTTGAGTTTCCACTGCATTGACTCCATTTTGACTCGGGGTCTCTGTGATAGACCCAAGTCTCATCTTCAGACACCAAACAATGAAAAAAATTCACTTGGTCTTCATAGAACATCTCCAAGTTCCCCTGAAGCACTGGAGCCTTGTGGCCTTCGGACATGGCACCATTATTCTTGGAACCCTTCTTGTACTAACCTTGGACATGCCCAACTTTTCAGGAATTATTTTCCAGACTCTACCTTCCGAGACATCCATTTCTTCAGCTATTTGGGAAACCTTAATCATCTATCTTGACAAAATTGAATCCTCAACTTTCTTGCACATTTCTGTGGAAGTTGCTTCCATAGGCTGTCTAATGTGAGGGTCATCGTCATTGGACTCCCACTTAAACTGCTTGGTCCAAAAATTTACTTTGTAGGATGATGGGGCAGACTTACCATAAACTGCAGTCATGCGCTCATGGGTCTCCTTTGGCTTTTTCCCTTCTTTTGTGAGAAATTTTATCACTGAACAGTGCGCCAAATTTAGCAGTTTCTTACTTGATTCACATAAGGACTCTCCTGACATCTTGTCTCTTGGAATGCTAAAACTCGCACTAAGCCGCAACTAAGCATAAGTAACCTTGAGATATGTCATAACATGCACACTTATTTCAACACACTTGCTACTTTATTTTTCATACTCAGATAAATTATGTAACGCCCCTCCATATATACTTTCCTAATAAAGTTCTAACTGTAGAAAAAAACCTGAAGAAACTGACTACATGAACATGATATATGCAAACTTTGGCTTTGAGAACTTGTCCAAAGGTTGTAGGTAAAAAAATATTACTTAGAAATGACCCAATCGGGAGGAGACTAACTAAGATGGCGGCTGAACGCTATCGGGCTTTTTTACAATGCATGGTTAAAAGGAAATCTAAGAACCGGATATTCCCGTCGGAACCCGGGTTGCAAGCAAATTTATCTGGCCTGATGGACGCGTTCGTCAAGCAAGAGCCCAAAGGAGAACCGGCGGAGATGTCCTTGGAGGGAGGTGGAGGTGGGTCGGAAGGACCTCACACCTCATTCAAGGAGACCAGCTTATCGCCAGAAGAGCGCAGGAACCCGGCTCAGCCACCCCTTCGGCCCATATTGTTTCATACGGAGAGTGAGGGGAGTTTAGCAGCTGCCTCTGAGAGCTGTGAAGATGAGCAGGAGGAAGATCGAGCAATAAGGAAGGTTTCAGCAGTTTCTGTTCCAACATCGCTGTTACAGGAAACCTTGGATATGGTAGAAGAGGTACAGAAATCACCGCTGGGAAAATTACCTACAGGTACTGTGGAACTCAAAGATATGGAATTTAAATGTTCTTTGACCCCATTGCTTAAACCACCGGTCATTGATTTAAACTCAATTTGGGAAGCTATTTCCAATTTACAACTATCCCTGGGAACTCAAATGCAACTATTAACAACCAATTGTTCTGGGGTACTTTCTGAAACATTAAAACTACAGCAAAGAGTGGACAAATTAGAAAAAGAAGTGCTGGATCAAGAAAAAAAGTCAGAGGTTTTGGGAGCACAAAATCAGCTCCTAAGTAAGGAAAATGGGAATATTAGCTTTAAGATTGAAGTTTTGAAGAATATAACGAGAAAAAAGAATTTAAGATTAAATAATTTTCCTAAACTACCTACATTTATAGCAATAGACATGTTTAAACGATACCTTCTGGAGGTTCTGAAAGTCCCACAAAATTATTTTCCGCCTATCTCAAAAATCTACTATATTTCCTTGGGAAAGAAGAAGTCTCTGGAAGATCAGCGAGAACTATAATTAGATTTACTGGACTTGACAAATATACTTGAAACATTCAGAGTCAGAACAAATTAGTGTGGCAACACTCTTTGTTCAATTAGCGCTTGATTCAGATAGAGAGTGGTTACTAAAAATGTTTTTTTAATATAAAGATGTTACATTTCTAAATCAAAAAATTAGAATCTACCCAGATGTTTCTAGAATAACGCAAAAAAAGAGGAAACAATTTTTGCTTTTGGAGACCTCAGATCTTAAAATTGGGTGCAACTTTTGTATTAAGATTCCCATGCAAGTGTTTGGTTAATTTTAAAGGAATTAGATATATTTTCTTTGAGTCCACACATTTATCTAGATTTATTATAGACAATTCAGTGGTGATAGCAAATATCCCTATCAATAGACAAGTGTAACACTCGCAATTGGGAATTTGGGGTCCAATTCAGGCTGTCTTTCTTTTTTTCCTTATTTTAATTATGATGAAGTAACAATATCCGACTAATTGTAAACTCCTTCTCCATTTATTGTGGACTAATGTATAGTAGAAACACATTATATTATCCTTTGTATTGCCTTAAGAAAATAATTCCTGTGATACTGCTATTTTCAATAGGACTTGAGATCATAAAAAAGTTGAAATTAAATAAAGAATAAAGAAACAAACAAAAAGTATTTGTGGTTTCTGTCTCAATACAAGTAGTTTAAAAATTAAACTTATTAATAGTGGAAGCCCCCATTCACAAAATTCTCCCTGTGTCACTGTAGTGGTCAATGGAAAGAATATGCAAGAAAAAGAAATTACATACCATGTAATACTTAATTTTCTGCAAAATGTCATCATTTGTCATAATTAGTTCTTTTGCTGTTGTTCCATCTGCTATGTTGGCAAGAATACATAATGTCTGCAAAAGTATTAAAAATTCTGTTATTTAAAGTTTAGATAAGCAGCAGAGCATCATTGAAAACCTTTCCATTGTTTATTCCTGTATGAGATGTTTGTTTTACCAAACTCATATTTACAATCGCCACTAACTGAACTAATCCTTCAGAAAACTGGACCTTTTTGTAATATGGAATACATTTTATTGGACCAGCAGGAGAACTAGCCAAAGATGGTGATGTCCATGAGCCACTAATTCTACATAGTTCTCTAAGCAGTTTCAAAAACTCATCTGTGATAGTGTACATTCAATAAAGGGGAATAACACTCAAAGGATCCATCATGATGTCATTTTTAAAACAGAAATGCACAATACAGTATGGCACACCTCTTCTCCTAGTGTCTCAGTAAGCTATAATCTTGCTTTTTACTGGTCTGGAGCTCTGTGAGTACATTAGTATATTCACAAAAAAAAAAAAATATCAAAACTTGCCTGTTTCATAAAGAGACATTATTATCCTGCTTATAAAACTCTTCACCATTCTCAGTTTTCCTGCCTCTTGGTTTCCTACATTCTTCTTCCTGGTCAGTCTCTGTTTCTAGATTTTTCTGGCAAGTCTTTTCCCTGCTCAGCCTATACATACAAAGGACAATACTTGTCCTCATCCTCTCCCTCCAAAGCAAAATGTCCTTCAATAGCATCTCACAATTCTTCCAATGACTAAATACTCTAACTTCACTCCAACATCTTTTTTGGCAGGGGAAGGATGGTGGAAATTAATCTTCAACAATGTCACCAAGTTCCCTGGTTGATGTCATACAAAGTAAAAGATCCACTGTCTCTGATTAATGCCCATAATGCCAATACAGATCTGTGATACATAGCACACTAACCCCCCTAATTCCACATTATGTTTCAAAAATTCATACTGTTTTTCTGCATAGCTCTTTCAAAACTTGATTAATTTCAATATTTGGGATAGTCATCCTGAATAAATTTGCAATAAGCCTACACTTAGGGCTCCTTTTACGAAGGCGCGATAGCGGTTTAATGCGCGTAATACCATGCGCTAAACCGCCGGCTGCGCTAGCCATTACTGCCTCCTCTTGAGCAGGCAGTAGTTTTTAGGCCAGCGCGGGGGTTAGCATGTGATGAAAAGTCGCGTGGCTTCGTAAAAGGAGCCCTTAGACCAGCCACCTCACCTAAATGATGCCACCAGCACCACCTAGTGATACATACAGATACCATTTTAATTTAAATATAAAACAGTTACCATGGTTTTTAATAATAGGAGAACAGAAGAGTAGCCATACTGAGTCAGACCAATGGTTCATCTAGTTCAGTATCCTGTTTCCACAATTATCTGGCTGAAACCCAAATAGTAGCAACATTCTATGCTACCAATCCCAGGGCAAGCAGTGACTTTCCCCATGTCTGTGTGTCAGTCAGGAGGATATGATCCTTATTAAAAATTTGTATCTGGAGGAAGGTTATGGTTCTCACAAATTGGTACAAGTTTTCAGAAAAGTGGTAAAAGAGGGTAACCACAGAATATCGGGCTCATTTTCAAAACAGATAGGCTTTCAAAAGACAGCATATACCAGCATCTGGACGTCTTACTTATCAAAATATCCAAGTGGGCATTTTCAACACTAACTTTCTAGACATCTGTCTGGTTGTTTTGTCTCCAGTGTGTCTAAATCTAAGGGGGGGGGGAGGGTGTTAGAAGCATATTGTGGATGGGATTAGGGCAGGATTAGCACTTGGACTTGGACATTCGGCAGGGATAATCAAACCTTTACCGAAACGTCCAGAGCTTTTTCTTAGATGTTTGGAACTACACCTGTTTTTAAAACGAGTGTCAAATAGGTGCCAAAACTGACAAGGTGACCACTGGAGGGTTTAAGGCATGATCCCCCTTACTCCCAATGATCACTGACACCCCCATACCACCACCACCCAAAGATGGGGGAAAAAACCTAGTACTTTCCAGTCTGTCCGGCTTGCCATCAGCTGATTGCGGCAGGGGAATCCCCATCAGCTGAACTAGTTTCAAGGAGTCCTGTCAGCTCAGCTGATAGGGATTCTCCTTACCAGGATTAAATGAACTGGCAGGGAGATTCCTCTCTCCCTACGACCCACTCTCCACACATCCTCCAAGTCCTACACCCCTCCTCCCAACATTCTGACCCTCCCCAGCATCTCCCTACATCCTCCCCGACACCCCCATACCTTCTGATGGCATTTTGAGCCAATCAGGATCTTAGGCCCCTCCCACTGCATCCTAAGATGCATTGGGCGAGGGAAGGCACATCATTCTGAAGAAGTCGCCCTATCAGCAGGGGGGAGTGGGCTCCCCTCTTGTCTATGTTTCATCGGAAGGTATGGGGATGTTGGGAGATATCGGGTGGATGTGGGGGATTGGGGAGAGAAGGGAAGGGAAGGAGACAGAGATGCAAGACCAGGGGAAATGAGGGAGGGAGGGAGGGAAAGGAAGGAGAGGAGATGCCAGAGAATGGAGCAGGAGGGAGAGATGGAAGGGGAGGCTAGAGATGCCAGGGCATAGAGGGAGGGAAGGGGAGACAGATACCAGACCAGGAGGAAAGGAGGGAGGGAGGGAGAGAGAGAGAGAAAGGAAGGAGAGTAGATGCCAGAACATGGAGGGGGAAGAGACAGATGCCAGGGCATGGAGGGAGGGAAAGAGCCAAGAGAAGTCAGACCATGGGGTGGGGTGGGGTGGAAAGGAAGGAAGAAAAGGAGAAGAGAGAAATGCCAGAGCATAGGGGAGGGGGTGGAGACAGAGAAAAACGGAGAGGGGCTGAAGCTGAAAGGAATGTTGTACAAAGGAGAGAAGGGGCACAGGATAGACAGTTCTTGGAAGGGATATAAAAAGAGGGATGATGCCGTATGGAAGGGGGAGAGGGCAGACAGTGAATAGAAAAGGGCGAGAGGGGGACAGTGGATGAAAAGGACAGAGAGAGGGCAGATGCTGCATGGAAGGAAGAGAGAGGACAGACACTGGTTGGAAAGAAAGGCAATAAAGAGAAGATGATTAAAGCAGAAATGACAAGAGGCTGAAAAAATATTTTTTTGTTGTTGTATTAATAAACGTTTATAAATAGAAAATGGAAGTAAAGTAATCATTTTATTGAACTAATTTTTAAATACATTTTTTTCTAAATTTCAGAGACTAAAACCCCCTATCTTAATGTGCTAAATAGCCCCTCTGATTCTTTCCTCCCTTTTAAGAATTTATTTTTTCATTGTATTTAAGTTCTTACCTTTTCCCATTTTTCCATTTTGTTCCAGTAAGTCTATTTGTTCTGTCGTCCCCCACCACTTTTTACTTTTAAGTTTTTGTTTTATCTTAACAATATTTTGATAATTGTAAACCGTTTAGGTATGTTTTTGATAAACGGTATATCAAAGATTAAATAAACTTGGAAACTTCCTCAGGTAAGGACTAGATACCATAACAGCAGTATACTGTTCTGACCTGAAGAAGGTGGTTTTGACCTCTGAAAGCTAACTGAAAAATAGATTAGTCCAATAAAATTGTATTTTCTTATTTTCCATTTTTTTGTTTCATTTCTATTTGTTAATTTTGTAAAGTGATGATTTGTTATTTGCCAGTTTCTTTTTTCAAATTTACATTTGCTATCTTTATATTTTGCACAGTATTAGGGCACATATGCCATTGTTTCAGTAGTGTTGCATTGTATGCAGAGTCTGGCTTCTTAGCCGTTCAGTTTAATTTTTGTCTACTATTTCTATTATTAGTTTGTGATTACTTATTCTATACTGGATGACAATGTATCTGTGGACTATGTATATGAAAAGGGCACGGTTTTCTGTTAGCATTGACTGTGCAGGATTGATCTGTATTAATCTGGCTTGTTTAGTTTTGCAATGGGTGTACTGATGTTAGGCGTACTGATGTTCTAGTGCTCACCACAGTGTTTAAGATGTTGCCAAACATGGTTTTTTTCTGTTACATAGGTCTTTTTGGACCCCTACACAGGTTAGACAGTTCAAAATCTAATAGATGCTGGCACTTTCATTTAGACATTGGGACACTGTTGTTCTACTGTCCTTTGATTCTCAACTTCTGGAAGTCAATATGGGGGACAAATTAACCTCATACTGGAATCAACAATCCCTTTGACGTATGAGACAGTTATATGTGGAACATTGCTGTATATTAAGCCTCCCATAGATCACTACAAATGCAGACTTTTCCTAATTGTGACAGGGATTACTATGCAAATGATAACCCGCAATTGGAAAAGTTGCGACCGCCTTAACTTCCCTTTTTGCTGAGCTAGTCTATGTTTAGGTTACAAATATGAAAAGATGAATGCTGATATATTGGGACATAGCAATTTTTTAAATTTGGTTTGGGGGTCCGTTGACATTCTTATTACTTCAACATAGTTGTCTTTTATTTTATTTTTGTGTATTTCTATACATATCCAGGATGGTGGTGGGTGGGGAGGGGGGAAATCTTTTTGGCTTATTTCTTGATTAAATTGTTGTTTGGGAGGGAAGGGATATTTTTCTTCTGCACTGTTATTGATGGAATTTAAATGCTTACGTTGATTATTAATGTACTAGTCTTTAAGCCATTAACGGGTGCTAGAATAGATGTGTGTGTCTTTCTTTTTTTCTTTCTTTCTCTCTCCTTGGCCGCTTTCTGTCTGTCTTTCTGTCTCTCTCTTTCCTCGGCTGTCCACCACCACCCCTTGCCTGCTCCCCCTGTCCAGCAGTAGCCTTTCTCTCTTCCTTTTACTTCCCCTGTGTCCAGCAGCACCTCTTCCCTGCTCCCCCTGTCCAGCAGTAGGCCTTCCCCCTTCCTTTTACCTCCCCCCTATCCAGCACCACCTCTTCCCTGCTCCCCCTGTCCAGCAGTAGGCCTTCCTTCCTTTTACCTCCCCCCCTGTCTAGCAGCACCTCTTCCCTGCTCCCCCTGTCCAGCAGTAGGCCTCCCTTCCTTTTACCTCCCCCCCTGTCTAGCAGCACCTCTTCCCTGCTATCCCTTGTCCAGCATCTGGCTTCCGTTCCGTTCGCATCTGCCCTCCTGTCCACCTCTCAGCAGCCGCACGACACCCTCCAGCCATTCCTGTTCAAACCGCCACCGCCATAGCTCAACTGCCTGCATGAGACCCGCACGACACCCTCTAGCCATTCCTCTTCAAACCGCCGTAGCTCAACTGCCTGCACATGCTGACAGTCACCTCAAGCCGCCATGGCCTGCACGCGCTGACAGCCACCTGAAGCCGCCGCGTGCCGTAAATAGAACACGGCCACGGAAGGACACAGCATGCTACAGGGATCACAAAACCCTAAGTGCGCATGCGTACTTAGGGTTTTATTATAGAGGATGTACAATTCTTGGCACTTTGTATTATTTTTGAAAATTAATAAAGATTTTAAAAAAAAAGATGCTGCCTTTTCCCAGGTGCACCCTTGTTTCAAGTTCATTCAAAATTTGATATAAACGCATATAATAATATTTCAAAGCAAATTACATTTATTAAAATAAGAGGTAACAAAAAGTCATAATTATACTGACAAGGACAAATTTTGAAGACATGCACACAGAAACAAGAGGAGAAGGGGTAGAACTACAATGGTTTTAGATAAAGGCAACATTAAAGGGTAACATGATAGGCTGGGGAAGAAAGAAAGCAGTAGGTCATTTAAAAAATAAAATAATGAAAAGGTATTCCAATGATAAGATTATCATGGATTATTACTAAAAATAAAATTTTTATATAGAGGACGGGCGTGTTAAAAAAATGATCGGCCCCAGGTCTCAAATATATTAAGTATGCCACTGCGGCTGGAAGGTCATCGAAGACTTCAAAATGGTGGCATTCCTAATGGGTCTCCAAGGCAATTTTACGAAGTTTCCCTGCTATCTCTGCCTTTAGGACAGAAGTCAAGTTTAATTAAAATTAAAATTTCTTATATCACCTAATCAGCCTTCTAGGTGGTGTACAAAATCAGTGAGATCATCAAGTTTGCAGACTACATAAAGCTATGCTGGGTAATCAGAATGCAGAAGGATAGTGCGGAACTCCAGAGTGACTTATGTCAGTTAGAGAAATGGGCGGAAAAATGGCAGATGAATTTTAATATGGAAAAGTGCAAAGTAATGCATTTAGGTAGAAAGAACAAGGAACACGAGTATAGAATGTCAGGTGCAACTCTGGATAAGAGCGAACAGGAAAAGGACCTGGGTGTACTGATAGATAGGACCCTGAAGCCGTCGGCACAATGTGCGGTGGTGGCAAAGAAAGTAAATAGAATGTTAGGCATGATAAAAAAAGGACTCATGAGTAGATCGGAGAAAGTTATAATGCCACTTTATAGAGCAATGGTCAGACCACACTTGGAATACTGTGTCCAACATTGTTCTCCCAATCTAAAAAAGGATATAAAACTGCTGGAGAGGGTGCAGAGACGAGCAACGAAGCTAATAAAAGGTATGGAGAACTTGGAATACGAGGAACGACTGAAGAGACTGGGATTGTTCTCCCTTGAGAAGAGGAGACTGAGAGGAGATATGATCGAGACTTTCAAAATACTGAAAGGAATCGACAAAATAGAGCAGGAAAGAAAGTTATTTACAATGACCAATGTGACACGGACAAGAGGACATGGACTGAAGCTAAGGGGGGACAAGTCCAGGACAAATATCAGGAATTTCTGCTTCACTCAACGAGTGGTGGACACCTGGAATGCTCTCCCAGAGGAGGTTATTGTGGAATCCACCGTTCCTAGATTTAAAAGTAAACTAGATGTACATCTCCTTACGAGAGGCATAGAGGGATATGGGTGACTAGAATTACGCCAGGTGTACATCTGGCTGGGCCTCCGCGTGTGCGTATCGCCAGACTTGATGGACCGATGGTTTGATCCGGAGATGGCAGTTCTTATGTTCTTATAAAAGAAAACAATAGTTAAGGGACACAAAAGAGCACTACCAAGGTGGGACTGGCCACAGCGGATTGAGTTCTCTGTGGAAAGAAACAAAGTCAAATGGGAACAACTGGTGGACCCCCGGAAGGTGTTAATGCCACTACTGCACATCCAACTGGGCCTAATGAAACAATTTATTAGAGCTCTAGATAAGGAGTCGGCAGTCTTCAAGTACCTTCAAGACATCTTCCCTAATCTGTCTGAGGCAAAGATTAAAGCTGGTGTCTTCATCGGACCATAGATAAAAAAGATGCTGGAGTGCAAGAAATTTCTCAGGAAGCTAACTAGGAAGGAGAAAGCAGCTTGGAACAGCTTTGTAGCAGTGGTTCAGGGCTTTCTGGGCAATCACAAGGCAAAAAACTATGTAGACTTGGTTGAGAATCTGGTAAAGAATTACAGTAAAATGGGCTGTAGGATGTTTCTCAAAGTCCATGTCCTTGATGCTCATCTTGAGACATTCAAGGAGAACATGGGAGCATACTCAGAAGAGCAAAGTGAACATTTCCACCAGGATATACTGGACTTTGATTGCTGCTACCAAGGACAATATAATGAGAACATGATGGGACACTACATCTGGGGGCTGATTTGTGAAAGTAACTTACAGTATAATCACAATTCTCGAGAAACAACTTCTAAATCTTCTGTAGTCATCTTTGAATAACTTCAATAAGAATACATATTAATTGTGATTCATATGTTGCTTATTATGATTTTATAAGCATGAAAAGATGTAAAATCGGCATTTTCAAATTTTAAATAGGTAAATTGCAAGATTTGGTTATCCTGGTGACAAAAGCAAAGTTTTATAGAAATAACAGACATTTTCATTACTTTTAGGAAAAAGAGATTAGATTCTTACCTTGATATTATCTTTTCCAATAGGCAGGAATGGTATGTTATGTTGAACCTTAGGGTACTCTGTCTATTCTTACGAGCATACTGCAGATAGATGTTAATCACAGCTTTTGAAACATCCTCCTTCTCCCAGGAGTCTGCTGCCCCTTTCAGTTTGTTCCAAAGAATGCAAGAGCTCTTGAGTGGATTTTACTAGTTAGGGAGTGATTGAGAAGATAAGGACTTAATCCAAGAGCAGGTGAGCAAGTTTTATGAGTGGCTATGTAAAACTAAAATTGGATAAACCAGAATACAAAACCAGGAAGACAAAGATGGGATAAAATATTGATCTGAAAAACGTGTTCTGTGCTGTGGTCACTGGAAACAGGAGAAGAGCAGGAACTGTCTCAGGGCATTAGAATTACTTTATAAGCTCTGAGGAAGGCCAGAGAAGATATAAACCAGGTGCTGTAGCTTAGTTTTATAGAGTTCCATTGTTCAATGTGTGCCCAGTCTGGTCTAGGGGGTATTACTCCAGAGACCTGTGGCAGACAAGGTTTGGCCTTTTGATCTGGTTGCTATAGAGATGGACTTTTCTTCTTAACTACAGAGATCACATTCCAGGGGGCCCTCTCCTTTTTCACAGAGTAAAGTTAGAAACACTAATGCAGGTAGTAAAATGTCATCATATATTAAGTATATATAAATAAATGCAGCAGAACACTTTTTGAGACCGCTAGTCAGAGAAGCTGCATTTACACTTTCAAACTGTAATGTGCCTCCATTGTACAAATGCCTTTTGAAACAAGATTGTTCTGTTAATTTTTAATAAACAATATTTGATTGGAAATATTTGTACAATTATCATTATTCCAGTGCATCTAAAGGCAGAGTCTGTTCAACTGGCACCACAGATGGGACTCTGTCACTAGGTGACAGTCCCCTATTTTTCATGAACTAAAAGGCGCTTGTCAGTTAAACCAAGATGACATAAGAACATAAGAAATGCTGCTGCTAGGTCAGACCAATGGTCCATCGTGCTCAGCAGTCCGCTCACGTAGCAGTCCTTAGGTCAAAGACCAGTGCTCTGAGTCCAGCCTCACCTACTTACGTTCCAGTTTAGCAGGAACTTGTTCAACTTTGTCTTGAATCCCTGGAGGGTGTTTTCCCCTATAACAGACTCCGGAAGAGCATTCCAGTTTTCTACCATTCTCTGGGTGAAGAACTTCCTTACGTTTGTATGGAATCTATCCCCTTTTAACTTTAGAGAGTGCCCTCTCATTCTCTCTAGCTTAGAGAGGGTGAACAACCTGTCTTTATCTACTAAGTCTATTCCCTTCAGTATCTTGACTGTTTCAATCATGCCCCTCTCAGTCTCCTCTTTTCAAGGGAGAAGAGGCCCAGTTTCTCCAATCTCTCACTGTACGTTAACTCCTCCAGCCCCTTAACCTTTTTAGTCACTCTTCTCTGAACCCTTTCGAGTAGTACCTTGACCTTCTTCATGTACGGCGACTGGTGCTGGACACAGTACTCCAGGTGAGGGCGAACCGTGGCCCAGTACAGCGGCATAACAACCTTTTCCAATCTGTTTGTGATCCCTTTTCTTTATCATTCCTAGCATTCTGTTCACCCTTTTCACCGCCGCCGCGCACTGTGTGGACAGCTTCATCGACTTGTTGATCAGAAATCACAAGTCTTTCCTGGGAGGTCTCTCCAAGTACTGCCCCGGACATCTTGTACTCCTGCATGAGATTTTTGTTACCGACATGTATCACTTTACACTTATCCACGTTGAACCTCATTTGCCATGTTGATGCCCATTTCTCGAGCTTGATTATGTCACGTTGCAGATCTTCGCAATTCCCCTGTGTCTTCACTACTCTGAATAACTTTGTTATCGTCTGCAAATTAATCATCTCACTCGTCGTTCCAATGTCCAGATCGTTTATAAAGTTGTTGAAGAGCACGGGTTCAAGCACTGAGCCCTGCGGCACCCCACTGGTGACACTCTTCCAGTCTGAGTATTGTCCATTTACCCCCATCTCTGTTTCCTATGCTCCAGCCAGTTTTTAATCCACGTGAGTATTTCACCTTCGATTCCATGGTTTGCAATTTTCCGAAGTAGTCGCTCATGTGGAACCTTATCGAACGCCTTCTGAAAATCCAGATATACAGTGTATCCCATGGAAGGCAGAATTGTTGCAATTCATTACAGACGGCTATAGCGGAAATCCAATCGCGACGGACTCCAAGCCAATGCGTGAATTAAGCTCTTCCAATCTACAGGTTCTACCAGGATCAGAGGGTGTATAAGAGGTTACACACAAGAAGTATATGGACTCAGCCATACTTTTATGGACCTTTTCAAATGGGAGTGGTGTTCCCTTATGCAGTGAAATTAAAAGGGTATACACTGTTGGTACACGTGAAAAACATTAAACCAGCACCTATTGCTAATTCCTGATTTCCTGAGCACATCTATTGTTCTTGTAGTGAAATCAAGGACTCGAGACATTATTAATAGTTCATCTCAGGAGAATCTATATTGATTCAACTTTGGAATAGTGGTGTATTTTGCTATTATTCTATTTTTGATATTGTTTTATCATCTTTATTATACTGAACTGGTGCTAACTGTAGTCATGTTACTTATTTGGTGTTCTACATTTCTTTTCTTTTTTCCCTCACCCCTCTATAGAATGGGATCTTTCCCAATCTTTAGTGGGTCAGGGAAATTCCTATGAACAAATGAAATTTCGTGTAGCTAAGTATGCTAATGTAAGCAATTGCTGGGTTTGTGCCCAGCTTCCTCATCATTCTGGAGGGTTACCTTTTTGACCAGTTGCATGGAATGTTTCTGATTTTTGTGTTTTAATCTATTTACCTTATGGCGCGCACTATATTGATTTCACCTCAGTTTAGTCATGAGGGAACTTGTTCCTCTATGGGTTAATATTCTCTTCTTCAGGCACTATCTAGTCATGTTCTTAGTTTTAACCCTAATACACCTCCAGCCCTGGTTTTAGTTAGACCCACGCGAGGGTTTCTTTGTTATAATTCTAAAAGGACAGATAAGACCACCTGGTATGTTGGCAAAAGTACATACTACCATTATGTTTCTTCTGATAGTCCAAATATTCCTCTTTTACTGGGAAATATTACTGTTTCTACCTATTTTACTGACCGGCAACACTTTGCCTGGGTGTTAGTAATTACTTGTTACCTTCTTATGCTAATTGTTGGTGGATTTGTGGCCCCTATGCATACCGGGCTCATTTGAGCCAAAGGGCCACATTAAAAGTAAAAGATAGGAGAAGGAGGGGTATGGGGAACTCCCCGAATACAAGGTTCTGATCTGCTCATAAAAAGTTTAACAGTCAATAATGAAACTGTAATGTACAAATGAACATTACTACTGAACATTAAAAAACATAAAATAAAAGCAACAGCTTGAATATTGGTGGAGCTCAATTATCTCTTGAGATTCTATTTACACACTTGTTCTGAACTCATAATCTGACCGGCAGAGAAGTCATAGCTATGGAGAGATGTATCAGAAATTATCAGGCAGTGGGTTCTACTGGAAAAGATATTATCAAGGTAAGAACCTAATCTCTTTTTTCAGTGCAATAGGAATGGTATGCTGAACCTTAAGGACATACCTAAGAGAATGACATGGGGACATATTTTTCCATGTCCCCGCAGGAACTCATTTTCCCGTCCCGGAGTTCTTTTCCTGTCCCTGCCCCATTCCTGAAAGCTCTGTCCTCATCTGCACAAGCCTCAAACACTTTAAAATCATAAGTGTTCGAGGCTTGTGTGGTTAGGGCAGAGCTTAAAGGAATGGGGAAGGGACAATGACAGCGACAAAACTTGCAGGGACAGAACAGGGAAATTGAGTTCCTGCGGGGACAGGGAAAAATTTGTCCCTGTGCCATTCTCTATTAAGTAGTCCCCAAAGTCCCGGGTGGAAGAGATAAGCCTGCTTCCAGTACTAAGGATCCAAAAGCAGAATCATCGTGCACTGAAACAGCCATCCTATAGAATTTAGTGAAAGTGTATAGGAAAGACCATGTTGCAGATCTACATATCTCTGCTGGAGGTATCGCTCTCGATGCCACCAAAGAGGAGGCTACTTCTCTGGTTGAATGTGCTTTCAACACCACCGGTGGTTGTTTGCCGCAGACAATGTAGGTGGAGGACATCGCTGTCTGAATCCACCGTGAAATGGTGGCTTTGGGACTGGTCTGCCTGTGGGCTGCCTCCATACGGAGTAGAGGGGCCTGTAGGGAATCTCTTTGGGGAGACCAACAAGACAACAGTGCATCCTGAAATAGATGCATATGCACCTTTGCCAGGGCACTATTTCTATGACAGCCATCATAGAGCCCAGAACCTGTAGGTAGTGCCACACTATAGGCGCTGGCAGAGAAAAGGTTCATAATTTGACCCCAAAGCTTCAGCCTTTCCCCATGTTGAAGAGAATTCCCAGATATTCCAAAGACTGAGTGGGGACTACTGTATTTCCCCACATATAGGCCGTCCCTCTGCATAGGCCGCAGAAAAGGGCAACCTATGTTTAAAAACCAGAAGATAAGCTGCCCCATGGTATTAGCCATGGCTTATCTTCTGGTACCTCCCCTGCCTTTTAAAATCTTCCTCTCCCCCCCCCCCCCGGTACCTTTCTCGGAGCCCCCTGTACGGTGGACAGCGAATCTCCAGTGGTCAGGACAGCCACGATCTCTTATGGCATCCGGCCTGCCCTCGCACTGCCTGTTGAATGGCTGACATCAGCTCTCATGGGACTCGTGAGAACTGATGTCAGTCACTCAGCAAGTGGTGCGGGGGCAGGCCGGATGCCGAAGAGATCGTGGCTGCCCTGCACCGATGGAGATTCGCTGTCTGCCATCCAGGGGGCTCCAAAATAGGTATTGGGGGTGGGGAGGATGATTACAAATTTTTATATAGACCATCCCATATAACCAGGCCGTGCCCCATACACAGGTTTGTAAAACCCATGTATAGGCCATGGCCTATATATGGGGAAACACGGTAATTGGCTCTTTTGAAAGTTTACAGTCTAGCCCAGACTCTGCAAAGTTTGCACTACTTCCACCACTGCTCTTTCCTCCTCTTTTCAAGAAGGGCTCTGATGAGCCTTTCGTCTAGATAAGGAAGAACCAGCCAGCTGCTACCACCACCATCACCTTGGTGAACATCCAGGATGCCATTGCCAGCACAAATGGTAGCTCTGCGAATTGATAGAAATTCTCCAACATGTGAAATCTCAGGAACTTTTTGTGTGCCAGGAAAATTGGAATGTGGAGATAAGCCTCCATCAAATCCAGGGTCAGAGTCAGAAACTCTCATGAATGGACAGTTGCAATGATAGATCTCACTGTCTCCATCTGTAAACATAGAACCCTAAAAGCCACATTGACATGTTTGAGATCCATAATGGGCCTCCAGTCACTGGAATCTTTCTTGGGGACGGCAAAGTATATTGAGTATCTGCCCATGCCCGAGTGTTTTTCCAGAACTAGTTCTATGGCTTGAATATCCAGCAATCTGTTTAACATATGACTTATCCAAGATCACAAGAAATGTCAGCAGAATTTGAACCCTGGCTTCCCTGGTTCTTAGCTTATTGCTGTAACCACCTGACTATTCCTCCAGAGATTTATGTGTCAAAAAGTAGACATTTTACTATAGGTAAGCCCCGAAATCAGTATAGAATAGCAACCCTAGCCGCGCTAACAAATACGCCAACATTCATTAATTCCCTATGGAAGTCGGAGCGATTACAGCAGTAGCTAGTGCGACTTTGTAAAAGAAGGGGTATGTGAATACACAATCATTTTCGGATGAGTAGTAAAACATGGCAAAATAGGGCATTTGTGTTCATATAGCATACAAGATATATATAAACTAGGACTGGAATAAGTCAAATTTTTGCTCATTTCCATTCATGTATGGTACCACTGCAATACAATCTATGGGTCTGACACAGTGGAGCTGCTTGGGAAACAGAAAAGGCAGAAGAAACAATAAAACAAACTTTTTGACAAGCAGCTAAAGAAATCTATCCTTGCCTCATGATTCCCATAGTCTGTAGTTAATTAATTATACCAGCAGCTCGGCAGGAATGTTAAAGAAAGCAGTAATAGAGCATTATTTTCTCTCCTCCATTCAGAGACAAGGTCAGAAAGGTGCTAGCTTCAGAAATACTTTTCTGAAGTCAAAACCTTGTTAAAAATAGAGTAAGCATAAGAGGATGACCTAGATATGGAATTAATCGGAGATATAGAGAATATCACCTTGCGTGGGAACACAGTATTGTTAGGTGACTTCAACATGCCTGATGTGGATTGGGACACGCTTTCCTCTGCTTCCGGCAGCAGCAGGAGGCTATTAAATTCTATGAAGGGAGCAAGACTCAGGCAATTGGTGTTGGAACCAACAGGGATCAGGCAATTCTGGACCTGATACTTACCAATGGAGAAAGTGTCTCAGAGGTCTCGGTGGGCGACACATTGGCCTCCAGTGACCACAACATGGTGTGGTTCAATCTCAGGAAAGGTTCCACTAAATCTACTACACTGACCAAGGTCCTCAAATTCAAGGGCACAAACTTCAAAGAAATGAGAGACTTTGTTCACCAGGCGCCACAAAGCCAAGCAGGAATCGATAACGTGGAAGAAATGTGGTCGACTTTGAAAGCCACCATACAGGAAGCAACAATCCGCTATGTTAAATCAGTAAGTAAACGGCGAAGAAACAATAAACCTCAATGGTTCTCTGCGGAGATTTCTGCCCTCATCAAGGAGAAGAAAAAAGCATTCATCTCTTACAAACAATCAGGGAAACAGGACTCTAGGGAAGTCTATCTGGCCAAGTCAAAAGCCGTCAAAACAGCAGTTAGGGAGGCCAAATTCCGCTTGGAAGAGTCTCTAGCGAAGAACATCCAAAAAGGAGATAAATCCTTCTTCAGGTATATCAGTGATAGAAATAGGAACTCAGGCGGGATAGTACGTCTTAGGAAACCAGACGGAGACTTTGTAGAAACGGACTCGGAAAAAGCCCAACTGCTAAATGAATACTTCTGCTCAGTCTTCACCCGCGAGGCGCCAGGACTCGGCCCTCAGCTACAGACAAGGGTTGACGCAGTTGACCCGTTTAGTAATTTCAAGTTTACACCGAGCGGTGTCTACTGCGAGCTGTCCAAGCTTAAGGTTAACAAGGCAATGGGACCTGATAACCTACACCCCAGGGTGCTCAGGGAGTTGTGTGATGTCTTGGCGGAACCTCTATCCGCGCTCTTCAATCTATCCCTTAGTACGGGCAACGTCCCGTTGGACTGGAAGACGGCTAACGTCATTCCACTCCACAAGAAAGGATCCAAGATGGAGATGGCAAACTACAGACCGGTGAGTCTAACATCAATAGTGAGCAAACTAATGGAAACTCTAATCAATGCCAATTGGATACGATCCTGACTGAGGAGAATCTACGGGATTCCCGTCAACATGGATTTACTAAAGGGAGATCCTGCCAATCCAACCTGATCAGCTTCTTTGACTGGGTGACGAGGAAGCTGGATGTTGGGGAGTCCCTGGACATCGTATACCTGAACTTCAGCAAAGCATTCGATAGCGTACCACACCGCAGGTTGCTGAGCAAGATGAGTTCTATGGGATTGGGCGATACATTGACGAAATGGGTTGGGAACTGGTTTGGAGGTAGGCTTCAGAGGGTGGTGGTGAACGGCACCCCCTCCGAAATGACGGAGGTGATCAGTGGGGTGCCGCAGGGCTCGGTCTTGGGCCCGATCCTTTTCAACATCTTTATAAGAGACTTAGCGGAAGGGCTGCGAGGTAAAATGACATTATTCGCCGATGACGCCAAACTGGGCAATGTAGTGGGCAAAAGCACAACGGACATAGATTCAATGCCCGACAACATGATGCACGACCTACTACTACTGGAGCGCTGGTCTAGGTCCTGGCAACTCAGCTTCAATGCCAAAAAATGCAAAGTCATGTACCTGGGCAACCAAAATCCATGCAAGACTTACAACCTTAATGGCGAGATCCTAACAAGAACTGAAGCGGAACGAGACTTAGGGGTGATCGTCAGTGGGAACATGAAGACTGCCAATCAAGTGGAGCAAGCTTCATCCAAGGCAAGGCAAATCATAGGTTGCATACGCAGGAGTTTCGTCAGCCTTAAGCCTGAAGTCATTATGCCATTATATGGATCCATGGTGAGGCCCCACCTGGAGTACTGTGTACAGTTCTGGAGGCCGTATTACCGCAAAGATGTGCGGAGACTTGAGTCGGTCCAGAGAATGGCCACCAGGATGGTCTCGGGACTCAAGGATCTCCCGTACGAGGAACGGCTGGATAAATTAAAGCTATACTCACTCGAGGAATGCAGAGAGAGGGGTGATATGATCGAGACATTCAAGTATCTCACGGGCCGCATTGAGGTGGAAGAAGATATCTTCTTTTTCAAGGGTCCAGTGGCAACAAGGGGGCATCCGTGGAAAATCAGGGGCGGGAAACTGCACGGGGACACCAGGAAATTATTTTTTACTGAAAGGGTGGTTGATCGCTGGAATAGTCTTCCACTTCAGTTTATTGAGGCCAGCAGCGTGCCTGATTTTAAGGCCAAATGGGACAGACACGTGGGATCTATTCACAGAGAAAGGTAGGGGAGGGTCTTTGGTGTGGGCAGACTAGATGGGCCGTGGCCCTTATCTGCCGTCTATTTCTATGTTTCTATTTCTATGTTTCTAAGAGTGCAAGCATATCTCTCAGAGAGGGACAGAAAACTGCCTTTTAAAAAAAATTTTAGGGCTCATTGGTATGAGTCTAAAACTAGACTGAGCATAGTGAGGAAGAATAAAAAACCAAAAATGGCTGAACAAAGAGGCATTAACAGACAGGAAGTTATGATTTCTCTTTGAGTCACAGGAAACAGAGCTGAAAACAATTTTAGGATCTGTGGGTTCAGACTGCCTGCAATCTCAAGAAGCATAACAAGTGCAAGCACGGCAGAAAGGCAAAGACAGGCAGTAATCTATAGCACAGTTACTTACCGTAATATGTGTTATCCAGAGACAGTAGGCAGATAGTCTCACATGTGGGTGACATTATCCACGGAGCCCGGCACGGACAGTGAAAAGTGCACCAGCACTTTAAGAGCTTAAAAGCTTTCAGTCATGATAAATAAATTAGTCAAATAAAATCTATGGAATTGGAGATTATAAAGGAAAGATCCAGAGAAAATTGGAATTTTTGGAAAATAAACAAAGGAGGAATAATTTAAGACTCTTGAATTTCCCAAAATCTCCGGTAATCGCTCCGATAGTAATGATGTGGAAATATTTGAAAGAGGTCCTGTTAATACCAAAGGAGAGTTTGCTGCTAATATTTAGAGCTCAGTATATATCTTTGAGTGGGAAAAACAGATTTCATCTACTCCTACTGGAGAAGTGGGATTACAGAAGAGTGATGTAAATATGACTAATTTTCTGGAGAACTCGCTTGAAGTTATAACTGAGTAGACTACCCTTATAGTGACATTTGCCCTAGAGTTCGATAGGGATTTAATACTTCGAAACTATTTTAGACACATGAATGATAATTTTTTTGGCTCAACAATTCGCTCGTTTCCTGACTTATCCAAGGACACACAGAAAAGAAGGGTTTTAGCCCTAGGTGCACTTGTAATAAAATTTCCTGCGAAATGCTGTATCTCATTTGAGGGTATAAAAATTCTCTTTTTTTTTTAGCCAAAACAACTAGTTGAATTTATTGTGGCCAAGGAAGGGGGGGAATAAGTATTGGTCCAACTGCATTACCCACAGTGTAACGAATCGGCTGTTTGGGGGTTATCTATGTCTCCTACTCTGTCATAGTAAGATTATGTATTTCTTGATTTGAGTTTATTATCCTGGTTCTTGGATCCAACTTGTGAACTAAATAGTTTATTAATTAATCTTCTTTTTTTGTATTACTTTATCAATCAAGTATATTATTGTTTTTATATATTTCCAATCCTTTTGCAAGTATGTTGACTTGTTATTATTATGATTTGAATAAAAAGCAAATTTTAAAAAAAAAACTTTCAGTCTGCCCACACCGCACATGCCTTTCCGCCAGACAAGGGCTCACGGTACCTCAGTTCCGTAAGTAAGCTAAGAAGCCAACATGGGGAGGTGGAAGGAATGTGAGAAAATAAATTCTATAATACTGCTTGGCCAAAGACTATCTTGTCTGGAATAGGATTCTAGTAGTAGTGAGATGTGAATGCGTGGATTGAAGACCAAGTGGCTGTTCTGCAAATTTAATCGATGGAAGTGGATCGTAAGAAAGCCACTGAGGCTGCCATCGCTCGAACTTTGTATGCCATAACATATCCCTCAAGCTGCAACCCAACTGGGGCATAGCAAAAGGAAATACAAGCTGTTAGCCATGTGGAAAGTTTTCTTGGTGACAGGTCAGCCTAGTTTGTTGGGATCAAAGGAGATGAACAGTTGAGGTGAAGACCTGCATGGCTTAATCCTTTGAAGGTAGTACACCAAGGTACACTTACAGTCCAATGTATGAAGAGTTGCTTCTCCCAGATGAGAATTAGGCTTTGGAAAGAAGACTGGAAGCACAATGGATTGATTCAGATGAAATTCCATGACAACATTTGGAAGGAATTTAGGATGAATGAGAAGAACCACCTAGTCATGGTGAAATACTATATATAGTGGCTCGAAAACCAATTCTTGAAGTTCGCTGACTCGATGAGCAGAAGTGACAGCGATCAAGAAAACCACTTTACAAGTGAGGAACTTGAGATGAGTAGATACTAGTGGTTCAAAAGGTGATTTCATGCATACATTAAATTATCGACAACTTTATACACCTGGGGTCATTTTGACCCCATCACTTATAAGCACTGAAAGTTGCTTCAGCTTAATAATTTAGCAAATTCTCACTGTCATGGCACTCCAAGTGAAACATTTATGTTTATAAAATGCATATTTAGGCCTACAGCACAACCAGTGATGTTTGTTAATGTTTCAAAAATGTTTCTTCTTTTATTCAGCATACTCACTGTACAAATGTAAAAAAAATGGCTGTTAGCAGTGTTTCTTTAATAACAAACCTAACAAAATATTTTCACATGTTTTCAACTTCTCTTATCTCATTTGTTGAGCATTACTTTGGAGATTTGGTGATACATTTTGACTTTTTCAGTGCTGTATACCACTACTGACAATGTTACCTCATAAACCTATGGGGTCAATTTGACCTAGGTATGTATAATCAGTATACTCATGTTAAATTAGGTTAAAACAAAAAAAATTCAAAAGCTGTATTTATCACAGACGACAGGAAATGCTTACTATCGAAAAGGTACCTGGAATTTGAAATCAAAATTACAATTTATAAGTAAGCAACTAAACTAATTTGTCAGGCTGGGGTCAAAATGATTTCAGGTGTGTACAGAAGGGTTAAAGTCAAGGCAGAATATCCTGAGGTTGCCACAAAAGCACTGAAAAATTTTCTTCCATTTCCAACATCCTATCTTTGTGAGGCAGTGTTTTCTGCAGTGACAGCAACCATAACGAGATTACGGAGTAGACTAAACATAAGCAACACACTTCGCGTGTTACTGTCTTCCATCATCGCCAGATGGGATCGTCTGGTTGCAGGAAAACAAGCTCAGGGCTCCCACAGATTCTACATTATGGTAAGTTGTATAATTTTTATTATGATATTATAATTTAATAATAATAGAAATGGAATGTATATTGTGTATAAAACTGCCCTACAAACCTACCCCAAATCTCCCCCCCCCCCCCCCCCCTTTACCAGTCTCTGGAAAAATCTGCTTCTATAAAAGTGGTCCATGGTGTCAAAAAGGTTGGGGACCACTGGTCTAGACAGCATAGCCATTTGTTTTGATCTAGAGGAGGATATAGAGTCACTTCATATTATACAATCCCACAAGGAATACCAGAAGCCGTGATGTATTTGCCTATCCAAAGATCATCGGTTGTAGATATAAGTCATTTTTGGACAGGACTTTCATGTTTCAAGCAAGTAAACAGCAGTCCTGGTTTAGTAATTGCATTAATGCAGCCAGATTGACTTATGATGCTTTTCGGAAATAAATTAAAACTATTATTCGACAGATTTATTTCCTAAATAGAAATTGTATTAATCTTTTAACACTGTAATAACTCTATTTTGATCATTCTCAAGAAAAACCTTGTACATCTGCCATCTGTATTTTGTGTTTCGCTGACTGTCCCACTCTCTTTGATGTAAACCGCTGAGAAGTCATCAGATTGTGGCGGTATAGAAAAATAAAGTTATTATTATTATTAGGGATAGCATGCGGAACTTTTCTGACTAGATATTTGTTGAGATTTCAGAGGTCGAGAATTGGACGCTGATATCCCATCTTCTTTGGAATTAGGAAGTATTTGGATTAGAATCCCTGATTTTTCTGAGTATAAGGAACTTCATCTATGGCATTGAGTTGGAGTAAAGGTCTGTTTCCCGAAGAAGAAGGAACGTCTGCTGAGATGTAAAGGAGGACTCTCTTGGAGGGTAGTTTGAAGAAATGGACTCGAAATGAAGAGTAACCCTCCTTTATGACTTTTAGGACCCATGTGTCCTTGGTAATGAGAGTCCATCATGGATAGAATGATTGAAGATGTCCTCCAATGGAAAGAGGAAGAGGCTGTAAACTTGGTATATCGACTATGCTCCCTAGAAACAGGTCAAAAAAACTGAACTGGCTTCCGAGTTGCTGACGGTTGTTCTTTCTGAGATTTCTGCTTTCTCTGAATCTTCTGAGGTGGTGGTTTAGCTGAAAAAGAAGAGGCAGGATACCATCCCTTATAAGTGTAAGAAGTCAACTTCTGAGCAGGCTTAGTAGATGAAACTTCTTGGTTTTGTTAAGTGTTCTAACTCTGTTCATGCTAGGTAAGTTTCTGTGTGGCAGTCTCAATATTTTCCCCAAAAAGCTCTTCTCCCACACATAGTATATGTTGGTCAAGCAATCTTGAAGGTTTATATCCACGTCGGATACCTATAGCCAGACAAGTCTCCTCATAGCTATAGCCTTCGCAAAAGCTCTGGATGAAAGCTCGAATGCATCAAAAGCAGTACAAGCCATATATTTCCTAGTTTGCAGAAGACTATCCCCCCTCTTTTACGAAACTGCAATAGCAATTTCTAGTGCGGGGAGCCGCGTTGAATGGCCCGCACTGCTCCCAATGTTCATAGGAACTCAATGAGCGTCAAGAGCAGCGCGGGCCATTCAGCGCAGCTCCCTGCGCTAGAAACTGCTATCGCAGTTTCGTAAAAGGAGGCCTATGAGTGATACGTTGAAACTCAGGAAGATGGGTAGTCAGAACGTATTGTTCAAAGATTGCCAGCTTTTTAACCAACTGAAATAAAAGGACATAAAGAAATTGTAGTTTAACACTCTGTTGGATAACAGAGATTTGGTATAGGCAACGGCCAAACTTGTCCATAGCTCTGCTTTCATGACATGGAGGGGCCGTAGCATAAACTCTAGAACTAGAAGACTCTTGAGGGTGGATTCTACCAGCAATGACTGATGTTGGAGTTGTGGTTTATCAAACCCTGGACACGAGATGATTCTTTAGAGGGAATCTAACTTTCTAGGAGCTACAGTCATAGAAATTGGAGTTTCCCAATTCTTTAGGAGAGCCTCTTTAAGAAGATTGTGAAGCAGTAGCTTTAAGAGTTCATAGTAACATAGTAAATGACGGCAGATAAAGACCCGAAAGGTCCATCCAGTCTGCCCAACCTGATTGAATTTAAATTTTTTAAACAAGTACATAAATAATGTAAATGCATAAATATGTTTAGAAATTATTGCACAGACCATATTAATACACACACATCTGTATTAATGTCAAAAATTAATTCAATACTTTAATTAGAAATCTGCCTGAAAAGCACACACTGAAAAAATTTGTGATAATTTCAGTACATTTCAGTAGTGTAGCCTTTACACCAAATACAAGAAATATGAAGAAGAAAATATACCTGCTCTTTGACTTCTATGTTATGCTCTCCTTCTAGAATGAGCGTCACTGCTTGCATGATCTGTTTTCCATGAGTACTCATTATTTGGTCTATATGCTGCCAAAGCAATCCAAGAAGAATAAAAATTACTGCCCAGGCTTGTCCACAGAAATCCACCAAAACCACTACTATTCCCATATGAATGGAAAAGATTTACTCAGCCCAGGAATGATGGGGTTTGGAAAATGCTGATTGCACAATAGAAAGCAATACTATATTTCAGTTTGAGACAGCGTATCTAAGAATCCATGGCTATTTTTATAAAAGTACAAATATTAGATGTATTAGACCTTTGTTTATTCAAGAAAACAAAAAAATGTATGTGGCAATATTTTAATCAGCCACTACACTAAGGGCTCCTTTTACAAAGCCTGCTATGCTAGCCATTACCACCTCCTCTTGAGCAAGCGGTAGTTTTTCGGCCAGCGCGGGGGTTAGCGCGTGATGAAAAGTCACGCGCGTTAAACCCGCTAGCGCGGCTTTATAAAAGGAGCCCTAAGTGCTGCTAATAGTCTTTCTGCTACTAAACAGGATCCTCTCTTATCTTTAATAGCATCCTACCACCTTCTTTAAACAGGCTAGTGCTCACTGTGTTTATAAAAAATAAATAAATAAATTTCTAAATTAAACTAAACTAAACCTTAGGTTTGTATACCACATCATCTCCACATTCGTAGAGCTCTGCACGGTTTACAGGAGATGGGATAGAAAAGAACTAACAATGAAAGGTTAGAGGTCCAAGTATGAAGGGTTTTTAGAGGGCTTAGAGTGCCAGAGATGGAATAGGTATCAGATTTTTGAGAATAGCCAGGTCTTTCTGATGCTAAAGAACCTGGAATGTACTGCTCAATATCAGTCTTCTTATTGCTGTTATGTATGTTACTGTTGTTTTTCCCCTGGAAAGAGGGAATATCACTAAATGCCCCAATTCTTCTTTATAATTCTCCCCTATACCAGTGTTTTTCAACCTTTTTACACCCGTGGACTGGCAGAAATAAAAGAATTATTTTGTGGACCAGCAAACTACTAGGACTAAAATTTAAAAACCCCATTTCTGCCCCATCTCCGCGAGCTTGGTCACCTCAGTAACTATAGAAAAATAGACAAATATAGTGCAAAATATAGACAGCAGATATAAATTCTCAAAACTGACACGTTTTGATCACTAAATTGAAAATAAAATCATTTTTCCTAACTTTCTGTCTGGTGATTTCATGAGTCTCTGGTTGCGTTTCCTTCTGTCTGTGTATCCTTTCTTTCTTTCTGCACTCAGGCCCAAGAATTGTCCCTTTCTATTCCCTCCCTCTTCCTTCCTATGTCCTTAGTGCCCCCAGTGCCTCTTTCCCATGTCTTTAGTGCCCCCAGTGCCTCCTTCCCATATCCTTAGTGCCCCTTCCTGTCTTTAGTGCCTCCAGTGCTTCCTTCCCATGTTTTTAGTGCCCCAGTGCCTCCTTCCTAAGTCCTTAGTGCCCCTTCCCATGTCTTTAGTGCCCCCAGTGCCTCCTTCCCATGTCCTTAGTGCCCCTTCCCATGTCTTTAGTGCCCCCAGTGCCTCCTTCCCATGTCCTTAGTGCCCCTTCCTGTCTTTAGTGCCCCCAGTGCCTCCTTCCTATGTTCCTCTCACTGCCTTCCAGACTTTGTCCCACCCCCACCCCCGAAGCCAGCCTGCCTGTCTACTTCACTGGCTAAAGCCAGCCTGCTTGCCTGCCTACCTCCTTCTCTCCCTGCCGCGCAAAAAAAAAAAAGCCTCCCTCCTTCCTTTCCTCGGTCCGCTGCTATCTTACCGCCCTGCTGCTGCTACTGCTAAAGCCGACACGAAGTCTTCTTTCCGACGTCAATTCTGATGTTGGAGAGGATGTTCTGGGTCAGTCAGGCAGCGATTGTCTGGCCCAGAATGTCCTCTCCGACGTCAGAATTGACGTCGGAAAGAAGACTTCCTGTCGACTTTAGCAGTAGCAGCAGCAGGGCGGTAAGATAGCAGACCGGGTGAAAGGAAGAAGGGAGGCATTTTTTTTTTGCACGATAGGTAGGGACAAGAAATGATCGCCTGTCCCGTTGTCCCCGAGCACAGCTTCGGGACGCTGTCCCTGAAAACGGGACATTTCGGCGTCTCGAAGTTGTGTGTGGGGACAATGGGACAGGAGGTCTGAAAACAGGACCTATGGTCACTTTAATCTTGCCAGCCCTGCGTGGACCGGCAGAAATTTCCTGCGGACCGGCACCGGTCTGCAGAACAGCGGTTGAAGAACAGTGCCCTAGACTGTGTTGCCTCTATAAAAATTCTAGGGGTTATATTTGATAAAAAATTGACATTTCACAATCGCACAAGCTCTAAAATCAAATCTTGTTTTTTCAAGCTCAGGATGATTTGGTCAATCTCTAAATTCCTAGAACTGAAATCTCTGAACATATTGGTTCACTCATTAATCATTGCAAAACTGGACTACTGCAACAGCCTATTTACAGGAATAACTCAGAAACAATTGACACCCCTTCAAATAATTCAAAACGCTGCAATCAAACTAATAACAAAAACTAGGAAATATGATCATGTAACCCGCTTGCTTCGGAATGCCCATTGATTACCAATCAAAGAATCTCTTATAAAATTTCATTAATAACTTTTAAAACGATAACATTCTAAATCGCATCAATTCATTGATAAATATCTTATTCCATATGAGCCATCCCAGATTCTTAGATCGTCTGACCGTAAATTGCTTACAGTCTCTCTCCCTTCGAATAATAGGAACAAAAAGGCATGACATTTTTTCAGTGGTGGCCCCACAACTGTAAGGGAGAAGAGCAACCTTGAACGTTTCAAGGGCCTACTTAAGAGTCATCTATTCAAAGAAGCTTTCAATATTTGATTTTTTTCACTCTTATCATTCTTAAAATTCCTCTAAAGAAACAAGTAGCAGTGTTCCCCTTCCTTGGCTTTCTTTCCTATATAACTTGTACAGTGGTACCTTGGAATCCAAACTTAATCCGTTCCCGAACTCAGTTCGAGTTCCAAAACGTTTGAGTTCCAAGACAATTTTTCCTATTGAAAATAATAGAAACTGGAATAATCCGTTCCTTGGTCCCACAAACTCAGATTGACGGCACAATAGAATCACTGTGATCTTTTATTTTATTTTTACAGTCTAGCCATGAGATTTTGCTACTTTTTCATGCAAGCCATCCCCCACACAGCTACAAGTTTCTAGAGCAGCTTTTTTTGTTGTTGTGTTTTGCTCTCTCAGACGGGGGAAGGGCAGAAATGAAACAGAGTAGGAAAACCTTGCAATGTGAAAACGGAAGAAAAATAAGAAACCCTCCCCTCCAAGCAATTTGATACATTTTCATCCCGAAAGGTGGAATGAAGGTACAGCCCCAAAAAATAAGGATCGGACATTGGAAGTGCTTCAAAACAAACAGGGAGAACGGGGGAGGGGGGTTGTTAGATATCGCTGGGGCATCTGAGGGGGTTTCTGGAGACAGGAGGAGGAGGCATGGCAAGAAGGGGCTAGAGGAGCCCGATCGGCAGCTGCAGGGAGGGCCCCAGCCACAGCAGATCCAGTCTCCCTCTCCACCCCACCCCCCACGAAACTTTATCTTCCCCACCTCTCCGGTAGCATGGCTTACACAGGAGATTGGAGGGGGCAAAGCATCTGCCACTTTTAATTTCTCTTTTGCCGCCCACAAAACATCAGAGCAGCCAGCTTTTCTCCATGTGTACAGGCAATCAGAAGCTGCTGAGGAGTTTCGCGGAAAGGAAGTACAGTACTGAAATCTGCCAGTTCTAGCAACTCTGCTGTATTCTGGGTTCTCTCACAAGTTCAGATTCCAAAGCAGCGTTTGGATTCCAAGACAAAATTTGCTAAAAAAATAAAAAAAAAGTTCAGATTCCAAGTTGTTCGAGTTCTGGGGCGTTTGGATTCCGAGGTACCATTGTAGTTCCAACCCAGCTTCCTTTTTTGTATCATGTTTTTCTGTCAAAATTGTCAACTTTTAGTATGCCATTTATTTAATGTTTCACTTAAATTCTTTTAATTATCCTGTTATTGGCGTTGTTTTTATTTTGTTATGTTTCTGTTTTTCCTATTATTTTTTAATTTGTATCTCACTTAGAAATTGGATAAGTGACCAAATCAAATTTTAATAAAAACTTGAAACTTGATCTGGGCTCCTTAGGGAGGGTGGGATATAAATCGTATTAAATAGTAACATACCATGTTTCCCCAAAAATAATACAGTGTCATATTAATTTGGGGTTAAAAAAATGCACACTAGGGCTTACTTTCAGGGATGTCTTATTTTTTTCATGTACAACAATCATCTCTTCCTTCCTCTCCTCCACCCAATTCTTTCTCTTTCCTTTCTCCCCCCTCCCCCCCAACATGGCAGCATATTTCCTCCCATTTCACCCATCCCTTTGTGCAGCATCTTTCTATCCCCCCTCCTATCCCCCTGTGCAGCAGAATCCCACCAACCCTCCCACCATGAGACTGACATATCTCCTCTCCAAGGCCTCCTAAAGCAACAGGTGTGGGGGTTGCTGAATTGAAAAGTCCGATTTTTTTCAGCAAATCAGGCAGCACCGTGTCAAGGATGGAGTCAGGGAGTGTCAGAGACATTCGGGGGTCGATCTTAACTAGGGCTTATTTTGGGGGTGTAGAGGTGGTTCCTTCCTCACACCTGAAGGTTAGGCCTCTCCCTGACGTCATAAAGCCTGAACAATCTTTCCAGCATGAACCATTGTCTGCAAGAAATCTTTCCAGCATGAACCATGCAAGAAGAGAAAAAGAAGAAATCATCTTTGTTGCCTGCTGCCTGCCAGATGCATTCTGGGTATGTTCACCAGAACTATGTGTTTCTCCAGTCAAGGACATCTGACTATGCCTACATGCTCAGCTCGTGTGAATTTGGAGGAGGCATTGCTTCCTTGCTGTTCTTATCTGACGAAGGCGCCTATCTCTCAAGGCCTGTATGAGACGTTACACAAAAAGGCTATTGATCCAAGTTCTGTTTCTGGATTGGTCCTGAGAGGTCATTTGACGAAAACTAAGGAGAAGGTGTCTAATTAATTAGTAGTTTATGCATGGATGTCAGGAAGATCGGACCCATGCATATCTTCTCTGAGCACACCTTCTAATAACTAAGACCTGATAAGTTACCTCTTGTGATTAGCTCTCTTTCAGAGAGTGAAGAAACAGTACTCTTTATACAGATCTGGTTTATTTCACATAAGGAACTATTGCTGACAGACTTTACAGCTCACTTCAGTAAATAACGGACTCTTGCTGACCAGAAGAAATTCTAGAACCCATATGCCGAGGAAAACGGACAAATTCCATCTCCCTGATCGAAGGAGGCTTGGCCTGAAGGATGGTGAGAAAGGAATCATATTTTCCTTATAATAATAATAATAACAACTTTATTTTTTCTATAACGCCACAATTTTACGACTTCTAGGCGGTTTCCAGTGAAGAGAGCTGGACAGTCGGCGAATTACAGAATACAAATAGCGAGGATGTCACAGTACAGTCAGCGAATTACAGAATACAATTAGTAAAATGCAATACAATACAATTAGTACAACACACATTTCTCAAGTTATCAGCATGGTGTTAATCGTTTTAGAAATGGTAACTGATTAGGAAATAAATCTATCAGCTGGGCTAGTTAGATCTCTGAGTGGTTTCAGGAAAGGAGATGTTAATTACTCTTGGTGATAAACTGTAATAGATTGCTGGTAATCAGGAATTTATTATTATAAGGAATTACCTAGTGTGTGTAAGAATTAGTTATATTTACTCATTTACTTAGCAAGTATTCTGTGATAATTATGTACTGAGTTTCATATATGTATTCGGATATTTTGTGAACAATAATTAGTTATTATTTGCTGCTGGCTTATGAATTATATTTTTATATCTATAATAAAACTCTTTCATAAAGCCCTGGTCTCTATCTTTGTATAAGTAGGTGAAAATTACAGAACCTGTGAAGGTGTTTATAGATTGCCCTAGCAAATAGTATGCACGTGATTTGTTTATGTAGCAATCATTTGTTATACCCATAAATCTACCTACAGGGGTAGGGCTTATATTAGGAGAATCATCAAAAATTATGCTAGGGCTTATTTTCGGGATAGTTCTTATTTTCGGGGAAATAATAATAATAATAATAACTTTGTTTTTGTATACCGCAATACCAGAAGCAGTTCAGAGCGGTTTACAGAGGAAGAGACTGTACATAGACAGCGAATATTGTACACAGACAGAGAATATTGTCAATTACATTGGTAGAGTAGTCAGATAAGCAATAAGTATATCAGAGAATATCAAGGCAGGGAGGAGTCAGAGAAATTTATCAAAGAGGTAGATTTTGATTGATTTCCTGAAGGCTTGGTAGGAGGGTGTGTTAGGAATGAGGGTGGATAGACATTTGTTCCATTTGCCAGCTTGGAAAGACAGTGTTCTATCAAGGAACGGAGAAACTTTAACTAGGACTTCAGCAGAACGAGATTTAGGAGTAATCATCAGTGCAGACATGAAAACTGCCAATCAAGTGGAGAAGGCTTCAGCTAAGGCAAGGCAGATATTGGGTTGTATCAATAGAAGTTTCGTCAGCCGAAAGCCTGAAGTCATAATGCCGTTGTACAGGGCCATGGTGAGACCTCATCTGGAGTACTGTGTGCAATTCTGGAGGCCACATTACAGTAAAGATGTGCGCAGAATTGAATCGGTTCAGCGGACGTCCACCAGGATGATCTCGGGGCTCAAGGGTCGTAGTAACATAGTAAATGATGGCAGATAAAGACCTGAATGGTCCATCCAGTCTGCCCATCCCTACATGCTCCATAAAAATCAATCATTTAATTAAAATTGTCATTTTTCTTAGATATTTCTGGGCCAGAGACCCAGAACCCTGCCCGGTGGTGTGCATAGGTTCTATGTACTGGAGTTTCCATCAAAGCCCTCCCCAGCCCATCCTCCAACTGAATGTCCACATACAGGACACATACCATACTTGACTGACCAATACCGACCCTAGTTCTTTCAATATATACCCATTATTTTCTGATTAGAGATCCTCTGTGTTCATCCCACGCTCGTTTGAACTCTGTCACCATTTTTTTCTCTACCACCTCCCTCAGGAGGGCATTCCACAGATCAACCACCCTCTCCGTAAAGAAGAATTCCCTAACATTACTCTTGAATCTACCACCCCTCAACCTCAAATTATGCCCTCTGGTTTTACCATTTTCCTTTCTCCAGAATAGATTTTGTTCTACATTAATACCATTCAAGTATTTGAATGTCTGCACATCGGGTCACTTCTTCCTCCTCTGCCAGCTTAGAATCAACTATTTATGTGATCGAAAGGGTTCCCGTGGTTCTCATAAACAGTCAGGTCTATGCCAGCAGAGGAGAAAATTGCCCAATGTGCAGTAGTTCGTGTCCTCCTCCTCCTGTCACTTGATCTCTGCAGGAGGGAGGGGGAGGCAGAGAGACCTTACGGCAAGCAGCATCGCAAAATTATGTACAATAAGTACAGTTACACAGAATTTCCCCAGGAGTAAAATTGTTACATGAGAACCTAAGGCATTTGACAAATGCATCGATTGCTTCAAAAGCAGAAACTTGAGAGTTGTTTCACCATGCTTACATGCTATGTTCCATTTGCTACAGTAATGGGGGGCCACCTCATTTCTTTTTTTTTTTTTTTTTTTAGTTTGACTAGGATACATCTCCTTGGGGAGGTGGTCAATATAAGAACTTCTATCATGCTGTCTATGGAATACACCTGCTAGAACATCCTCACAGCATGGAACTTCCTAGCTAAAAGCTACCTTCAAAAGACAAAAGGGAAAGCAACAAGGCAAAGCACTGCAACAAGTAGACACCAACCTATTTTGGGTGGCAACTAGCCTTTTATATATTTTCTTTGCTTTTTTTTTTCTTTAACCTCTTTGGAAGACAGCCTGGGACAGAAAACAAAATGGATCTAACCCCCAAAGAGATTCTGGAGGATCAACAGGCCAAACCTACTGCTATGTCATGAGTCTTTCTAAACTGTGGTGAGTTGTGAATGTATAAACAGATATCTATTATTGCAGCTTTGCATAATCTCTTACATGGTGGCTGTTCTCAAGTGGACTAATATCACCATAATGGAGAATGACACAGGGACAAGGTTTGTACCCATCCCCACAGGCACTGTCCCCATCCTTGCCCTGTCCCCGTCTCATCGCTGTAAACTCTGTCCTCATTTTCACAAGCCTCAAACACTTATGATTTTATATTTAAATCTTTCTCTTAAAGTATAAAAAGGGACAATATTCATAGAAACATAGAAAAAGCGGCAGAAAAGGGCCATAGCCCACCAAGTCTGCCCATTCCAAGTATCCCCCCCTGAATTTACTCCCTTAAAGATCCCACGTGAGTATCCCATTTTTTCTTAAAATCTGTTACGCTGCTGGCCTTTATCACCTGGGGTGGGAGTCTGTTCCAATGATCCACCACTCTTTCGGTGAAGAAGTACTTCCTGGGATCGCCATGAAACTTCCCTCCCCTGATTTTCAGCGGATGCCCTCTGGTGGTTGAGGGTCCCATGAGCCAGAAGATATCATCTTCTGACTCGATGCGTCCCGTGATGTACTTATACGTTTCAATCATATCTCCCCGTTCTCTTCTTTCCTCAAGTGAGTACAGCCGCAACTTCTTTAGTCTTTCTTCATACGTGAGATCCTTGAGCCCCATGACCATCCTGGTGGCCGTTCGCTGAACCGACTCGATCCTCAGCACGTCCTTTCGGTAGTGTGGGCTCCAAAACTGAACACAGTACTCTAAGTGAGGCCTCACCATGGCTCTGTACAACGGCATCATAACCTCAGGTCTCCTGCTGACGAAACCTCTACGGATACAGCCCATCATTTGTCTTGCCCTGGAGGAAGCATTCTCCACTTGATTGGCAACCTTCATATCCTCGCTAATGATTACTCCTAGATCGCGTTCCGCCATAGTTCTAACCAAGGTCTCACCATTTAGTACATAAGTTCTCCGTGGGTTTCTCCTGCCCAAGTGCATTATCTTGCATTTTTTAGCATTGAAGCCTAGCTGCCAAGTTTTTGACCATTGTTCCAGCAGCAGTAGGTCATGTGTCATATTATCAGGTGATAAGCCACTGCCTACTATGTTACAAAGTTTGGCATCGTCGGCGAACAGTGATACCCTTCCTCTAAGTCCTTTCGTCATATCTCTTATGAATAAATTGAATAGAATCGGACCCAAGACCGATCCCTGCGGCACTCCACTGATCACGTCCGATGCTTTGGATGGGGTACCGTTTACCACCACCTTCTGAAGTCTACCGCTCAGCCAATCCCCAACCCATGTAGTTAGAATGTCTCCTAATCCCATCGATTTCAGCTTGTTCAGTAATCTTCGATGAGGGACGCTATCAAATGCTTTACTGAAGTCCAAGTATACCACGTCCAGTGACTCTCCGGCGTCCAGTTGTCTGGTAACCCAGTCAAAAAAGCTAATCAGATTAGATTGGCAGGATCTACCCCGGGTGAACCCGTGTTGGTGTGGATCACGCAGTTTTTCTTTGTCTAGGATTGTGTCAATATTCTGTTTGATCAGTGTTTCCATGAGTTTACACACTATAGACGTGAGACTCACTGGTCTGTAGTTTGCTGTCTCTGTCCTGCAGCCCTTTTTGTGGAGTGGGATTACGTTGGCTGTTTTCCAGTCTAAGGGGACCATTCCTGTGTTTAGGGAAAGATTGAAAAGAGCAGATAATGGTTCTATACAACTGTTTATAAATACCTATCTTCTTAGGCACAATTGTACAAAAGATAGGCATCTATCAGCACCTAATATCAACGTAGGTATGTTTAGGGGTAGAGAAAGACTTTGGCCCTCTTTTAAATCAATGCGTGCACTAACTGCTAACAGGTACATAGGATAACATGCATGCGTTAGCGTTTAGCACCTTTAAATAAGTTCTGGGACTCACAGATCAATTTGCTATCACCAGTAATGAGGGTTCTTCAATATATGCTCTCATCTAACAGCTCAAGAGGAAATATACTGGGGGAAAATTAAAGGTCTATGGATTTTACCAGTTTTCTGGAATCATCATTAGAACTGATTATTCAGAGACTGACCTTGGTGGTAACCTTTGCACTAGAGAATGACCGCAATAAGGAGTTACTTTTATTCTTCAGGCATTTATAGGATCAATTTTTAGATTCAGCTATTTGAATTTTTCTTGATCTTTCTATAATTACCTAGAAAAGAAAGTATGAATTTCTGATGTTTAGGTCAAGAGTTCTAGCCCTGGCAGCAATATTTTTTAATTGAAGTTTGCCTGTAGTTTTGGTTTTTTTCTTTTTAATCCAAACAGCTCTGTGAATTTTTAGGTCAATTAGAGGGTATAGATCTCTTGGTATATCTTCCCAAAACATGAATGCTGTATAAATGCTGACTACAGGATTGCTTTTGGTTTCCTAAACTATTTATTAGTTTACCTTGAAGTCTAATTCCTATACTTGCCCCTATTTATTTGTGAAGAACAAAACAGAGATTTATTATGGTGATTTGGTTTCATTCTCTATTACTTATTTTCTGTAATCACTATTTGAGAGGTGATGTAATTTTGAAAATATTATACATAAAAAAGATCGTTAGATGGTGATTGCCCCTTTGTTGCAGTAGGTTTTTTTTGTATATTCATTTTATTAACATAAGAACATAAGAATTTGCCGCTGCTGGGTCAAATGACAGCTGTAAAATCCAGAATATCCCACACCAGGAATATACTGTATATTATCAGAAATATATGTCCTTTAGTACAATATTTCATGAATTGCTCCTTGGGATGTAGTGACCTTTCTAACTTCCTTAAAACAAGAGATTATTGGGCTTCTTTTGGGGGGAAAAAAAAGCCTTGGATTAAGTCCTTTAGATCTTGGCCTCTTAATGGACAGTTACTAATTTATCTTTTTGGATAAGTTTATTGAAAGGATTAAATTTCAACAATTCTTGAAGAGCAAAAGTTCCTGAGAGAGCAAAGTTTTCTTCATCCAGTTTTCTAGTTATAAACAAAGCCACAGAACAAAAACTACCTGTGAGTTGTATTAGAATGCTTGATACTTCAGTGGTCCTTCTTGATCTCTCAGCCACATTGACACTGTTAATCATGATTTTTATTTTTTTTTTAGCAGATCGAGGTGTTCTGGGGACCTCTTGGTTTTGGCTGTATTACTTTTTGATGGATAGATCTCAATGAGTTATATGAAAGGGGGTATTTTTAGAATGTGGGCTGCTCCAAGATTCAATACATTCACCCCCTCCTTTAACAAATATTTTTTTAGTCTAGTGGTGGCGACAAGAGGGCACCCGCTAAAACTCGGGGGGGGGGGGAACATTTCATGGGGACACCAGGAAATACTTCTTCACTGAAAGGGTAATTGATAGATGGAATGGTCTTCCACGCCAGGTAGTTGAGGCCAGTACAATGCTCGACTTCAAGGGACGATGGGACCGTCAGGTGGGGTCGCTCCAGATCGGTCTTGGGCCCGATCCTATTTAACATCTTCGTAAGAGACTTGGCTGAGGGGCTTCGAGGTAAAATTACATTATTCGCTGATGATGCCAAACTATGCAACATGGTAGGCAACCGCACAACAGATGAAAGCACAGTGCCCGACAAAAGCTCAATGCCCAACAGTATGACGCAGGACCTATTCCTGCTGGAGCATTGGTCAAAGACTTGGCAACTAAGTTTCAATGTCAAAGAATGCAATGTCATGCACCTTGGCGGCAAAAATCCCTGCAGGACTTACACCCTAAAGGGTGAGATCCTAGCAAGGATTGTAGCAGAACGTGACTTGGGGGTGATCATTAGCGAAGACATGAAGACTGCCAATCAAGTGGAGAAAGCTTCATCCAGGGCTAGACAAATCATGGGCTGTATCCGTAGAAGTTTCGTCAGCCATAAGCCCGAGGTCATAATGCGTTTGTACAGATCCATGGTGAGACCCCATCTGGAATACTGTGTACAATTCTGGAGGCCGCATTATCAAAAAGATGTGCAGATAGTTAAGTCAGTTCAGCGAATGGCCACCAGGATGGTCTCAGGACTCAAGGATCTCCTGTATGAGGAACGACTGGTTAAGTTGCAGCTGTACTCACTCGAGGAATGCAGAGAGGGGAGACATGATCGAGACATTCAAATATGTCACAGGCCGTATCGAGGTGGAAAAGGATCTCTTTTTCCTTAAAGGACCCACGGCAACAAGAGGGCATCCGTTGAAAATCAGGGGTGGGAAATTTCATGGCGACACCAGAAAATATTTCTTCACAGAAAGGGTGGTTGATTGCTGGAATAATCTTCCACAACATGTAATTGAGGCAAGCAGCGTGCCAGATTTTAAGAAAAGATGGGATTGGCATGTGGGATCTCTTCATGGAGGTAGTTAGGGGGTGAGCCATTAGTGTGGGCAGGATAGATGGGCTGTGGCCCTTTTCTGCCGTCATGTTCTATGTTTCTATGCTTAAAAGACGGATTCTCAAGGAGAGAGGGTTCTTGAGTGGGCAGACTTGATGGGCCGTCGGCCTGTTTCTGCCGTCATACTCTATGTTTACAGTTGTTTACACATTTCGGGTGGATCTAGGGAGGCTTTGGCTTGTTTAGAAGTAGTAGTGAGTTGATGTCAGGTTAACAAGCTGAAGCTTAACCCAGATAAGACAGTGTTTATGTAGTTTACTAGAACAAAAATGTTTAATGAATCTGCAAGGTTGCAGTTACATTTAAAAAGTAGAGTAAAAAATCTTGGCATTGGCTGAATGAGGAGTTATTAACATACTAGTCTTTAAGCCCGTTACATTAACGGGTGCTAGAATAGATGTGTCTGTCTGTCTGTGTTTCTCCTCTCCTTGGCCGCTGTCTGTATCCTTCTGTCTCCCCCCTCCCCCCTGAGCAAAGCTGTCTGCCCCCAGCACCCACCTCCCCCCCAAATGTCTCTTCATGGCCCTCTTCTGTCTTCCCCCCCAGAGCAATATAAAGGACAATGGTAAATGTCACCTATAGTTTTTACCTTGTCATTAATGTCCTAATTGAATAAAACGTATGCAAAGACTATCAAAATGCTACTGCTCTTGAAAAAGCTCTGGTCTGATTGAGAACGGGAGGACCGTTGAATTTGAATTTTTGGCGGGAAAGTTTGTTGGTCACAAATTTGAAATGTGGTAGGAAAGTCTGTTGAATTTTGATCCTCCCTGTTCTCAATCAGGTCAGTAGACACACTATATATAAAGACAAACTGCAGGCCTCATAGCATATCCTGAAGAAAGCCACAGAATGATGGCTTAAACATTGGCTCTACCTACCCAAACGTGATGAGACCCGGAAAACAGCAACAATCATATGATGATGGCAAGTATACATCATCAATGCAACAAATATATTTGAAAAAAAGTCATTTATAGACTTCTTTTCAAACCACTTACAGGCCTTGTTGACAGAAGATTTCTGAGAAGTCCCAATGTCTTCATCAGCACATTCACATCAGAGTCTGAGAGTAATCGGAACAACTGTTCTGTACTCAGACATCTTAAAATATCTGTCTTTATCTTCTGCTCTGCTTGGAATGCCATATTCTGAAGGATAAATACATTTTAAAAAATCATCTTTGCAGCTCATTGTTTAAATTGTTAAGTCTTCTTTGCATGCCCTGCAATAGTCACAAAGATTGGTGTGATAGCATGCTTCATGTTCAGGATTCAAAAACATCATCAAAGTTGGTCAACAGATGGCAAAGCACTGAGCATGTAAATATAGTTTATAAAATTATACTTTATGCACAACTTAAGTATGTAAAACAGCATTTTATACATTTCACTAGACACTTTATACAACTGTCTGGATCATATGCATAAAATAAGCAGCACTAAGAAAACCTAGAGCACAATAATAAAAGTGATATATCCATTCACTGGCAGATGGCAAAATGTACACTACAACTCACTTATACAATTACTTTTTTGAAATTATTCTGCCAAAACAGTCAGATTTCATCCAGATAATAAGGAGCTGTGTTTTGGGAGGAGTGGAAGTAGAAGCTGTGTCAGATCCAAAGCCAACTGCATGAGGATAACAATATTTAAGGGCACAGTTAATCTAATCTAATCTAATCTAAACCTTAGGTTTGTATACCGCATCACCTCTACATTCGTAAAGCTCGACACGGTTAACAAGAGTTAGGGTAGAAAGGAACTGAAGTGGAGGGAAGAGGCAAAATGAAGAGAAAATTTAGAAGACTAGAATAACCAGAGAGGGAGGAGGAGTTACATTTTTGAGAATAACCAGGTTTTCAGATGTTTACGGAAGAGTTGGAGGGAGCTCAGATTCCTAAGAGGGGAGGTAAGGTTGTCCAGAGCTGAGTGATTCTGAAAGGGAGGGAAGAACCTAGTTTTCCTACAAGTGAAACGCCTTTTAGAGAGGGAAAGGAAAGTTTCAGTTTTTGGGTGGATCTGGCAGAATTGGGGTTAGAGGAGTTCCAAGAAAGAGGAATGAAGGGAGGGAGAATACCGTGTAGGATCTTGAAAGTGAGGCAGGCACATCTGGAGATAATCGGAAGCCAGTGGAGCTTGGATAAAAGCGGTGAGACGTGGTCGAATTTGCTTTTTGCGAAGATAAGCTTAGCAGCGGTATTCTGAATCCGCTGAAGTCTTTGAAGGTTTTTCTTTGTTAGGCTAAGGTAGATAGAGTTGCAGTAGTCCAGTCTGGAAAGGATGGTGGATTGGACAAGGACGGCAAAGTGTTTTTGATGGAAACAGGATCTCACTTTTCTCAGCATGTGAAGGCTGAAGAAACATTTTTTTATTAGGGAGTTGAGGTGGTCGTTGAAGGAAAGTGTATTCAATGACGACTCCCAGAACTTTACTAGAATATTCAAGATGCAGAGTGGGGCCAGAGGACAGTGGGATGGAGGTTGGCAGTTGGTCCAATTTTGGGCCGAGCCAGAGAAGTTTTGTTTTAGATTCGTTCAGTTTCATCTGCACAGTGTGGGCCCAGGATTGAAGGTTCGATATACATGAGGATATGTTCGCCGAGAGGTTGGTGAGGTTCCGGTCGGTCTTGAGGAGGTCTTCCGGTCGGTCTTATCGTCTGCATAAGTGTAGAGTGTTTCAAGGGGAGAGAGATGGAGGAGTTTAAGGGAGGACATATAAATGTTGAAGAGGATAGGAGAGAGAGGTGAGCCTTGAGGGACTCCATAGATCGGGTTCCAGGGGGAGGAAGAAGTGCCCTTCATGTTGACTATGTAGGAGCGGAAGCATAAGAACTTAGAGAACCAGTCAAGGACTGTGGAGTTTATGCCTATCTCAGTGAGTTGGTAAATTAGAATATCATGATGGACGACATCAAAAGCTGCAGAGAGGTCGAATTGAAGAAGGACGGCGAACTTGTTGCGAGAATGAAGATATTGAACTTTTGAGATTAAGGAGGTCAGAAGGGATTCGGTGCTGAAATTGGGACGGAAGCCGTATTGGTAGGGTTGAAGAATGGTGAATTTCTCAAGGTAGGAAGATAGTTGAGTGGATATGATGGACTCTAGCATCTTGGTAAGAAGGGGAATGTTAGCTATTGAACGGTAGCTGGATGGTGTAGAGGGGTCAAGCTCAGGTTTTTTCAGTAGTGGGGTTAAGGAAATATGGCCCATTTCTGGGGAGAAGAGACCTGAATGGAGGGCAGAGTTTATGAGAATGGTAAGAGATGAGATGGCCTGAGGGGGAGTGTTCTCATAGAGGTAGGAGGGGAAAGGATCCAAGGTACAGTTGCAGGATTTCAATTTGAGGCAGAGATTATAGACCAGGGATTCGGAAACAAGTTCGAAGGACGACCAGGATCTGTCTTCTGGGATAGGGTAGGAGTCTATTGGGATAGGGTTGGGGTCAATTGGAATCAGATTTGTAGGAGATTGCAGGTGGGAAGGAGCGCCTCAAGGTGGAGACCTTATCGTTGAAGAACTTTGCTAGAGAATCGGCTGAGGGGGAGGAGGGAAGTATGGAGTCATTTTTGGAGGTTAAGGAACGCCAGATGTTAAATAATGTGCTACTCTGATTGTTGGATTTGGAGATTTTGTCACCGTAGAAGTTTTTCCTTGCTTTTTTTAGAACAGTAGAGTCTGTCTGTAGGGGATTTAGATTTTTTCCATTTTCGTTCCAGAGCACGGCATTTCTGTTTCAGTTCTCTGTGGTATGGGAGGTACCAAGGGGCCTTACGGGAGTAGGAAATGGTTTTAGTGGAGAGAGGGGCGAGGGAATGGAAGGTGGACTTGGAGAGGGCGACCCAATTTTGCCAGTTAGATTCTGGTTCTGCAGGTTTAGAGATGGGGGAAAATTTGTCGAGAAAATTGATCCAGAACAGATTGCTCGAGATTTTTTTATGGAAGGTAATAGAATTTGAGGTGCAGGATGGGGGCCCGAGATGTGACATGAAAATGGGGAGACAGAAGGCCCCTAGGTAGTGGTTGGACCAGGGGACAATTTCCCAGCGAATGTCATCAGTTGAGGTTTTGTGAGTAGTAAGATCTAGAAAGCTAATGAGGTCTAGTGTGTGGCTTTTTTCGTGGGTTGGGGAGAGTGTGGGGGGGGGGGAAAAGCCTAAAGCGGAGAGGAAGCTATTAAATTCTGATGTATCCTTGTTGGTGACATCGTCAAGGTGGAGATTGATGTCTCCGATGATCAGTAATCTTTGAAATTTGAGGAAGGCGTTTGTTATGGTTTCAAAGACGAGTTCGGAGGAATTGTTCCAAGGGGCAGGTGGGCGGTATAGAAGCAGGATACCCAGAGGATGAGGGTGGAATTCATCATTGACTGAGGCTAACATGTATTCTAATGAGGAGTGGCTGCCCTTTTCAAGGAGTTGGACATCGAAGAATGATTTGAAAAGGAGGGCCAGACCGCCTCCTCTTCAGTTGGTTTGGGAAAGAAGAGGCCTTGGTAGCCGTGGGAACAGAGTTCGTTTTGAGTAAATTGGTCATCTTTTGTGATCCAAGATTCTGTGATGAATAGAAATCCGGGGTCAGAATCCTCGAGTAGGTCCTTCAAGATTAGTATCTTATTGCAAGCGGATCTGGCATTGCAATAGAGTGTTGGGACTGGGGTGAGAGAATGTGAGGCAAGGTTGGGGAGAGTGGAAGCGAGGACAGGTTTTAGAGAGGCATGGTTGACTTTGCAAGGGTTTCTGTAGGATGGGTGGTGTTTGGGACAGTTATCTATATGGGCTACCCCTGAGACATGTTTATTTGCCACAGGTTGTAGTTTATGCAGTGAGACCCAATTAATAATAATAATTGGAGTTAACAGTAAAATTAACGCATCTCATCCATAGTCCACATTAATCATTTCAATAATTAGGCTGCTATGAAAGAGACCTAAATCTATCCAGATAGTGCTAGCACAGTCACTTTTTAATATGTATATTCAGCACTGCTTCTTATACTGAGCTGAATATGCACTTGGAGAATAATTTTATAAGGGAGCACAGACAAAGTGTCCCTTTTGATGGTATTTTAGTCATGGATGTGGCCATATATACACATACGGTAAATTACCTCTGATAAATTACTGACCAGTGCAAAAGTATGCAATTTGACATACTTTGCTGGTAAATGACCACAGGATGTAGTTTGGGTAGAGTGTAAATATACACAAATTATAAAACAGCATGGTTTGCATATGCATGGAAAAATACTGATGTAGGCATTTACACTAGTTCTAGGGCTAATGTAAATATTAGCGCCTGTGATGTAGGTACACATTATGCCACTTAACACTAGAATTTTATAAAGCACAGCTATTCACATCTAGCAGGTGATCTCCAAAGACAGCAGGACAAATATTACCACAGTTAGATGATATTATCTAATGAAGAACAGCACAAAAAATGCTATCCAGTGTTCCGGTCTTTCCATAAGCCTTTGGCAGCCATGAACCGTGCATATGCAGATGCTTTCCTACCCACCTCAATCGCACAGGACCAGCAGTTGAGTACAAAACGTAAAGAATACAACTCCTAGGAAAGAAGTGAGGGGGGTTCTATAGTAATGTGTGTCCTGCTGTCATTGGAGAACACCTGCTACAGATGAGTACTTTCACTCTTTGCGAGAACAAGCAGGACATCATTTATCACAATTGAAAATCACTGGCTACCAGGCTCAACATAAACATCAAACAATGAACAATAGGGATTTGCAAAAGGCAAGGCCAACCAGCAACCAATTAAACTAAAACTTATGTGTATTCCTGTTGTGTGGGTACAATCTGGAAAAAAACAAAAATGGGGTTAAGATGGTGGTATTGGATTCTAGACTCCAAACAAATTCTGAAAAACTGTCTGTTGCGTTGTAAATTCTGCTCAAGGCAGTAGTGAGATGTGAATGTGTGGACTGAAGACCATGTTGCAGCTTTGCAAATCTCCTCAATGGACGCTGACTTCAAGTGGGCCACTGACATAGACATGGCTCTAACTTCCGTGACATGATCCTCTAAAGTAAGCTCAGCCTGGACATATGTGAAGGAGAGATGCAATCTGCTCGCCAACTGGACAAAAAGCTGTCCCCATCCTATTCGGGTCAAAAGAAACAAAAAGCTATAGTCCACACTAGACTGAACCCCAAGGCACACTTGCAACCCATGGTGTGCAGAGCACTTTTGTTAGAATGGGTATGAGGTTTTGGGGAACTATTGGCACAACAATTGACTGATTAAGATGGAAATCCGACACAACCTTTGAAGGAACTTAGGATGTGTGGAAAGAACTACTCTGTTGTGATGAAATTGTATACTGTACAGTAGATCAGCTACAAGGGCCTGAAGCTTGCTAACTCTGCATGCTGAAGTGACCATCACCAAGAATAAAATCTTCCAGGTCTAGAACTTCACATGGCATGTGTCAAGTGAAATGGAGTTTTGATCAGCTAGGTGAGGACAATATTGATGATACTGAGAAAGGTTCAATTGAGGGCTTAGTCAAAAGTAAACCTCTCATAAAAAAAACAACTAGAAAGCTGCACAGAGATAGGCTTACCCTCCATACGGTGATGGTAAGCTACAGATGCACCAAGGTGAACCCTTACAGAGTTGATTTTCGGGTAGTTGATAATGAACTCTAGAAAACTTCCATCAATTGAATGGTTCTGTGCATTGATCCTTGAGCACCATCCTGGGCTGTTGTTTTGACCAGCCAATTGTCCAGGTAGGGAAACACACGCACTCCCAGTCTGTGTACTGATGCTGTGACTATGCTGAGGCACGTTGTCAAAACTCTAGGAGCAGATTTGAGGCCAAAAGGCAGGATGCAATACTAGTAGTGGTGTTTCCCTACTCAAAATTTGAGATACTTCCTGTGAGAGGGATATATCTGTATAAGCAGGGTTACCATATGGCTCCAGAAAAAGAAGGACAGATTGAAACATCTGGGTTTTACTTCCACTGAAAGAAATGGAAGTAAAATCTGGATGTCTTAATCCGTCCTCCTTTTTCTGGAGCCAAACAATGTATCAAACAATACAAAGGAAAAATACAACACCACGTGTAAACTATGGAAACCCCAAAAAGTGGGGAAGGGACACTAGTCAAACCGCTGCAAGGACAATCAGTTTATTGAAGTATCAACAAATTTCAAATTAAAACTACAAGTACACATATATAACATAAACTTCTCCCTCCGAATCCACGGATTCAGCATCCACGGATTCATAACATAACTTTATTTTTCTAGACCGCCTTAATCAAAAGAATTTGGTTATTCGTGATTTTTTTTTTTTTTATCCGTTTTCATTTTTCAGGCTATTTTTAAGCCCTCTTAGACCCCCCCTTAAGCCTTACCTGGTGGTCTAGCAGGTTGTCAGGGCAGGAGCAATCTTCCTACGCTCCTGCCCCATGCAGATCACTCATAGGAAATGGCTGCCGTGAGCTCCCGTAGTCTCTCAAGACTATGACGGGAGCTCACGGCAGCCATTTCCTATGAGTGATCTGCACGGGGCACGAGCGTAAGAAGATCGCTCCAGCCCCGAAAACTTGCTAGACTACCAGGTAAGGCTTAAGGATGCCGGGGGGAAGGGGGGGGTAGGTCAGAGCCGGCACAAATATTATTCGCGGACCGGCTCTGCCCCTAACCCCCGTGGATACGGAGGGAGAAGTGTATACACAAAATGTAACAGGCATAAACAAGTCCTTTGTAATGAAATGTATACTGGACCCCAGTCCTTCGTAATGTAATGTATACTGGACCCCAATATGGTCTGTGTTTTGGCCAAAAGAGTCTTCCTTAGGGGTGTAAAGAGTAGCCTAAGAGACCAAAACAGCACAATGAAAATAGCATTAATAGAGGTATAATGTCCGCACCACTGGTAGAACATTGGAGTGCAATGGGACACACTTCAGATGATTTGAAATTTCTTGTACTCAAGATGTTAAAACACAACATAAGAGGAGGATATGTTGACAATATTTTAATCCAGGAAGAACAAAGATTCATCTTTGATTTCCAAAGTCTTATTCCACATGGTTTAAATTCTGATATAGATTTTACAGTTTTGTAAAATTGTATTACATCTTTCCATCTTCTTTCCTTCTTTCCCCGTTACACTCCCCCTTCCCTTTTCCCATTTTTCCATCTATTTTCTTTTTTCCCATTCTCTCCCCCTTCTTACCCCCTTCCCTGCCCCTTTTCCTTTTTTTCCTCTTCCTCTCTCCTTTCCCCCTCTTTTCCGCAATCCTCCTTTTCCTTCCTTCACTTTTGTTTCCCCCTCTTCCCTACCTTTTTCCCTCCCTCTTGTCTTTCGGCTCCCCTACTCTATCAGTTATTAATGATACTTTTCAAATCAGATATATTTACAAGTTTTCAAAAATCAAGACTCCACGTACTTGGCGCCTTCAGTTCAGTCATTGTTTTTTTGTTGCTTTGTTTTTTTTCTGTTTTCTCTGCGCAGTCTTTCTAGATTTTGTTTTTTTACTTCCCTTCTTGGGTTCCTCGTATTTTTGCACGTTTATATACAAAAGCTTTTATGTAAAATATTTTTACTCCTTGAGGATTTATGTATGTGTCCCTTTAATGGTGTTTAGTTTTATTTTTTTTATGTACATGACCTCTTTATGTGACCCTTTTTTCATGTTCTGTTTTCTTTTTACTTTTTTCCTTCTTTCCTTTTGACATGTCATTACGCTGCCCCCCACGCTCCCCTTTGGCGCACTTCTCAATCAACAAATTACTTTCATTTTTGGGCACGTCCATACTCAGCAGCAACTTTTGAGCTCTTGCAGCATTTTTCCAAGATTGGTAAGATCCTTTGGTTTTATTTTTATCATTTTTAATGCATTTGGCTCAAATTATTTTGTCCCTTTCACATTTTTAAAGTATACCGTTCATACTGCCTTTTCAGTTTTATTTTAGCGTTTGTTTGAATATTGTGCCAGGAAGTAGGATTTGCTTTTAAGATCTTTCATGGTGCTGCTTATCCTTCCATTCCTCCTGGCTCTTTTTCTTTTTTGTCATTGACCTTTCTTTTTCTTCGAATCTTTTTATTGCTTTGCAATGGAAATTTATTTATTTATTTGTTTATTTTTTAGTTCAGATTTTGGCTTGATTTTTCATGTAATTTGGCACCCATCTAATGGGTAGGTTTGGTTTTATCTTGTTGCTGTTTTTTACCTTGGATCATCTCTGCTGTATTCATTGTGCATGTATGCTTTTATTGTATATTTATCATTTTATTGTGGTTTACAGTGCTATTTATGTGTACACCGCAGTAGTATTTTAAAGTCTAACCTCTGATACATACTGCATATTTTTTATGGTTTATTTTCATTGTGCTGTTTTGTTCTCTTAGGCTACTTTTTACTATGCTGAAGAATGCTCTTTTGGCCGAAACACAGACCGTGTTGGGGTCCAGTGTACATTACATTACGAAGGACATTTCATTATGAAGTACATTTCATTACAAAGGACTTGTTTATGCCTGTCACATTTTGTGTATATGTTATATATGTGTACTTGTAGTTTTAATTTGAAATTTGTTGATACTTCTATAAACTGATTGTCCTTGCAGCGGTTTGACTGCTGTCCCTTCCCCACTTTTTTGGTCTCCTTTTTCTGGAGCCATATATTAACCCTGCTTATACAGATATGTCCCAGGAAGTGGCCAAGGAAAACCATCCCTGGAGTCTAGGAAGAGACAGAAAAAACCCATTTACTTGGACATGAGGATGTACTTGGAAAACAATCCTTTCCCTTCTTCCCCCAGTGGAAAAACTTTGATCACATGGCCCTGTAGAAAAGAAAAGACTTCCTCTGCAAGCATGTCCTGAGAGTTGAACCTTGAAGCTCTTGGGGGGCAATTGGGAGGTAGTTGTAATAAAGGGCATACCCCCGGACTATTTCAAGAATCCACCAAACTGAGGGCCCATCTGTCTTAGGAGAAAATTAGCTTCCCTCCTACTGTAGGCCATCCAGGACAGTCAGTTTTACTCTCCTAGAGCCAGTGAAAACTTATCCTTTGCTTTAACTGGGAAGCTGGGCTGCTGCTTTTGAGTCCTTCGGAACCAGGCTGGAAGAAGGGTCCTGGGACTGCTGGGAAGGGTAGGCAGAGAATACCTATGCCTTTGAGAGTAGTAGAATCTCCTCTGAGCAGAACCGAAAATCTCGAGAAGTGGAGGCCGCAAAAGGTGTGGCCCAGACAGGGACTTCATGGTATCAGTATGTTTTTGTATGAAGCTGGTGACCTTCATCTTATCCCCCAAAAGATTATCACCTCAGCAAAGAATGTTCACTAGCTTCTCCTGATCCGCCAGTTCTAGGTCTGAAACACTCAGCTAGGCGAGTCTGTGAATGCCAATACCTAATATGAGACTTTGGACACTAATTCAAAAGCATCATAAGTTACTAGAGCCCAGTGCTTTCAACACTCTTTCAGCTTGGCTACTAACTCACAAAACTGTGCAACCTGCTTTGCAGGCAAAGTCTCCACAAACTCCATTACACTGCGCACCAAGTTCCGTAAGTGGATGCTCATATAGAGCTGATAGGGCTGTATACGGGGTATAAGCATGGAGCCTTGAAAAACCTTCTTCCCAAAAGAATCAAGTATTAGCATCCAATCTTGGCCCTTTTGAGGGCAGATTTGACCACCATGGAATGAAGAGGAAACTACTACTTCTTAAATCTGGGAGCCTTCTGGATTACGTAAACAGAGCCTGCCTTCTGAGAAATAATCTGCAGAGACATCTAACATCTTGACCCTAGGCTCAATCTCAACCTGCAAATTAAATGGGATAGACTTAGCCATCTATCTCACAAAAGAGACAGAGAAGAGTTTCCAAGTTTATTTAAAAACTTGTTATACCACTTACCATAATTCTAAGCGGTGTACAGGCTTCATAAAAAATGGGGTTATATATACAATTATAAACAGAGGATGTATGAGAGACTAACTGACTTACAACAAACAAGAGGACAGTAAGACGGTTAAGGGGGATATTTTCTCCTTTTCTGAAGTGGAGAGAGGGTATACTAAGAGATTTCTTCTCCGAGTAGTCCTCTAGTTCCTCAACCACCCAAGAGTGGTCCATAACATACTCAGTGAAATATTATTTATAAGAAGGCCAAGTCTGTGCTGAACACATGTCCAACCTTTGGGCACAAGTGCCGAGGGATCGAGTCCACTCCTGGATTCCAGAATAGAAACTTCCTTCAATGGGCTGGAAAAGAGCACTTTTTTTCCCAACACAGACACCAGCACAGCATCCATGTCAATAAATGACGAACAGGCAAGGCATGGGCCTGCAGGATCAGCTGGGAGCGGTACCATAGTTGACACTGAAGCCCTCAATGCCCCAGCATTGCGCCGAGCCAAAATACACTCGAACACCTGTAACAGAGCCTGGAGTTGCTCCTTGAGAGTAGGCAGTAGTAAATGCAGGGTCAATGGCAGCACGTGGATAGTTTGCAAAGATGATGGAACCAAATTGGAGATCTGGTCCTGGCTCCAAGAAGGCTATTGCATCTACACGACTCCACAGACGGGGAGTGGTCCACTTTGGTGCCAATGCTTCTCAGAAAATGTCATTGTCAATGTCCCAGAGGTCCTGTCACCATGCTGTGTGCTTCAAAGAGTTTCAATATCAGTACTTCTTCACTCACGCTTGGTGTCGATGAGGATGTCGTTGAATCCTTCCATATCCTCAGCGATGAGGTCAATGATGCTTGGCCTGATGGGGCCCTATTGACATCCAACATCAAAGCAGGTAGATATCTTCTCAGTGTTGGTCTATCTCCAGTATGCAATGTGGCTTTGCCAGCCATAAGGACTAATGCTTCTAGTGTTGGTGTTGATAGACCAAATTTAAAGCAAAAAAAAAGTTTCTCATGCTACACCTCTGATCTTCCAAGTCCTTTTCTGCATTTTAGGACAGAGTTTAGCTCCAAGGCATAACAAGCAGAAATTGTTAGGGTCAGTCAGACACTTCCGAAAACCACTGGGAGTTTTAAGAGACATCAGGGCAAAAATAGCTACAGCAAAATGAAATGGCTCAATTATGCTCTCCTGGAAGTGCAGGAGATGAGAGCATCCCAAGGAGAGGAAGGACCAAAGCTTGAGATCCCAAAAATTACTGGATCTGTGACAACTAGTAGGTGTAAGGTAGTGATAGTTGGTGATTCCCTTCTGAGGGGTATAGAAGCGTCCATCTGCAGACCAGGCATGATGTCATGAAAGGTATGAGTCTATCTGGTGCCAAAATCCAAGATGTTACGGAGAGCTTGCTGAGACTCATCAAGCCTGATGACTACTATCTGATGCTGCTCATCCACATTGCCACTAAGGATACTGCCAGGTACCCCTGCGAATATGTCAAAAGTGACTTTGTGGCTCTGGGTGAGAAGGTGAAGCAGTCAAGTGCACAGGTAGCATTCTCATCCATCCTCCCTGTCGAGGGTAAAGGCCAGGGCAGAGAAGCTCGCATCCTGGATATGAATGTGTGGCTAAGTGGATGGTGTCGTTGAGAGCATTTTGGCTTCCTAGACCATGGGATGATTTTCCAAGGGCTGTTTAGCAGGGATGGTGTGCATATATCAAAGAAGGGAAGAAGCATCTTTGCTGGCAGGCTGGCTAATCTACTGAAGAGGGCTTTAAACTAGAAGTGATGGGGCAGGGTGATCAAAGCTCCCAGGTGAGTAAATCACTGAATACCTCTACACCAGTGGTCTCAAACTCGCGGCCCGCCAGGTACTATTTTGAGGCCCTCAGTATGTTTATCAAAATCACAAAAGTAAAATAAAACAGTTTCTTGATCATATTTCTCTTTAGCTATAAATGACAATATTATTAAGACTTAGCCAAAAGGAAAGATTTATAAACTACAAAGAGTTTTACCTCATGCAAAATTCTTGATTTCTTTAATAAGACATTAACTATTTTTTTTTCTGAGGCCCTCCCAGTACCTACAAATCTAAAATGTGGCCCTGCAAAGGGTTTGAGTTTGAGACCACTGCTCTACACGGATGGGAAAAGGGGGCAATATCTGGAAAGCAGTATATACTAATGCACGAAGTATGGGAAACAAGATTCTGGATCTAGAAGCTGTGATGGAAGGAGTTGGATATAGTGACGATTACGGAGACATGGTTCACAGAGAACCATGACTGGAATGTAGTTATACCGGACTATAATCTGTTCATGAAAGAGGGTAGGAAGAAAAGGAGGGGGAATGTTGCGTAATATGTTAAAGATCAAATTAAAGCCACACAATTGCAGGATCTGCAGGGCAAGGAAGAGGCACTGTGGATCAATTTGGAAAGAGGGAATGATAAATATATTTACATTGGTGTGATATACAGGCCTCCTTCACAGACGGAAGAAGTAGATAGAGATTTAATAGTAGACATTCAGAATATATCTAAAAAAGGGGAAGTCTTGCTAATAGGTGATTTTAACATGTCGGATGCTGACTGGGGTATCCCTATTGCAGGGTCTTCTAGAAGTACGTAGATTCTGGATTCTCTACAAGGAGAACTGTTCCAGAAGTTGGTAATGGAACCCACATGGGATGGGGTCATATTGGACTTAGTGCTTACAAACGAGGAAAGTGTTTCTGATGTTACAGTGGGTGATCATCTAGCATCCAGTGATCACTGCATGGTATGGTTTAATATTAAGATGGGTATAGAGAAGGCTCATTCAAAAACAAAGGTTCTAGACTTTTAAAAAACTAACTTTGTTTGGATGGGGGTTTACGTCAAGGAATTGTTATGTGGGTGGGAACATCTGGAAGGAGGGGAAATGCGGTGGGCAAAACTGAAAGGAGCGATTGTAAGGGCGACAAATCTTTTTGTGAGGCAAGTAAGTAAACGTAAGAGGAAAAGAAGGCCGCTTTGGTTCTCAAAAGTAGTTAGCTGAGAAGATAAGGAATAAGAGGTTAGCTTTCATAAACTACAAAAGATCGTAGAAAGAGGAAGACAGGCAAAAATACCACGAAAAGTTAAGAGAGGCTGGTTGTGTAGTCAGGAAAACAAAGATGCAAATGGAAAAAAAAATAGCTGACATGGGGAGACAAGACTTTTTTAGATATATTAGTGATAGGAAGAAGTGCAAAAGTGGCATTGTGAGACTCAAAGGTGAAGGGGAGGAATATGTAGAAGCTGATAAAGAAAAGACCGAATTTCTTAACAAATATTTCTGTTCTGTGCTAATGGCTGAAGCGCCCGGAGTGGGACCGCAGAAGACAAACGTGAATAGGGATGGAGAAGTGATAGACCCTGATCAATTTTCAGAGGGTTGCGTTCATGAGGAGCTAGCTAAAATAAAGGTAGACAAAGCGATGTAGCCGGATGGTGTACATCCGAGGGTGCTGAAGGAACTTAGGAAAGTTCTGGTAGCTTCGCTGACTGATCTTTTCAATGAGTCTCTAGAGTCGGGAGCGGAGGATTGGAGAAGGGCAGATGTGGTCTCTCTTCACAAAAGTGGAAGTAAGGAAGAAGTAGGGAATTACAGGCCGGTAAGTCTGACTTCTGTGGTAAGCAAATTAATTGAAATGCTTTTAAAACAGAGAATAAGAACATAAGAATAGCCTTACTGGGTCAGACCAATGGTCCATCAAGCCCAGTAGCCCATTCTCACGGTGGCCAATCCAGGTACCTGGCGTCTAAACAGCCTGCATCAGGGGTCACTGTAGTTCACGGATAACAGGTCCTTTGATAAAGCAAGATTAGGTCAAATGAACATGCAGAAAAAGCGAAACGCTGAAAAGCTGTCGGAGCAGTTCTATTTTTTAAAAAACAGTAAATCCTGACCAGGAAGCTACACAAAAATTAAAGAAAACTTAAAAGTACCAGCAAAATATTAAGAAAAAACTAATTTAGGAGAAAGAAAAAGGGGGGAAAGTATGAGGTCCCAGATACTCACGTTGCAAAGGCACACACCAGATACTCACGTTGCAAAGGCACACACAAAAAAACAACACTGAGAGCCCAAAAAAAAAGTTCTCTCAGCTCCGTGCAAAAAAAAGAGACTGCTGGTCCCACGTACTGAGATGAGAAGGCACCTGCTAGATAACATCACACAACTATGGTAAGTGATGTCCTGCTTGTTCTCAAAGAAAGACAAGTAAGCACTGGCTGAAATTAAGGTCCATAATGCCTACTTTTATGTGATAAATGCGTAAGTGTTCCTGAAGCAGGAGAATAACTGAAGTAGGGGTGGGATAGCACTTGTGTCAGTACTTTTGTTTATAAAATAATGCACATCTACACAGATTCGTATTTGCAAATACATGTATAAAGTACACTTGATTAACCCTTTCAGGACCAAGGGACATATTTGTCCCATAACTTTAAAATCCTATAAATTTTGATTGGGATAGTCTACAGTTCTAAATTTGATATGTACGGATTCCATATGATACTGCCTTTATGTAAACAAACTGGTTCCGACATTCATTCATTAGCGTCGTTGCTAGATTGACGAGAAGATTCACTTGCCACACTGTCCATAAGCCAGAAGTGTGATTTTTTTAAATAAAAATAATGATATTTCACAAAAAAAAATCTATTTTTTGGCATCTGCAAGCCCTTTTTACCATAAAAATGTCGTCAAAACCACAAAAATTGGCCTACGATCCTTATGGTCCTGAAAGGGTTAAAGCCAAAAGTAAATTTTATGCAGGAGTTTTCAGGGAGACTATTTAATAAAAGTAAATAAGCATACAAAATACCACAAAATATGCATCCTTGTGCCTTTCGTATCTAGGTGCCTTGGTAAAAAAAATTACTCTTAAAGTTATCTAAAGATGATATAAGCAGCATAAAGGAGGGCACTATATTTCCTATGGTTTTGGTTCAGCCTTATATGGAACACTATGTGGTCAACACATTACCATATGTAGGTGTATGAAATATGCAGAGAGTTCAACAAGGATCATGGGATCAACTGAAAATTATTATTCAAATGAGATAAGATCATACAGACCAACAAGACAGCAGTGTGCAAACTTCACATGCTGTGAAGCTCAAACTGAAGGACTGATTTCCATTGAACCATTACACTCAAAATGAATCTGCTATAATAAAACCCTTAGCACGCATGTGCACTTGAAACTCCGTGTGTCCGTGATCCGGCTTTCGTGCCTGCCTCAGCTGATTTTCTGCTCTGATCTCCGACGCTGGCTGACTTTCTGCCTTCTGACTATGCTGCCGCTGACGGGACACCTCGTCTTCTCACCCCCAGACCAGCAGCAGCCGCGATTTCATCAAGCAGTCACGGGGCATTTGCTAGGCCGGCCCACTTCGATAATGCGAGGCGGGCCGGCCTAGCAAAAGCCCCAAGGCTGCCCGGCCTAGTGGATGCTGGACAGGGAGCAGGGAAGGGAGAAGGGGTACTACTGGACAGAGGGGAGGTAAAAGTAAGGGAGAAGGGCTACTGCTGGACAGGGGGAGCAGGGAAGGGGTGCTGCTGGACAGGGGGAAAAGACAGAAAGACAGACAGCAGGTAGGGAGAGACAGAAAGACAGACAGAAAGACAGGGCAGGGAGAAAGACAGACAGACAGAAAGACAGGGGCAGGGAGAGAGAAAGATAGACAGACAGAAAAAAAGGGGGCAGGGAGAGAGAAAGACAGACAGAAAGAAAGAAAGGGGGCAGGGAGAGAGAAAGACAGACAGAAAGAAAGGGGGCAGAGAGAGAGAAAGACAGACAGACAGAAAGAAAGGGGGCAGAGAGAGAAAGACAGACAGACAGAAAGAAAGAAAGGGGGCAGGGGGAAAGACAGACAGAAAGAAAGAAAGGGGGCAGGGGGAAAGACAGACAGACTGACAGAAAGAAAGAAAGAGGGCAGGGGGAAAGACAGACAGACTGACAGAAAGAAAGAAAGAGGGCAGGGGGAAAGACAGACAGACAGACAGAAAGAAAGGGGGCAGGGAAAGACAGACAGACAGAAAGAAAGGGGGCAGGGAAAGTCAGACAGACAGACAGACAGAAAGGGGGCAGGGAAAGACAGACAGACAGAAAGAAAGGGGGCAGAGAAAGACAGAAAGACAGAAAGGGGGCAGGGAGAGAGACAGAGACAGACAGAAAGAAAGGGGGCAGGGAGAGAGACAGACAGACAGAAAGAAAGAAAGGAAGGAGGCAGGGAGAGAGACAGACAGACAGAAAGAAAGAAATGGGGCAGGGAGAGAGAAAGACAGACAGAAAGAAAGGGGGCAGGGAGAGAGACAGACAGACAGACAGAAAGAAAGGGGGGAGGGATAGAGAAAGACAGACAGACAGAAAGAAAGAATGGGGGCAGGGATAGAGAAAGACAGACAGACAGAAAGAAAGAATGGGGGCAGGGAGAAAGAAAGACAGACAGACAGAAAGAAAGAAAGGGGGCAGGGAGAGAGAAAGAAAGACAGACAGACATACAGAAAGAAAGAAAGAAATGTCTAAGTCTACACATCTATTCTAGCACCCGTTAATGTAACAGGCTAAAAAACTAGTTCCAAATAAAAATGTTATTTAGCAGCCCAGCAAGATATTTCAATAAACTGGCTAGGACAGGATCTAGTGAGCATATACAAGCAAGAATCTAATAATCCTGTAGAACTTAAAAAAGAAAAGGCTGAACACAACGAATTGTCTTTATTCAATCTCCACTTTAGATTGGGATATTACTTTTCAATATACTTGGAAAGGACACCAAGGTAACAAAGCATCTTCTGTAGATTGTTTTGAATTTTGAACAGTTCAATATATGAAGCATATACTGTAGTTACCTACCATTAAAGCCCAAATTCCATTCACTCGAAGAGCGGGATTCTCACTCTGGGTTAAACTACACAGCAACTCTATAGCTCCCGATTCCAAAATAGGCTGTAGTATGAGGGAAAAAATGTATAGTACCTGTGTTGTTGTAGCTGTTATAGATACAAATCGTATTTTATTTTATTGTTTACAACTTTTTCTTTTCTTTGCATAAGTAACATTCTAAAGGTTTTATGTTGTCCCTTGCCCTCAATAATGCTCCATAATTTGCCACATGGTTGTAATTTTATAATAGGGTATCTATAAAATTTTCCAAAATGAGCTTCCTTTAGGCACCTATGTGCCTGTAAGAACTATCCCCAACAGTGTACAGATGACTTCACAAAAAGTTATGCATGTCCTGAGGATTCGGAAGGGGTACTGTACATATACAGGGTGAAACAAAAAAAAGTAATTCCCTAGAATATTTCTGCCTGTTTTCTCAGCAACTGCTTGAAATATCAACATTAAATTTTACATCTTTATTTGCTACTACTATCTACAATAGTGTGCCATGTGAAATGAGATATTTTTAAACATGATGAATTTACAGGTTTTTAGTGTGACCACTGTAAAAGTAGCATTATTTGAAAGAAAAAAAATGGGACACCAGTCACTGTTAATGATAACACAGTGGCATAAGATTTCTGTAAACAATAATTTGAATAACTTGTATTTTATAAATATGACAATTTACAGATAATTTTTTAAAAGCAAACAATCATTAAACTTAAGGAAGTACAACAGATGATCTGAGACAGCCTGCCACTGGAACTGATTGACAAGGCTATCAAGAACTTCTCAAAGCGACTGAAGGTCTGTGTTAAAGCTGGGGGTGGACACTTTGAGCATTCAGTGACTGCAAAATTCTGACACACTTAGTTGTATTTGGATTACATTATTTTACTGTATTTTTGCTCAAACATTTTTATCATGGAAAAATTGCTAGGTAGTAATACTAAGATGTCAGTGACAGCAACATAGCTTAAGATAATTAAATGTTGTTTAAATAGTAGTATCTAAAATATTTCATTTCAAAGCAGTTGCTGAGAAAATTACAAAAAACTATTGTTACTATAGTACTATGTAACTATACTATAAGTTACATTCACTTAGGTGGCAAACTTACACCAGCCACATATCTGGGGTAACCGGTCACACATGAATGTTGGTGTGTCAATACAGACATGTGCCTGTATTCTATAAAGGAATCTTGGCAAAAAAATGCTATTATAGAATTGACACTCAGCCAGTGGCACTGAATTTCCTAACTTGAGGCACCAAGTTATAGAATTGTGCCATTTGCCTTTCAATGTATTCAAGAAAATCTGAAACCTTAAGGATCATTTTATTTGTTCACAACCATCATGTAACAATAGAGATTTAATAATTGCAAGAAACACTAAGCGATCTGTACATCTTTGGTTTTGCCCACGATTGTACACAAATGCCTATGCTTTATAAATTACTGTTTTATCCATCCTGAAAGTTAGCTAGCACTGTCAAATGTCCTTCTTGATGAAACAAAGCTAATATGGCTGCTTTATGACTTCTAGCTAGAAAGAGGAATTGCCTAATGATTAAACCAGCATGCTGGAAACAGGGAAACCATGGTTGAAATCCTACTTTTACCACTGAGGCTCCTTGGACAAATCATTTCACCTTCATTGCCTTAGGTACAAAACTTGCATTATAAGTCATCGAGGGAAGGGAAATACCTACTGTATATGAATGTGTAACTCATCTTGGATTCAGATTTGGAAAGGTTAGTGATTAAATTCATATCCAGCTCGGATCTACTTAATTTACCTACATCTTACCTTATGGTTTTGGCTCACCTTCCTCTACACTTGAGCTGCCAGCCTAGTTAGAAGTTATTACCTGTTGCAACTCCACTCACTGTCATTTATGGCAGGAGTTTAGGAAACCGAGGAGCCACAGGCATTCATTCATAGCTACCAAGCCCTTTTCTTTGCCCAGTCCCCAATCAAGCACCAATACTGAGCAAATTTTCTTTCCTTTAGTGCATCAGACCAGACCAGAAATATGAGGGTTATGTGCCCATCTACTACTAGATGAAGATAAAGAGTACAAAATGATGCTGTGCCTCATCAGGAATCTGTGCAGCTCAATCAATCAATAAACCAATGTATTCAAATATTAAAAAGCAGCAGAAAAAGTAACAAAAAATTTAATTGTCCTTCTTCTGTCAAAAACGAGAACAATAGCAATAACAGCAAACTCACTCTTGCTGTATTTCAGAACTTAGAACTATCAAAAAAGAAGATCAGCTGAAAGAAACTCATTACAGGTAAGTATCTGAACTTCTCTGGTGTGGCTAAAGGAAAGGAAATGAGCTGGTAACGGCCTAATTTCTCCTTCCTTAGGACAAGCACCAGACCAATGCAAGAACTTGTGGGAGGCCACAAAGTTTACATCATGTCTTGCTGCAACATCTAAGCAATAATGCTTAGCAAAACTGTTAAGAGAGGACTAAGTTGCTGCCTTATAAATATCTAAAGGGGAAACTGCATTCCACTCTGTCCAGAAAAAAAAGACATATCTCTAATACAGTGTGCTTCAATCAATGCTGGAGATTGTTTACCTGATAAAAGAAAAACTAAAGGATGAGGGGACAAGATGGCGGCGGCGTGAGAGCTGTTAGACGGAAAATTACTTTTTGGTGTGGTTTTTTTTTAACCATGCCTCACACAAAACGCAAGAGCATTGTCCGGGGAAACGCCTTCATGCCTGGTCAATCGCTAATGGACGGTTTTTAACAAGCTCACCAGTCATTAGAGCTGGGAGAGAAGTACCTGCTGTTGCCCCGATGGAAAGAGCCACTGGAGCCTTAGGCCTGGAAATATCTCTCTCACCCCCCCCCCCCCCAACAGCCCGATCACCAACGAATCCAGCACAGGGCAGCGCGCAACTTGAGAGAGCCAAGAACCTGATGAGCACGGCGTCTCCACGCGGAGGGGGTCAACTCGTTGACCGAGAAGCCGAGTCAATAATCTCCGGAGTAGCAGAGGGAGCCGACTCCTCAGCGGTGACATTGGTAAACATATTCAAGATTGTTCAGAGACTCTAAACTGAGGCAACAAAATCGAATGAAGACATCTCTAAAGTTGTGAGTAAATTGGAAGATTTGACTAACTCAGTACAACATATTCAAACAGAAACTAATAAGAAATTTGAGCAAGTAGATAAAGAGATTTCTTCACTACAAACTATCAGCAACCATGATTAAAGATAGGAATTTTTTACAAAATAAAATTGAATTGGAAAACTCCAATAGGAGATTAAATTTGCGTGTATTGAATTTTCCTACGTTAAACCTAGTTTCACCTATTGATACCTTTAAGAAATACCTAATGGAGACTTTAAAAATTGCTACAGATTTGATATCACTAATTAACAAAATATACTACTTGCCGAGAAAATCAGAAAATTCTCCTCCTCAAGAAATAGACCTAAAGAACTTAACCGGAATACTTGAAACATCTCAGGAAGAAGTTCAATACCGCGGCACTTTGATAGTTTCATTTGTGTTTGAGCAGGACTTAAATACAATAATGAAAATTTTCTTTCGTTTCTCCCAGAGTTTGTTTATGGGAGAAAAGATATGGATTTTTCCTGATGTTACTAAGGGCTCCTTTTACAAAAGCGCAGTAGCGGTTTAACGTACGTAATAGCGCGTGCTAAACGCGCTAACTGCTACCGCCTCCTCTTGAACAGACGGTAATTTTCCGGCTAGCGCTGGGGTAAGCGCGTGATGAAAAGTTGCGCACGTTAAAACCACTACTGCAGCTTTGTAAAAGGAGCCCTAAATCCACTCAAGAGAGAAGGAAAATATTGCTGAGTATGAGGGAGGAGACTATAAAACTGGAGCTTTTTTACTTAGGGCTCCTTTTACTAAGGTGCCTAGCGTTTTTAGCGAACGCAGGATCTTACCGCACCCTATGCGGCTATAACTAATGCCAGCTCAATGCTGGCATAAAGGTCTAGCGCACTCGGCAATTTAGCGCGCTATTCTGCGCGTTAATGCCCTAAAGCAGCTTATTAAAAGGAGCCCTTAGTTATCCATGCAGGTTATGATTAAATATGCCTGAATGAAATATGTTTATTTTGTGCCAGAGCAACTTCGCAGTTTTCTGGATGCAAAAAAGTTAATTCAGACTTGAGGGCTGTTATTAGGAAGTTGAACCGGATAGAATCACATTAAGCCTTTTTTCCTCTTGAAATAGAAATATTGTTAGAGATCTCCTTATCTCTTTATACTCTTGTTCCTTTAGTTATTATAGTGGTCTAAGAAAGAGTGACTATTTAATTTATTTAATTATAATTTATTTTACTTGATAAGGTAATTTTTCAGATTCAGTTGATTACATAGTACCATGCAATATGTGTTCTTATACTTTGTCTCTGATTTTCTGTAACAAGAGGATTCTTGTATTGTATTTTGAAATCTATAAATAAAGAAATTAAAAAAAAAGAAAAACTAAAGAGACCGCTTCTTTTAACAAGTAAGAAATAGTGGCCTTAGTAACAGAGAAAAAATGAAGGCAGATAGAGATCAAATGACCTATTTAGTCTGCCTATCCATGCCTTTCACACCTTTCCTCCAAAGTATGAGAGATCTTGAAATCTGTCCCCATATGCTTTATGATCAAGATCACTGACCATTTTAGTAGCCATCTCTGGACTAATTCCATTATGTTTACATCCAACTTGTCTTTTTGACCCTAATACAGTATATGTGATTTACAAAATTCATAAGTAACTACCTCTAGAAAATGCATTAAAGCTTGTTTGACAATCCTCTCTGCAAAAGGAAAGCAGTTCAAAAGATTGATTCAAATGAAAGGAAGAAACCGGACAGAGAGATAGCCTAACTTCAGTAAACTTAAGAAAAAGATCCTTCAAAAAAGTCTGAAGTATTTTAGTTTTTTACATTTTGCTATGTAATCACCTTATGAATTTTGTTCACCCATTTCATTTTTTAATATATTTTTATTGACAAACAGGATTCACTGTACAAACAAAGTATGTTATGAGAAGAATGGACACTGAAAATATATCACACAGCAAACTGGATAATACAATAAATCACCACCTTTCAGCTGAGAGCAGAAGTATTAAGAGCTTCAAAAGATTCTGAAATTAAATTAGGGAGTTCCTCTTTTTGAAATATTCTGAGAACCTCGGGGTTATCTTCCTCCTCAATGGGAATTTCTCCTTCTTCAAACAAATCCCTAAGAATAGAAGATCTGGAGGCATAGTCAGAAAACAAAGAGGAATTAAAAAACTGAGTCAACATTTTCCTGTTCTAAATGAATTCTTTAGGACAAGGAATAAAAGGAACAGGGTTAGAAGAATACTGAGTCTAGCTCTGTTTTAATAAATAAGCTTGATAGAGACACATACTAAAATCTAGTTAGAAAACCAAAGCAATTCCTGTCAGAAAGGGGGAAAGTGGAATAAAAGTCTGACCTTCCACTAAAAGAATTACAGCCAAGAGTATAAATTGGAGCTGCCTAAGAAAGTGATATCATCAGAGTGAACATACTAAAAATGGCCACCATTCCAATAGTCTTGAGAAGGAGAACCATGAAGCACCTCAGAATATGACTATTTTGGGGCTGAGAAGAAAAGCCATGAAAACTGGTTTCTGGTGAAAGGAAAATAACCAATGGGACACTATGTTACCAGGGTACAGATTATATTGCAATGATAGAGTAGATCAAATTAGAGGGGGGTTACATTATACTGTACATTAAAGAGGAAACTGAATCAAACAAAATAAATATTCTGCATGACAGATAACAGCATGGAATCCATATGGATAGAAATTCCATGTGTGAAGGGAAGGAATATACAGGTAGGGCTGTACTACTGTCCCTCGGGACAGAATGAGCAGACAGATGAAGAAATGATTACAGAGATTAGGGAAGCTGGCAAATCGGGCAACAGCATTATACAAGTACAAATTCCTTTATCCAAAATTATAAAAACTGAAAAGCTCCAAAAACTGAATTTTTTTTTTTTTGTAACATTGTTGCATTACTAATTTGAACAAACAGCTTACTTTTAGCATCAAAAGTGAAATCTGGCCCCAAAGTCACTTTAAAGACTTCATTCTATGCTGACAGTAGTTCAGTTTTTTCATCTTACCTCACACTGGTGTACATCTGAATTGTTGCCAGTGGCCGCAGCCCCAAACACTTCTCTCTGTCACATCCAGCCAGGAAGGAAAGAAGTGATGTCAGCAAGGCAGGAGGTGGCAGAGAGAAGCCAGCAGGGTTGAAGCAGGTGACCAACATGAATCACTGCCACATAACCCCCCCCCCCTGCTTCTGACCCCTCTCCCTGGTACTTTGAATTACTCCCTCCAGCCAGTTGGTGCGCCTCTTCAAAATGGACCTTCCCCTCCCTGGTGCATCCTGGGATGAACCAGGGAGGGGCCTGAGGCTCTGATTGGCCCAGGTTGGTCCTATGGGGAGGAGCCTTAAACAACCTGGGCCAATCAGAGCGTGAGACCCCCTCCTCGGATGCACAAGGAAGGGGCCTAAGGCTATGATTGGCCCAGATGCCCCATTGGAGGTGCCTTAAAACAACCTGGGCCAATCAGAGCCTCAGGCCTTTCCTCAGTTCATCCCAGGATGCACCGGAGAGGGGAAGGCTGCTGAAGGGAGTTCGCTTGACAGCAGGAGAGAATGGGCATCTCTCCCATTGCAGGGGGGTGTTGTCTGGCAGCGGGAGAGAGTGTGTATCTCTCCCACTGGGGGGAGGAGGGTTGTTGTGTGGCAGCAGTAGAGAATAGACATCTCTCCTGCTGCTGGGGGGAGGGGGTCACTTGGCAGTGGGAGAGCATGGGCATCTCTCCCACTGCAGGGGGGGGTGGCAGGTTTTAAACAGTCGCAGATTTTTGTTGCCAAACGCCGACACCACTCTTAGAAAATGGCTCGGTGATTTTCAATAATTCACTGGAGTGCTCATTTTAATGTTGAAGAGCCCATTTGCATGGCAGTGTCAGAGACTGCTAGAAAGCTCGCTAAAAATAAAGATAAGCTGTTTTGATAATCCACTTCTAAAATGCATATAAGTTAAACCGTCGGAAACCAGTTTAGTGACTGCGTTATAATTTTGAGAATCTGAGTCTTACTCGCTTTGCAGCTTATACTGTTTTGATAAGTGTCTTGGTGTAAAGTAAGGTCTTTTTTTCTCCACCGTTTCTTGTATGTTCTGATTTATCTACCTCAATAAAAGAGAATAAGGTTGTTTGTGTATATAAAGAATTATAATGAACCTGTTGGGTGTATATTGATTTCAATTACCCCAATATTGACTGGATAAAGGTAACATCATGGAGTGCTGGAGAGGTAAAATTCCTAGATGTAATAAATAACTGCTTCTTGAAACAACTGGTCCAGGAATCAACAAGAGGAGGAGCTATTTTAGATTTAATCCTTAGTGGAATGCAAGGCACAGTATGAAAGGTAACAGAGTTGGATCCACTGGGAAACAGTAACCATAAAATGATCAAATTTGAGCTGATATCTGGAGTGACATCGTTAAAGAAATCTACTGTAGCGACATTTAATTTTTGAAAGGGCAACTAGGATAAATTGAGGAAATTGGATAAAAAAGCTAAAAGGATCGGCAGCAAAGGTTAAGACTTTAAATCAGACATTGATGTTATTTAAAATACCATCATGGAAGCCCAGACCAGATGTATTCCGTGTATTAACAAAGGTGGAAAGAACATAAAAACATAAGAATTGCCATACTGGCACAGAAGGTCCATCAAGCCCAGTATCCAGTTCATAGGTACTTGGCAAGATCCCAAGGACTAAAACAGATTTTATGCTGCTTATCCTAGGAATAAGGAGTGGATTTCTCCAAGTCATCTCAATAATGGCCTATGGACTCCTCTTTCAAGAAATTATCCAAACCTTTTTTAAAACCTGCTATGCCGATTTCACCACATTTTTCAGCAATGAATTCCAGAGTTTGATTAAATGTTAAATAAAGAAGTATTTTCTCCAGTTTGTTTTAAATCTACTACTTAGTACCTTCATTACATGCCCCCTAGTCCTAGTATTTTTGGAAACAGTAAACAAGTGATTCATATCTATCCTTTCCACTCCACTCAGTATTTTATAGATCTCTTTCATATTTCCCCGAAACATGTCCCAGTATGGAAATTCTTATGTTACCTTCTTAAGGACTTCCACCTGGACCATCCGACTACTGCTGCTGTTTAAGCTGCTTACATGGAGCAGAAGAGCTCAACAAGGCTCCATGTGCTCCACAGCACAGCACAGCACAGCTTCTGCCACAGCTACCATCAATAATAAAAAGTCAGTCACCTAGATGTGAGAAGCAGCAAAAAATTTTAGGAAAGAACTCCACTGGTTGAATATTTTTCCCCTCCCCCCAGGTCAAGGACAGGAAGAGAACAGCAGAAAACTTATCCCGGCTATTTTCCTACTCACAAGTCCCCAGCTCTCCCCAATCAGCAGTCAGTAACAAAAGGGCAGATGAAGGGGAAAAGTTTTGGGGAGGAGGTTGGGAAAGGAATCAGGCAGCACTATATTTCAGAGGATTATAAAGGCAGATAAAAAAGATAAAAATTCTTCCCCCAGATACTCTGGTACAAGTCACCAACCAGGCAAGGAGCTATAAAAGTATTCTAAACTGGAGCTGCAGTCAACAATTTATGACCTGCTGGAGATACAAGAAGCCTGGATTGTTTGAACTGTACAGGCTCCTATTAAGGCACAGCACAAGTCTAGTAAACAGGCACATTACCCATAAATTCCTAGACTAGTCTCATGCTGGATTTATAAAGTTATTGCATTTTTCTAAGTACTGTATATGGTTGTACAGTCTAGGAAAGAATGGTCATTATACATTAATATAATATAACTCAACCAAAGAAACTTAAATTTGAGATACCAACCTCTTTACTTGGACAGAACTCAAGAAGAAGATTGCACAGTGTAGAGGAGGCTACTACCAAGATTTCATCTGGAGCATTCTGTAAAACCTATGGAAAAGCACAAAAACACAGAAAAGCTAAAGAGCACAAAGACAGATTTTAACTTACAAAATATGCCATTCCCAACAAAGTTTTTCTTTCAGTACAGAAAACAGATTTACTAATATTCAATCAGAAAAGGTGAGAGACAAACACTAACAGGCTAATATTTAAATTTCACCTGTGATATTTAAATAAATCACATATATTCAGTATAACTAAGCAAATAGCGAGTGGTATTGAATATCCAAGTAAAAGGGGCTGAACCAACAGTATCTGGATATCAGCAATATTTAGATTGCTGTTTGGATAACTTGTCACTCAGCCCAGATACTACCAGGGCAGTCTGTAAGGATATTCAGTGGCTCAATCCATGTACTGCTGCTAAATATCCATGGATAGCAACAACTAGCTCAAGCATCCATTTACTTTTGAATACTAGGTCCTATTTTCCTCTAATTCTGCTCTGAAACTACACCGAGGATACAAATAGGTTACAGACCAGTGGTACTCAGTATTAATCACTCATTGCTCCTCATTCAATAAAGAATTATTCTTTATAGATACTCCTTCATCGACGAACAAGGAACCCTATCTGCCTTCCAATCTGGATTCAGGAAATTCCAGTACTGAAACTGTCCTTCTCTACATCATTGACGACTGCTGGAAACTCATGGATAAGGGTAATGATGTTCTTCTGGTATTCCTGTATCTCAGCGCAGCGTTCAACACTTGACCATCCTCGCCTCATTGAACAGCTCTCTGAAACTGGAATCCAAGACATTAGAAACATAGAAACATAGAAAAAAGCAGCAGAAAAGGGCTATAGCCCACCAAGTCTGCCCATTCCAAGTATCCCCTCCCCTGAATTTACTCCCTTAAAGATCCCACGTGAGTATCCCATTTTCTCTTAAAATCCATCACGCTGCTGGCCTTTATCACCTGGAGTGGGAGTCTGTTCACCTCTTTCCTGAATAAGAGACCCCCAAGACGTTCTGCTCAATGATGTGCTATTGAAATCAATCAAATACGGTGTTCCGCAGGGGGCTCTGCTATATCCCCCCTCCCTATTATTCAATCTCTACATTAGACCTGTCTTAGACATATCCCGCAAATATCAAAATATAGATTCACTCCTTTGCGGATGACATCCAACTGTACCTACCGCTAGGAGAAGCCTGTGATGCACAGATTGCAAAACTCCTAAACTGCTTCTTGGAAATCAAAAATTGGATGTCCGTCAACTAATTACAACTAAATGTCTCTAAGACGGAACTCTTTTGGATCCACAAAGAACGTTGCAACCGTACCCTTCCCTAGCTGTGCTGGGACTTGACTACTATAACTGCAAAAGACCAAGTCCGCAGCCTAGGAAACACCTTGATGGCTAACCTGTCACTTTCCAACCATCTTTCTCAGGTGGTATCTTCCTCATTTTACTACCTACAACAATTCAGAAAAATAAGGAACTAATTTTCAGAGTCTGACTTCACCCAACTACTTACTCTCTCTGCCTTAGTACTCTCCCGCATGGATTACTGCAATGCACTATTTAACCGCCTCACAGCAAAGAACATACATCATCTCCAGTGTATTCAAAACGCAGTGATCAGGCTTCTAAAAAATCTCTGTGTCGGTGACCTGTCTTCCAGGCTCTAGCATCAACTCACTGGCTGCCCGTAGCCAAACACTGTGTCTTCAAGGGCTTGATGCTAGTGTTCAAATCCTTGCACGACATGGCGCCAGGCTACATGATGACTAAGCTTCCTCCGTATGTGCCAAATCAGCCCCTCTACTCCCAGGATGAAAAACACCTCAACAACACTCCCTGGTCATGCCCTGCAACTGCAAATCACCAAATGATGTTCCTACTCCCACACTTCATACCGAGCCACTAGAATAAACTGCCCCCGCAGATCCCTTGAAGGACTCCTCAACTTTAGGAAAACAATAAAAACATATCTCTTCATCTACCCCCCCCCCCCTTGTATATTGGTACTGGAACCCAGTATGCGACTCGTAAGGAAAACTTGTATAGTAAAATCTTGTACTATAACTATGGCAAATCCAACCTGTAAACTGTGTTTCAATTAGGATAAAACGTGTACTGGAAAACTTGCATTGTAAGGGATAACTAGTGTAAATTATAACTGGTAAACTATATATTAGCATTAGACCCCCTAGTATGTCTAGTTAGGATAAAAATTGTATCGTAAACTTGTACTGAAATTATGGCAAATCCAGTGTAAATCATAACCTATTAACTGTATACTATGTATGTTAAACCTGCAACCCTTTCTGAGCTCTTTGGGGACAGCGGGATAGAAAATGAATTAAATAAATAAATAAACCACCACCACACACACACCCTTTTTTTTTTTTTTACAAAAATCACGATAACGGTTTTTAGTGCAGGCCGGCACGCTGAATGCTCTACGCTGCTCCCAACACTCATAGAATTCCTATGAGCATCAGGAGCAGCGCAGAGCATTCAGAGTGCTGACCTGCGCTAAAAACTGCTATTGTGATTTTGTAAAAGGGCGGGAGGGGGAGGGGGGTGTAAATAAATAAATAAATTTAAAAAATAGGAAAAGGTCCTTTTTTACTAAGGCAACTGTTTGGTAGATAAGAACCACACCAAGGGTATGGCACAGTTATATATAGCAATTCTACCATCGCTTAAAAATTGTTGCTGTAAACATTATTCAAACAGGCCAACCCTATCCTGATATATTTTTGAATACCTGGTAAAAGACAGCCTGACAACTTATCTGATTATCTTTAACTGGATCCACCAACTGAATATTATCCCTTAAATCTTCCTCTTGCATAAGAATGAGCCATCTGCACCTTAGAAAAATTTAAAGAGTCTTAGGCTCTGCTTCTACCTCTTTGAGGTCTGGGATATTCTTGAGTCATTCCTAAAACTTCATGCACACAAAAGATAAAGGTGTCTAGTTTTGGAAGCCTGAAGCCCAATTTCACCAGTATTTAACTTCATATTGTTCATGTCCAGTCCAGACAACTAAGTTATGTCTTCTGCCAATAAAGGCTGAGGAAAAAATAAAAAAGCTCAGAACTGGTTTCACTTTCCTTATTTATTTATTTACCATATATACTCGAATATAAACCGAGATTTTAGGGCCAAAACACTGGCTCAGAAATGGGGGTCCCAATTTATATTCGGGCCAGTGCCCCCTCCCAGAATTACTGCAGGCCACCACCAGGCTCTGCATCCTGTCCCCCCTCCCTGCCCTGTCCTCGTACTTCCTATGCCAATCCTTGGTGGTCCAGAGGTGCAGTGGGCAGGAGCAAGCTCTCCACACTCCTGCCCTGCTGCTAACCTGAGAATTCGAGGAAGCCAGTCAAGAAGCCGCTCAGCGCCAAGTAGGAGTGCCAAAGCACGCTTCTGCTTGGTGCCGCTCAGCGGCTGAAGAAACCCAATCTCGCAGCAGCCACCACCGACCGGGTTAGCAGTGGGGCAGGAGCACAGAAAGCTTGCTCCAGCCTGCTGCACCTTGGAACACCAGGAATTGGCAAAGAAGGTACAAGGACAGGGCAGGGAGGGAGGAAAGGGTACAGAGCCTGGGAGGGAGGGGGGCTGGGTATAAAGTCTGAAAGGGGAGGGAGGGAAGAGGGCTAGGTACAGTGTCTTACAGGGGAAGGAGGGAAGAGGGCTGAGTGCAGAGCCTGTCAGGGGTTGGGAGGGAAGGGAGCTGGGTAGAGCCTGAGAGGGAGAGAGGGAAGAGGGCTGGGTGCATTGCCTGACAGGGGAGGGAGGGAAGAGGGCTGGGAGCAGTGCCTGGCAGGGGAGGAAGGGAAGGGGGCTGGGTACAGAGCCTGACAGGGGAGGAAGGGAAGGAAGGGGGCTGGGTGCAGTGCTTGACAGGAAAGGGGCTGGGTTAGGTGCCTGGTAGGAAGGGGGCTGGGTGCAGTGCCTGGCAGGGAAGGGGCTGGGTGCAGAGCCTGGTAGGACAGGGCACTTGAATATTAAGCTAGAAAGTTGCATGGGGACAGAAATCCCACCCATCCCCGCCAGGATCCTCTCCGTCCCAGTCAGGATCCTCTCCATCCCCACCCATCCCTGCAAGGAATTACTTCCATCCCCGCCCGCCCCATAAAAAGCAGCAATTACTTCTGACAGGATCATCAATTCCACAGTTTCTTTTGTGTTTGCGCTGCTGTTTTCCTTGTGGAATCTCTTTGGTAGAACCCTTTTTTGTTTTCTGTTCAGGTAATTAACTTATAAACCCCCTCTTTTACTAAGGCTGACGTGTTCATTATATTATATGGACGAACCCTGCTTCCAAAGCCTTCCATCCCCGTGGGAGTCCCGTTGGCTAGAGGGGGTCCCCGTGGTAGTCCCGTGGGTCAGAGGGGGGTCCCCGTGGGAGTCCCGGGGGTTAGGGGGGATTCTCGCGGGACCCGCGGGATTCCCGCAATCCCTGTTCCCGTGCAGACCTCTATATTAAACCGCCCAACTTATATTCGAGTCAACAATTTTTCCTCCTTTTTGGGGGAAAAATCAGGGTCTCAACTTATATTCGAGTATATACAGTATCTCACACGCCCCTTCTAGGGACCTTAGATCCTCCAATCAGAACTTACTGACAGTTCCTTCAATCAAAGACCTATATTATACTAGAAACATCTTCTCCACAATTGCCCCTTCCCTCTGGAATGCAATGCCACATCATCTTCGCTGTGAAAATTCCTTAAACAAGTTTAAAACTAACTCAAAACATTTTTATTCAAAGATGCATACTAAAATTGCAGTTAAAAATCCTGATCAAGGGAAAATAAAAACGAACAAACAAAGCACAGTTACTTACCGTAACAGGTGTTATCCAGGGACAGCAGGCAGATATTCTTAACACATGGGTGACGTCACCGACGGAGCCCTCGGTACGGACCTTTTTAACTAGAAGTTTCTAGTTGGCCGCACCGCGCGTGCGCGAGTGCCTTCCCGCCCGACGGAGGAGTGCGTGGTCCCCAGTTAGGATAAGCCAGCTAAGAAGCCAACCCGGGGAGGTGGGTGGGACGTAAGAATATCTGCCTGCTGTCCCTGGATAACACCTGTTACGGTAAGTAACTGTGCTTTATCCCAGGACAAGCAGGCAGCATATTCTTAACACATGGGTGACCTCCAAGCTAACAAAGAGGGAGGTGGGATGGTTGGCCATTAGGAAAATAAATTTTGTAACACAGATTGGCCGAAGTGTCCATCCCGTCTGGAGAACGCATCCAGACAGTAGTGAGTAGTGAACGTGTGAACTGAGGACCAAGTGGCCGCCTTGCAGATTTCCTCGATGGGCGTGGAACGGAGGAAAGCTACAGAAGCAGCCATAGCTCGGACTCTGTGGGCCGTGACAGTTCCTTCCAGTGAGAGACCGGCCCGAGCATAGCAGAATGCAATACAGGCAGCAAGCCAATTTGAAAGTGTCCGTTTGGAGACAGGACGACCCAAACGGTTGGGATCGAAAGATAAAAATAGCTGAGGGGATGTTCGGTGAGCTCTGGTACGATCAAGATAGTAAGCAAGGGCACGCTTACAATCCAGCGTGTGCAACGCCTGTTCCCCAGGATGCGAGTGAGGCTTAGGGAAGAAGACGGGCAGCACAATGGACTGGTTGAGGTGAAAAGCTGAGACCACCTTAGGAAGGAATTTAGGGTGGGTACGCAGAACAACCTTGTCATGGTGAAAAACAGTGAACGGTGGGTCGGCAACCAGTGCATGCAGTTCGCTAACCCTCCTGGCAGAGGTGATGGCAATCAGGAAAAGCACCTTCCAGGTAAGGAGTCTAAGTGAAGTTGTGGCAAGAGGCTCGAATGGAGGTTTCATGAGAGCTGAGAGTACCACATTCAGGTCCCAGACGACAGGAGGAGGCTTGAGAGGCGGTTTGATATTGAAGAGACCTCTCATAAATCTGGAAACCAGAGGATGAGCCGTGAGGGGTTTTCCGAGAATAGGCTCATGAAACGCAGTGATGGCACTGAGGTGGACTCTGATGGAGGTAGTTTTGAGGCCAGCATTGGACAGCGAGAGCAAATATTCCAATACAGTTTCCACCGCTAAGGAGGTGGGTTCCTGATGATGCCGGAGACACCACGAGGAGAATCTGGTCCATTTCTGATGGTAACATTGAAGGGTGGCCGGCTTCCTGGAGGCATCCAAGATGAGGCGGACCGGCTGAGATAGGTTCTCTGGAGAGGTCAGCCCGAGAGAAACCAAGCTGTCAGGTGGAGCGAAGACAGATTGGGATGCAGTAGAGACTGATGTTGCTGCGTAAGTAGAGTAGGAAACACAGGAAGGAGAATGGGTTCCCTGGAGCTGAGTTGGAGCAGGAGTGAGAACCAGTGTTGGCGAGGCCACCGAGGTGCGATAAGAATCATGGTGGCGTTGTCCTTGCGGAGTTTGGACAAGGTCCGCAACATCAGAGGAAGTGGAGGGAAGGCATACAGGAACCGATCCCTCCAGTCGAGCAGGAATGCATCCGGAGCCAGACGGTGAGGAGAGAAGAGTCTGGAACAGAATTGGGGCAGCTGATGGTTGTGAGGTGCTGCAAAGAGGTCCACCTGCGGAGTGCCCCATCGAGCAAAGATGGAGAGCAGAGTCGGAGGGTCCAACGTCCACTCGTGAGGTTGAAGGATGCGGCTGAGATTGTCGGCCAGAGAGTTCTGTTCGCCCTGGATATAGACCGCCCTGAGAAAGAGATTGCGGTCCGTGGCCCAGGTCCAGATGCGCAGAGCCTCCAAACAAAGGGGGCGAGATCCGGTGCCGCCTTGCTTGTTTATGTAGTACATGGCGACTTGATTGTCTGTGCACAGGAGGAGGACTTGAGGGCAGAGAAGATGTTGGAAAGCCTTGAGGGCGTAGAACATGGCTCTGAGTTCCAGGAAATTTATGTGATGACGACGCTCCTGTGGGGTCCAAAGACCCTGGGTGCGTAGATCTCCTAGGTGAGCTCCCCACGCGTAGGGGGACGCATCGGTGGTGATGATCATAGAGTGGGGGGGCAGATGAAAAAGTAGACCCCTGGAAAGATTTGAGGAGTTCAACCACCATTGGAGAGATTGCTGAAGAGATGATGTCACAGAGATGGGATGAGAAAGAAGATCTGTCGTCTGTGACCATTGGTTGGCGAGAGTCCACTGAGGTGTACGAAGGTGGAGACGTGCCAGAGGAAGGACATGCACCGTCGAGGCCATGTGCCCCAGGAGGACCATCATCTGTCGGGCAGGAATGGAGGGATGCATGAGTACCTGACGGCAGAGATGGAGCAGGGTCCGCTGGCGATCGGAGGGGAGAAAGGCCCTCATCAGCGTGGTGTCCAGAACTGCTCCAATGAATTGAAGTCGCTGGGTGGGAAGCAGATGCGACTTGGGGTAGTTGATCTCGAACCCCAGGAGGTGGAGGAGAGAGATGGTGTGATGAGTAGCTTGTAGCACGAGTTGAGATGAAGGTGCTTTCACCAACCAATCGTCCAAGTAGGGGAATACCTGGAGGTTGTGAGACCTGAGGAAGGCCGCCACCACTATAAGGCACTTGGTGAAGACTCTGGGGGAGGAAGCGAGGCCAAACGGTAGCACTTTGTACTGATAGTGGTGGTGTAGCACCTGGAACCGCAGGTAGCGGCGAGAGTTCTGATTGATGGAGATGTGAGTGTAGGCCTCTTTGAGGTCCAGGGAACATAGCCAGTCGTGTTGAGAAAGAAGAGGGTAAAGTGTGGCAAGGGAGAGCATTCTGAACTTTTCCTTGACCAGACACTTGTTGAAGTCCCTGAGATCGAGAATGGGACGGAGGTCTCCCGTCTTTTTGGGAACCAGGAAGTAGCGGGAGTAGAATCCCTGACCCCTTTGATCTGGAGGTACTTCTTCGATGGCATTGAGAAGGAGGAGGGATTGAACCTCCCTCAGGAGGAGGGGGGTTTGAGATGAGTGTGAAGCAGACTCTACGGGAAGGTTGTCTGGTGGAAGAGTCTGGAAGTTGAGAGAGTAGCCGTGGCGGATGATGTTGAGGACCCACTGGTCCGACGTGATGACTTCCCAACGGCTGGAGAATATGGTGAGACGACCCCCGATAGGCTGTGGAAGAGGCAGCGAGGGTGGATGACTGGCTATGCCCTGGAGAGAAGAGTCAAAAGGGCTGAGATTGTTTAGCAGGCTGAGGAGGCTTAGAGGGTTGAGTGGCCTGAGATCGAGCCTGGGCATGGTGCTGCTGTTGACGGGGTCGCCGAGATTGTTGGGGAGGCGGATTGAGTGGCCTGGCTGAGAACCTCCGCTGGTAAGATGATTGAGGCCGATAGGGTCGGGCAGGCGGAGCCTTCTTTTTCGGCTTAATCAGGGTGTCCCACCTGGTCTCATGGGCCGAGAGTTTCTGGGTGGTGGAATCCAGTGACTCTCCAAAGAGTTCGTCCCCGAGACAGGGGGCGTTGGCCAAACGATCCTGGTGGTTGATGTCCAGGTCGGAGACTCTGAGCCAGGCTAAGCGACGCATGGCTACGGCCATGGCAGAGGCCCGAGAGGTGAGCTCGAAGGAGTCGTATATTGAGCGGACCATATATTTGCGCATCTGGAGGAGGCCAGAGATGTGTTGTTGGAATAGTGGGACCTTGCGCTCAGGAAGGTACTTCTGGAGGGCAGACAGTTGTTGGACCAAGTGTTTCAGATAGAAAGAAAAATGGAAGGAATAGTTGTTTGCCCTGTTGGCAAGCATGGCATTCTGGTAAAGCCTCTTGCCAAACTTGTCCATGGTCTTACCTTCTCTGCCAGGAGGGGTAGAGGCATAGACACTGGAGCCCTGAGTCTTTTTTAAGGTGGATTCCACCAGAAGGGACTCATGGGGCAATTGAGATTTGTCGAATCCAGGAATAGGGATGACACGGTAAAGGTTGTCCAGTTTACGGGGGGCTCCCGGTACCGTGAGGGGATTTTCCAAGTTTTTGCAGAATGTTTCCCGTAGGATGTCATGTACGGGAAGCTTGAGGAACTCCTTAGGAGGTTGCTCAAAGTCTAAAGCCTCTAGAAAGGCTTGAGACTTTTTGGAGTCAGATTCTAAGGGAAGGGACAGGGCAGCAGACATTTCTCTTAGAAATTTAGAAAATGAGGACTGCTCTGGTTTAGAGGTGGCATCGGGTGCCGATGGTTCCTCATCAGATGAGGAGGGATCCTCCTCGGTACCGAGAGGAGTTTCCTCCCATAAGTCAGGGTCTCTGACTTCTGGTGCATGTCGAGACACCGGGGTGGAGGGCGCGGTATGGCGTGTCTTGGACAAAGACTTTCCAGAGCGCACCGAAACGGTACCAGGGGAGGACGACCGGCGTCGATCTCGGTCCCGAGAAGAATGCCGTACCGCCTGGTGCCGAGGAGGATCCAATGTGGCCTGAGAATGAACCACCGGATCGCCATGAAGTTGTTGGGCCGAAAGGATCGGCATGGAGGTGTTCACCGGTACCGAAGGGGTGGAAACCGGGGGCTCGGTACGGGGCTCGGGCCGGTCTGGTACCGGAAGGAGCGGTGCCAGGATAGTGGGCAACAGTTGTTCAAGTTGTTTCTTCAACTGCTCCTGGAGTTGAGCCTTTAAGATGGCCGAGATACGGTCATCTAGGGGTGGCATCGGAACCGCTTTCTTTTTCTTCGGTTCCTTGGATGCCGCTCCACGCCCCGGCGATGAGGAGGCCGATGACGAGGCACTCACCGAGATCGGGGCGGAGCGTTTGCGGGACCGGTGCGATGCCGGTAGGGACGGTGTCGCCACCGTAGCTGGAGGGCGCTCGAGGGAAGAGGAAGGCTTCTTAGCCGGCTTACCTGGCGCTAGCGACGCCGATGTGGGGTCGGTCGGTGTCGAGGTCGACGGTGCCGATTTTTGAGGTACCGCCGTTGAAGGTGAGGAGTCCATCGCCGACTCGGTGCCGAAGAGAAGAGATTGTTGAATCCTTCGGTTTTTAAGAGTTCTCTTTTGAAGAGTGGCACAGCGGGTGCAGGAGTCCGCCCGATGCTCCGGACCCAGACACTGCAAACACCAATTGTGTGGGTCAGTTATGGAGATCGGGCGTGCACACCGCTGGCACTTCTTAAAACCGACCTGCGGGGGCATGAAGGGGAAGATAGCCTCCGCAAAATCGAAGCCCGAGGCCTGTATACTGGCAACAGGCCCCGCCGGGGCAAAAACGAAAGAAAAAAGGGAAAAAGCAAAGTTTTTTTTGTTTTTTTTTTTTGCAAATCAAAGGAAAATAAACCCGAAGGTAAAGAGAGAGAAAAAATAAGGAAAAAAGCGCGAGCGGGAAGGCAAAAAAGTGGTTTCAACGGCCGTTGAAAAAACACACGCGTCTTCTTCGCTCCGCGGAAACGAAGACCCCCCCCTTCTCCTCCTGTTTTATCCTCTCCCTCTTTCCTTCCTTTTCATTTTCTTTATGTAATTAAAATCTCCCTCCCTCCTCTGTTTCTCTTATATCCAACATGTCTAAATTTTGTTCTTGTCTGGGCCCCAACCTGCCCTATTTTATTTTTAATTTATTTTTTAAGATTTTTAAATTTTTAATATTGTAAACAGACCAGATACCTGTGATGGTCGGTATACCAAACTATAAAAAAATTTTAAACTTCGTTTTCTATACCATTCTCCCAGGGGAGCTCAGAACAATATGCATGAATTTATTCAGGTATTCAAGCATTATTCAAGCCCAGTGCTGCCTTCCTCTCTTCCGTATTTCTGTCTTCAGTAGTTAGGATAGATATGGGAACTTCTGCAACAAGTTAATGGTCTCCAAGCCATCCTTCCCTGGCAAACAAGATCCCAATGAAGCTCTCATGGCACATCATTTGGGTTGCTGCATGAATTTATTCAGGTATTCAAGCATTATTCAGTATTTCTGTCTTCAGTACATGGGATAGATATGGGAACTTCTGCAACAAGTTAATGGTCTCCAGGCCCTCCTTCCCTGGAAAACTGGATCCCGATGAAGCTCTCAGGACACATCATTTGGGTTGATTCTCCCAGTAAAGCAGATATCAATAAGTATGCTTCCAGTACGCAGGCATTTGACTAAACAGGCTTTCAGGGTTCAGCCTTTGGTTGCCTCTAGTATAGCAGATAGTGGTACATATGTTCCTCATGACTCTATCCTCTGGTTGAACAGGCTTTCAAGCTTCATCTTTCAATAGCTTCTGGAAGTGTCAGTGACAGAGAGCAAGGGTGGATCAAAAAGATCAGATCATACTTTCATTTGCCCCTGCCACCCTTTACCCTCTCTACTTTTCTGGAAGAGAACCCTACCACTGGGAGGCCATTCTTGTTAAAGCTATTGAGGATAAAATGAATATTCTAGTAGCATGAATGCATCAAGACTTCCGAGAACTACAAATGCCAGGTGGGAAAGGGAGAACTGATGCTCCTTGGAAAAGAATTCTTTATGTTGTCTCATCCTCAACACATTTAGCTTGAAGTATATGGAGTATCTGCCTGAGTCTGATTCTTAATCCAGAACCGGCTCTATAGCATTAAGATCCAGTAACCTTTGTCCCCAAGCCCAGACTCTGAAGGCTCTCTCCAGTTGGCCGAATAGAGATTCTACAAAGAGATCTAGAAGGGGGGCACAAAACCTTACTCATAAGTTTTGATGCCGAAAAGGCTTTTTAAAAAAAAATTATTTATTAATTTGTTACAAATTATATAACAAACATAAAAGAATATCAATTATAGCCATCAGCATAAAGAAAATGCTCAATAATACAATCTAAAGAAAAATAATTCAATGATCTAGTCCAGTGTTTTTCAACCTTTTTACACCCGTGGACCGGCAGAAATAAAAGAATTATTTTGTGGACCGGCACCGGTCCAAGGACTGGCGGTTGAAGAACAGTGCTATAGAGCCCCCTTCAGTTAGTACCAAAGTAATCGAACAGCAAGCACTAAAACAGAAAAATAGAAGGGGGGACTAACATTTCTGTTCTGCCACAAACTTACCTGAAACCCAGCAGCAGCCACAAAATACTGGCGCAACAGGATTAAGGAAGGGAGGGAACACAAAAGTAGCCAATAAGAAGCCTGCCGCCAGCAGCCAATGAGCGACGGGCTCAAAGGTCAAAGCCCAGTTTAGCTGCTAGTCTCGCGTGACCTTCATTAACGGCAATTGTATTTCACGTTTTCTAGGGCTCCCTGTGTGTAATGTAGTCGTTTTCTGGCACCACACACAACATGGTAGCTAGTCTCTTCGACTGATGTCATCGTCCGTGACTGCATGGGATCGGCTCCTGACATCAGAGCTCTTTGCCGAGAGAGCATGGCAGCGCCGTGGTTGTGCTTTCCTGCAGCTGGGCTCTTCGGAAGAGGAACCCGAGTCGTGACTGTGACTGTAAAGCGGTCTGTGAGGGCTCTGCGGAGACGCCCTGTCCAGGTGATACTCCCTGAGGAGGAGATGGTCAAGCCAATCAGAAACCTGCCGCCAGCAGTCGGCAGGAAATTTAACTGCCGACTCAATCTCGCCGGCCCTGCGCAGACCAGCAGAAATTTTCTGCGGACCAGCGGTTGAAGAATAGTGATCTAGTCCACAGTGCGCAGCGGCCGCTAAGAAGGCAAACAGAATGCTAGGCATAATCAAGAAGGGTATTACAACCAGAACGAAAGAAGTTATCCTGCCATTGTATTGGGCGATGGTGCATCCGCATCTGGAGTACTGCGCCCAATATTGGTCGCCGTACCTTAAGAAGGACATGGCGTTACTCAAGAGGGTTCAGAGGAGAGCGACGCGTCTGATAAAGGGGATGGAAAACCTTTCATACGCTAAGAGATTGGAGAAACTGGGTCTCTTTTCCCTGGAGAAGAGGAGACTTAGAGGGGATATGATAGAGACTTACAAGATCATGAAGGGCATAGAGAGAGTAGAGAGGGACAGATTCTTCAAACTTTCAAATAATAAAAGAACAAGAGGGCATTCAGAAAAGTTGAAAGGGGACAGATTCAAAACGAATGCTAGGAAGTTCTTCTTTACCCAACGTGTGGTGGACACCTGGAATGCGCTTCCAGAGGGTGTAATAGGGCAGAGTACTGTACTGGGGTTCAAGAAAGGATTGGACAATTTCCTGCTGGAAAAGAGGATAGAAGGGTATAGATAGAGGATTACTGCACAGGTCCTGGACCTGTTGGGCCGCCGTGTGAGCGGACTGCTGGGCACGATGGACCTCAGGTCTGACCCAGCAGAGGCATTGCTTATGTTCTTATCTGGCCGCTAGTACCAATTTTAGCAGATTACATTCAGTAATTAAAAAGTATCAAATTTCTTGGCAGGCAGAGTGTGACATATATTTTTACATGTTGTCAATTATCCTCCCCGATAAAAAAAACTAAAGTACAGTCTGCACTGATTTATCCTTTAGAAAACTATCTAACAGGACTGGGTCTGAGAAGACATATTTATTACTTGCATATGAGAAGACATTTGCAAGGAAATTTCAAGAAAAAGGTCACACCCACCGCTAAAGCTCCCGGCCTAAGCACTAGGAATTGCTTCTTTTTGAATTGAGTCTGTTTAGAGACATCGGGGAAAATCATCACTCGCTGGCCACAAAACAGAGCTTGTTTTTTAGTAAAATATAACTTCAAAATATAGTGGAACCTTGGTTTACAAGCATAATTCTTTCCAGAAGCATGCTCGTAAAACAAATTACTCGTATATCAAAGCAAGTTTCCCCATAGGAAGTAAGGGAAACTTGCTTGATTGGTTTGACTTCCTCACCCCCCCCAGCGCTGCTCCACCACATTCCCAAAAGACCCCCCCCCACCTCCGAGGCCACTGGTGCGCTTCCACATTTCCCCCCCCCCCGTTCGCAAATGCCATCCCCTCACAAACCATCATCGCCCCCTCACAAACGCCCGCCCAAACAGCACAGTTACTTACCATAACAGGTGTTATCCAGGGACAGCAGGCAGATATTCTTAACGTATGGGTGACGTCACCGACGGAGCCCCGGTACGGACACTTTTAACTAGAAAGTTCTAGTTGGCCGCACCGCGCATGCGCGGGTGCCTTCCCGCTCGACGGAGGAGAGCGTGGTCCCCAGTTAAGATAAGCCAGCTAAGAAGCCAACCCGGGGAGGTGGGTGGGTCGTAAGAATATCTGCCTGCTGTCCCTGGATAACACCTGTTACGGTAAGTAACTGTGCTTTATCCCAGGACAAGCAGGCAGCATATTCTTAACGTATGGGTGACCTCCAAGCTAACAGAGAGGGAGGAGGGATGGTTGGCCATTAGGAAAATAAATTTTGTAACACAGATTGGCCGAAGTGCCCATCCCGTCTGGAGAAGGCATCCAGACAGTAGTGAGTAGTGAATGTGTGAACTGAGGACCAAGTGGCAGCTTTGCAGATCTCCTCGATGGGCGTGGAGCGGAGGAAAGCCACAGAAGCAGCCATAGCTCTGACCCTGTGGGCCGTGACAGCACCTTCTAGTGAGAGACCGGCCCAAGCATAACAGAACGCAATGCAGGCAGCAAGCCAGTTGGAAAGCGTTCGTTTAGAGACAGGACGACCTAAACGGTTAGGGTCGAAGGACAAAAAGAGCTGAGGTAACGTGCGATGAGCTCTGGTACGGTCAAGGTAGTATGCCAGGGCACGCTTACAGTCCAGCGTGTGTAACGCCTGTTCCCCAGGATGAGAGTGGGGTTTAGGGAAAAAGACAGGCAATACAATGGACTGGTTGAGGTGGAAGTCCGAGACCACCTTGGGAAGAAATTTAGGATGGGTACGCAGAACCATCTTGCATGGTGAAAAACCGTGAAAGGTGGGTCAGCAACCAGTGTATGCAGCTCACTAACCCTCCTGGCAGAGGTGATGGCAATGAGGAAAAGCACCTTCCATGTCAGAAATTTGAGTGAAGTTGTGGCAAGAGGCTCAAATGGAGGTTTCATGAGGGCTGAGAGAACCACATTCAGGTCCCAGACGACTGGAGGAGGCTTCAGCGGTGGTTTGACATTGAAGAGGCCTCTCATGAACCGGGAAACCAGGGGATGAGCCATGAGAGGTTTTCCGAGGACAGGCTCATGAAACGCAGTGATGGCACTGAGGTGGACTCTGATTGAGGTAGACTTGAGGCCAGCGTCGGAGAGAGAAAGCAAATAGTCCAGTATAGTTTCCACCGCCAATGAGGTGGGATCGTGATGATGAAGTAGACACCAAGAGGAGAACCTGGTCCACTTCTGATGGTAACATTGGAGGGTGGCCGGTTTCCTGGAGGCATCCAAAATACGACGGACAGGCTGAGACAGATTCTCTGGAGAGGTCAGCCCGAGAGAAACCAAGATGTCAGGTGGAGCGAGGACAGATTGGGATGTAGTAGAGACTGATGCTGCTGTGTAAGTAGAGTAGGAAACACAGGAAGAGGAATGGGCTCCCTGGAGCTGAGCTGGAGCAGGAGGGAGAACCAGTGTTGGCGAGGCCACCAAGGAGCGATGAGAATCATGGTGGCTCTGTCCCTGCGGAGTTTGGATAATGTCCGCAACATCAGAGGTAGTGGAGGAAAGGCATAGAGGAACCGATCCGTCCAGTCGAGCAGGAATGCATCCGGGGCCAGACGGTGAGGAGAGAAGAATCTGGAACAGAACTGGGGCAGCTGATGGTTGTGAGGAGCTGCAAAGAGGTCCACCTGCGGAGTGCCCCAGCGCATAAAGATGGAGCAGAGCGTGGGAGGATCCAGAGTCCACTCGTGAGGTTGAAGGATGCGGCTGAGATTGTCGGCCAGGGAGTTCTGTTCGCCCTGGATATAGACAGCCTTGAGGAAGAGACTGTGGGCCGTGGCCCAGGTCCAGATGCGGATGGCCTCCTGACAGAGGAGGGAAGATCCGGTGCCGCCTTGCTTGTTTATGTAGTACATGGCGACCTGGTTGTCTGTGCACAGGAGAAGGACCTGAGGGTAGAGAAGGTGCTGGAAGGCTTTGAGAGCATAGAACATGGCTCTGAGTTCCAGGAAATTGATGTGATGTTGACGCTCCTAAGGGGTCCAGAGTCCCTGGGTGCGAAGATCTCCTAGGTGAGCTCCCCACGCATAAGGGGAGGCATCTGTGGTTATGATCATGGAATGAGGGGGTAGATGAAAGAGTAGACCCCTGGAAAGATTGGAGGAGTTCAACCACCAGTGAAGAGATTGCTGAAGAGACGATGTCACAGAGATGGGATGAGAAAGAGGATCCGTGGTCTGTGACCATTGGTTGGCCAGCGTCCATTGAGGTGTCCTGAGGTGGAGTCGCGCCAGGGGAAGCACATGGACCGTCGAGGCCATGTGGCCCAGGAGGACCATCATTTGCCAAGCTGGAATGGAGCGACGAAGGAGCACCTGGTGGCAGAGGTGGAGCAGGGTCCGTTGGCGGTCTGAGGGGAGAAACGCCCTCATCAGAGTGGTGTCGAGGACAGCTCCAATAAACTGAAGTCGCTGTGTGGGAAGCAGATGCGACTTGGGGTAGTTGATCTCGAACCCCAGAAGGTAGAGGAAGGAGATGGTGTGCTGAGTGGCTTTTAGCACAAGAGGAGACGTAGGTGCTTTCACTAACCAATCGTCCAAGTAGGGGACCACCTGAAGGTCGTGAGACCTGAGGAAGGCCGCCACCACAATAAGGCATTTGGTGAACACTCTGGGTGATGAGGCGAGGCCAAAGGGTAGCACTTTGTACTGATAGTGATGGTGCTGTATCTGAAACCGTAGATAGCGACATGAAGTCGGATGGATTGGGATGTGAGTGTAGGCCTCCTTGAGGTCTAGGGAGCATAGCCAGTCGTGGTGAGAGAGAAGAGGGTAAAGCGTGGCCAGGGAGAGCATTCTGAACTTCTCTTTGACCAGACACTTGTTGAAGTCCCTGAGATCGAGAATGGGACGAAGGTCTCCTGTTTTTTTGGGAACCAGGAAGTAACGGGAGTAGAATCCCTGACCCCTTTGGTCCGGAGGTACCTCTTCGATGGCATTGAGGAGAAGGAGGGATTGGACCTCCCTCAGGAGGAGGGGGGTTTGGGAGGAGTGAGAAGCAGACTCTACGGGAGGATGGTCTGGTGGAAGAGTCTGGAAGTTGAGAGAGTAGCCGTAGCGAATGATGTTGAGGACCCACTGGTCTGATGTGATGACCTCCCAACGGCTGAGGAAGAGTTGAAGGCGTCCTCCGATCGGCTGAGGAAGAGGCGATGAAGGTGGGAGACTGGCTATGCTCTGGAGAAAGGAGTCAAAAGGGTTGAGACGGTTTTGATGAAGGAAGAGGCTTGGCAGGTTGAGTCTGTGGGCGAGCCTGAGGCTGATGCTGGTGGCGAGGACGGCGAGACTGTTGTGGAGGCGGGTTGAGAGGTCTGGCCGAGAACCTGCGTTGGTAAGAAGACTGTTGCCTGTAGGGGCGAGCAGGTGGAGTCTTCTTTTTAGGTTTGATCAGAGTGTCCCACCTGGTCTCGTGTCATGGACGGGCAACTTTAGAAATTCCTTGGGAGGTTGCTCAAAGTCTAGGGCATCGAGGAAAGCCTGAGACTTTTTAGAGTCGGACTCTAAGGGGATGGAAAGAGCTGCTGCCATCTCCCTAAGGAATTTAGAAAAAGAGGATTGTTCTGGGTTTTTTTTTTGTAAGTCAAAATAGGGAATCCGAAAGGAAAAATTAGAAGAAAAAACGAAAAATTATGCGAGCGGGAAGGCAGAAACTAGCTTTTCAACGGCCGTTGAAAGCACATGCGTCTTCTTCGCTCCGCGGAAACGAAGAAACTGGGGACCACGCTCTCCTCCGTCGAGCAGGAAGGCACCCGCGCATGCGCGGTGCGGCCAACTAGAACTTTCTAGTTAAAAGTGTCCGTACCGGGGCTCCATCGGTGACGTCACCCATACGTTAAGAATATGCTGCCTGCTTGTCCTGGGATAATGAAGCTTTACCCCCATCTGGCACGCAGCACCAACCCACAGGAGGTGCCCGAAGATCGTGCTGCTTGCCGGACTGGGCATTGAGCATCTGCGCACGCTCAAGGCCTTCTAGCTCCCGCCTCTCTCTGAGATTCTTGGAGAAAACGAGAGCCAGAAGGCCTTGAGCATGCGCAGATGCTCAAGGCCCAGTCCAGCAAGCAACACGATCTTCAGGCACCGGCACCTCCTGTGGGTTGGTGCTGCATGCCGGTGCCAGACGGGGGTAAGGCTTCAGTTTGGGCAGGCGGGCGTTCATGAGGGGGGCGATGCCGGTTTGCGGAGGGTGGCGTTCGCGGGTGGGAGGGCAATGCTGGTTCACAGGCAGGAGGACTCGCAAATTGAGTCAACCCTCGATTTGCGAGTCACGATTTGCGAAAATGTTTTGCTCGTCTTGCAAAACACTCGCAAACCGCGTTACTCATAAACCGAGGTTTGACTGTAGTTTGCTTCTCTAGCTTCGTTTAGAAAACTACCAAGAGTATAGCCCATTTTGTAATTGTGTCTTTAGATGACTCCAAAATTTGAGATAAATCCAAACTATCAGGTGAAACTAATTTATCAATTTCCCCTTCATCTGCCTCTTCCTTGGAAGTCCTCGGAATGTAGTAAAGGTTATCAGGTTCAAATGTGTCCACATTAGCATATTGCAAAATCTCCCTCAAATGCATTCTTACTAGTTCCAATGGAGATAGGTAGTGTGTAATAGGGAAATTGAGGAAATGAAGATTCCTGTCTCTTATATAATTCTCCATTCTTTCCATCTTAGCATGAAACAATATACAGTGGAACCTTGGTTTATGAGCCTAATTCGTTCCAGAAGCATGCTCGTAAACCAAAATACTCATATATCAAAGCGAGTTTCCCCATAGGAAATAATGGAAACTTGCTTGATATATTCCCACCCCCCCTCCGAGGCCAGCAGCACTGCTCCCTCCCGCTCGCAAAGGCCCCCCCCATGCAAACCGGCACCCCCTGCCCGAACAACTTGAAACTTACCCCGTCTGGCACCGGCACGCAGCCCACAAGACGTGCCGGTGCCGCTTGAAGAACTTCCTGCCTCTGCTGGACCTTGAGCATGCATCTACACATGCTCAAGGCCTTCTAATTCTCCTTCTCGCCACATGCTCAAGGCCCAGCAGAGGCAGGAAGTTCTTCAAGCGGCACCGGCTCATCCTGTGGGCTGCGTGCCGGTGCCAGACGGGGGGTAAGTTTCAAGTTGTTCGGGCGGGGGGTACCAGTTCACGCGAGTGGGGAGGAGCGATGCCGGTTCTCGGGGGGGGGGGTGCTCGCAAATCGAGTCAATACTCGGTTTGCGAGACAAGTTTTGCATGAATGTTTTGCTCGTCTTGCAAAACACTCGCAAACCGAGGTTTGACTGTACTATCTTTGGCATTAGCAAGAACAGTACTCTGTAAATTACCCACAGATTGATTCAGTTTATCCACTTTAGAAGACAACAAAAAATGCACCTTGGACATCAACCATATGACTACTGCTCAGTTTGCAAGCATACTACGAACATTCAAACCATTATACATCCAAGAACACATAAGGAATATAAACTTAATTTTAATAACAATTGCAACACGGAAAATGTTCTGTTTATTATCAAATGCCCGTGCAATCTCCTATATATTGGGAAAACCAAAAGGAAAATAAAAATCTGAATTATAGAGTAGTATCTGCTCCGTTGGTCAATCACTGGATAGAATTAGACCACACTATTGAAGACCTACATTTCTTTTGTTTTTAAAACATTTAAATCATGGTGGAGGGAGAGGTGATATCAACCAACTACTCCTACAATCTGAACAAAGGGCCATTTTTGAAATTAATACTACATATCCTGCAGACCTTAATCAGGACATAGATTATATTTATTTTCTTTGAGGATATTAATATATAGCACTATATTGACCAGGTTCAATATTCTGTAACATAGTAGTCCATTTGAAATTTTATTATTGTAGCCCTTCATATGCTTTTATGATATATGTCAACTAGATTCTCAGTATCCAGAACCATATTGGTTAGGTTCAACATTCTGCAGAAGCTTCGTCAACCTTAAGCCCGAGGTCATAATGCCGCTGTACAGATCCATGGTGAGACCCCATCTGGAATATTGTGTACAATTCTGGAGGCCACATTATCAAAAAGATGTGCTGAGAGTTGAGTCGGTTCAGCAAATGGCCACCAGGATGGTCTCAGGATTCAAGGATCTCCCGTATGAGGAATGGCTGGGTAAGTTGCAGCTATATTCACTCGAGGAACGCAGAGAGAGGGGAGACATGATAGAGACGTTCAAATATGTCACGGGCCGTATCAAGGTGGAAGAAGATCTCTTTTTTCTTAAAGGACCCATGGCAACAAGAGGGCATCCGTTGAAAATCAGGGGAGGGAAATTTCATGGCGACACCAGAAAATATTTCTTCACCGAAAGGGTGGTTGATCGCTGGAATAATCTTCCACTACAGGTAATTGAGGCCAGCAGCGTGCCAGATTTTAAGAAAAGATGGGATTGGCATGTGGGATCTCTTCATTAAGGAAGTTAGGGGGTGGGTCATTAGTGTGGGCAGACTAGATGGGTTGTGGCCCTTTTCTGCCATCATTTTCTATGTTTCTATGTTTCATATTGGCCTATCTGAAATTGTCATTCTTTACATCAGACAGATTTTATTGTTTTCTTTATATGTTTATATGATATAGGTCAATTATGTGCTATTAATGTATTTATATATTTTTTTTAATGTGCAATTAATGTATTCAAACACCACCCATATGCTTTTAAACACTCTGGGCTCATTTTACTAAGGTGCACTAACATTTTTATCACACGCACAAAATTAGCGCGCACTAGCTGAAAAATTACTGCCTGCTTAAAAGGAAGCGGTAGCGGCTAGCGCGTGCTAAAACCGCTAGCACGCCTTTGTAAAAGGAGCCCTTTGTGTCAATCATGATTTTGCTTATACGTCATTAATGTGTTCTTACATGCCTTATGCTTTTATTAACACTCACCAAAAATTTATCAACGTGGCCTTTATATGCCACTGACGGGTATTTTATTCAACATCTTTATTCTTTCACTATTAATACATACATCACTTTATTCTTTATACGTTTATAGTTTAATATCATTATATGTCTACATTAGACACAGTTGTTTTGAATTACCACATGCTGATATCAGGATGCGTCCACTATTTGCTTCTTGTTTTGGATTGGATTGGATTTATTATATATGCATTATCATAATGTCAACTTTTTTTATATGTAATTTATTTTTATTGGTAATGAACTCATTATGTGTATGTTATTACAATGCAAATATTTTAATGAATCATGGGTCTCCCCTTTTAGATATAACTCATGCTTATCATAGGTTTAATTGGTATATTATTTCTTAGATCTATTTATTTATTCATTTTATTAGAAGTTGATCCTGATCTTAACAACTTGGTCCCTAGTATAGACTGCTGCATTTCTAAACTTCAACTGTGGGCTTTGTCTAGTCAAATGAAACTGAACGCTGCCAAAACCAAATTGCTTTAGATTGGGCCAAAATTAGAAAACCTCCCTCCCTGTTACATTAAAAATAGATATCGCATTACATATAGATTTTTCATCTAGAGCAGTGGTTCCCAAACCCTGTCCTGGGGGACCCCCAGCCAGTTGGGTTTTCAAGATATCCCTAATGAATATGCACGAGAGAGATTTACATATAATGGAAGCGACAGGTATGCAAATCTCTCTCATGCATATTCATTAGGGATATCTTGAAAACCCGACTGGCTGGGGGTCCCCCAGGACAGGGTTTGGAAACCACTGATCTAGAGTCCTGGGTATCATCTTGGACTCATTATTTACATTTCATGAACAGATAAATTCCTTGACAAAAAAGTGTTTTTTAGTCTGCGCATGTTAAGGAAGGTCAGATCACTATTCCATCAAGAACATTTCTCAGTATTGGTACAATCCACTGTGCTTTCTCTTCAAATCACTTGTTTTACTTTCCTGTAACTTCTCACTACCTCTCTCTATACCCCTTCTCTGCTCATCAAAGAAGTCACTCTTATTTGCACTCTTTTCCTCCACCACCAACTCTCACACTGACTTTTCTACTTTGCCATGCCATACACCTGGAATAATAACCTTGCAATCATTGTGCCATGTTCCCTCTGGCCCCCCATTCAAATACAGCTTAAAAGCCCACATTTTTTAGGCTGCTTCTCTTATTCATACTCATGTCATTTTTAACCATTCCAATAAAAATAAAAAAAATGCCCCAATTCTCTTATGTGTTCTATTTGTCTGTCTTGAAGATATTGCAAGCTCCATGGAGCAGGCACTATGTCTTATGTAGCACACTGAGAAATTCTAATTAATAGTAGTAGCAATATATATCCTGTAATTATTTTAGATATTAGCTCAGCATGCAATTGTCACCAGCCTACCTTCATTAAAGGCTTCCATACTGCATGGTCCTGGAAACTGGTCCGGAGCTGCTGCACAGATCGAGACAAGCTGTGTAAACATCTACAAAAGAGAAGGAACTTCAGTTCAAAAAGGGAGAGTTCCCTTTTCCTTACTCGTAATTAAGGGCCCTTTTTACAAAGCTGTGCTAGTGATTCCTGTGCAGTAAATGTGATAAAGCCCATAGGAACTGAATAGACTTTGGTGCATTTGCTGCACAGTGATTACTAGTGTGGTTTAGTGAAAGGAGCCCTAAGTCATGGATTTAAAACAAAACTGAAACATACCAAAAGCATTAAAAAGCAAATGTATGTTTAACTACTGCATAACTTACTGCCACTGATTTTTTTTTTTTTAAACAATAACAACATATTTGGAGGGCTTTGTTATTGGTTCAGCAAAACATTTAGCAGGTCAGGAGGGTACTTAGCTTATGTCATGAAGGACCAGCAGGGAAACGGAGTTAAACACACTGCAAATTATGTTATTCAGACCATGAAAACTCATACCTGACTGCAGCTAACCGCACCTTGATACTAGACTCAGACAAGCCATTCACAATTCGGTCCATCATATTTTCAGTCTCAATGATCTGGAGAAAAAGGTTAATGCTGCATAAATAACAACAAGGAGCTGACAATCCCTTCATTTATGCTTGTAAATGCAAGTATTTTCCTGTATGATTTATATTAATGCCAAATACTGCATTTGACAAGAAGTGTTGCCTTGCTTAGGAATAGCAACTTGGGTTATTTTTCTTGTGTTGCAGAGGGAGTTAGACGGCTTGGCAGATAAAGAATAGCATTTTCTCCTGTTTGCCATATAATGAATCATACATCAGGAAGAGAAAGAGAAAGAACTTCACTTTAACAGCCAAACCTAATTAACCCATACATATTTCTTATTTTTTAAGTGAAAAATTCTGGTAAACTACACTATACTTTATATTGGAAGCCAGTTTACTGTAGTATATTTGCAGTAGGATAAAGAAGTTATTAATTATTCTAGGTCTGAATATAAATATAAAAATCATTATATAAGTGCCAAAAAGATACATTTTCTGATGTAATCTAAAACAAGGGTAAGGGTGTTTCGCAAGTCAGCTATGCAAGCTCATGTTAATCAAAAAAATCTACAATTAAATACAGAATAACGATATTTTCAAGTCAGTTTACCGACTTGTTAGCAGTAATATAAAACTGAGAAAAGGACAACATTTTGCCATTATTTTGGTGATGGGGGAAGGCAGTTATTGAAACAAAAGGTTTTAGAAGACTTAGCACAGTAGGCCACCTAAAGGAAATAAAGGCATTTTAAGGTACATTTTTTAACTTATTTTAAAATGGCCATTTAATATTTGGGGGTGTTCTCCAATAACGTGCTATTGCATTGCAGATTCGTTTATAGCACTGGTGCATGCGATCCACCTTCATTCTAGCAGAAGTTTGAGAACAGAGTTTGAGGCCGATTTCTGCTTCTCTTCCATTGGATACCAGCATGTTCATAGCACTGACACCAAAGACCAGAGGAGATTTTCATAGCTGATTCTTCCCGATGATCATCGTAGCATCAGAGACTTTTGAAGGCAAAGCATTGATGATTACTACATAAACAAAGGTGTAGTTCCATTTCAGGTAATCTCAGTATGACCCAGCTGTCATTAAAAAAACTCATGTATTTGCATATTAGTAATCACGTGTAGGTTTGCACAATCTGAAAATAAACTTGCCTATGCAATTTGTATTATTCTAAGTGTGAGGCAAGAAGCATAAAAACAGCATATTTGGGGGATGGTTAATTATTTATGTATTTCTATCTCACTCTATCCAATATTAAAATGTTGATCTAAGTCAGCATTTTCAAGTCTCTTGTGTTTCAGGACATCCATAATAAATATGCATGAGATAAATTTTTATGCACTGCTTTCACTAGATGCAAATATATCTCATGCATATTCATATTGGAATTTTGGAGTAGCCTAATGGTTAGAGCAGTAGGCTGAAAACCAGGGAAGAACTGTTCAAATCCTGCTGCTTCTCCTTGTGATCTTAGGCAAATCATTTAACCCTCTATTGCCTCCTTTTACTAAAGCTTTGCACAAGCTAAATTCTGCATCCTATTTTATACCTAGGGGTCATACAGCACATAGGGGTCATACAGCTAATGTCCTTTAGTGCACACAAAGTTTTAGTAAATGGCATCTCAGATTGTGAACCCTTTAGGGACAAAGAATACCAGCTGTACCTGAATGTAACTCACTTTGATAAAGGCATGAGCTATATCCTACAAAAAAAATTTAGATATCCTGAAAACCTGGCTAGAAGTTATTTCATAACTGGCTTAAAAAACACTGGTCTAAGTCCTAAATTTGTCATTTACACAGTGATTAAAACATAGCCAATAAAAACAGAGCAGTTTTATATCATCATAATGGTATTCTTCTATTACTGTCCAGCTAGAATGCTAACAGACAAACATTATCAATAGCTGAATTAAGCCCTCCAATATTTACATTGTTATTCCAAATGAGCTTAAGGTGCAAAGGCACTGAAAAATTTGGGGCCAAAAAAGTACTTCAGTTATGAATTTGAAAAATTCATTTATGAGTTAGAAAAACATAGTACATTTGAACATTTTACATATGGTATACAATTTTTACTTAGCAACTATAGTAGACTCTCTGTTAACCAGAACTCAAGCAACCAGAACTCTCAAGCAACCAGCCCCCCCCCAAAAAAAAAAAAAAATCAAAGAAATACTGTAATACTTTAAATAAAAAATGAAAATAAAATCAATTCTGTTAGAAATTTAAGTGTAAACTTGGCATGCCACACCTGCGTATGACCATGCTTTGCCTACCACATGTACGATAGTTTGTCTGGAATAGTTTATGATATGGCATAGTATGATGGGGTATAGTATTAGTTAGACCTATTTTTAATAGTAACTCTCATGCAACAAGAAACTACATTTACCTGGCATCTATCAATCCTTATGGGTGCCGGTTAACTGAGAGTCTACTGTACTGCTTCTAATGCTACCTATGGCTAAATCATTCGATGTGTCAAAGGTTGCAGCTACTATATATTTTTTAGAATACATTGTAGGTTGTTTTTTGTTTTGTTTTTTAGTGATGTTATATTCTTTATTATTTGTGAGTTTTTAAAGTCAGTAGCGTGTCAAAGAGTCTATAAAGCCATCTAGAGGAAAATTTCAAAAGCATTTATCTAGTTAAATTGTCCTGGCCAAAAATTGTATTCTAACAGCAATTAAAAGTATACAGTATATGAATTTCCACAATGTGCAAGTTTCAGCTGGACTGAAAAAAGGAAACCACCTCAACAAAAAAACAAAAGCAGAAGCCTGTAAACTGTTCTTTCTTTTCTCCTGAAATGCTTGTTCTATATGTTTTATTTTCTACTGTTTCACATGTATAATTAGTAGGTAAGAGGTAACTTGTCTAAATGCTGCTGCCTGAGGATCCTGAAAGAAGTGTGCCTCAATGTCTCAGACTCCTTATAACACAGAGGGAATGATAAATGAAGCGTACTCAACGTCAGGGACATGGCTATTAACACTGATTCATAAACTTCATTTGTTACAACCTATTCTTAGAGGGCAGCAGGACAGAGATTACCACAGGTAGGTGATGTCATCGATGGTGGCCCCCAGCACAGATGCTGCCCAGAATTCAAAAGATTCTTTAACTTTTTGGCAGGCCCAAATGCACATGCATGTGTGCCTGCTCACCTGCTCAACTTGTGTAGGACATAGTTGGATAAAAAAAGCATAGAGAATTCAACTTCTAGAGGAGGTAAATGGATGTGGTAATCTGTTTCCTACTGTCCTCAGAGAACACCTGTAACAGGTGAGTAACTGCTTTCTCTAAGGACAAGCAGGAAAGCAGGATACCAGGTCAGTAACCACCTGGACAGTTCCCACCTGAATATTTCCTCCTTGGACAGTTCCACCACAAGTATTACCTTCAACCCCCCCCCCCCCTTGTTCTGTTCCTGTACTGCTCTAAGTTTTAGGTTTAGGGGGACAACCCAAGTATGTGCAGCCAATGAGTGTTAGGTTTAGGGGGAGACCCCGAGTATGTGAAGCCCCTGAGTGTTAGAGTAAGGTTTTTGTGGAATGAGTGTGATTTGGTTTTTTTATTATTGGGTTATGTCTGGTCATGGAGGGAAATTGCCCTTCAGGGAATTGACCCAGGTGGTAATTTTCTAGATGGCAGTTGGTGAGTGGGAATTATCCAGCGAGAGTTGTCTAGGTGATTACTGACCTAGAACCAACAATAGATTACCACAGATGAGAATCCCTAGCTACCAGGCTCATTGAAAATAATAGTCAATACGGACTTGCAATAGCAAGGCCAATTAGAACAAATAACCATAAATAACTAAAAATTTCTCATTATGAAGATGTACCCTAGAACAGAAACAAATGGGCCTAAGAGGATAGAGTTAAATTCTAGACTCCAAACAAATTCTGTAGAACTGTCTGATGTTTATTAGACTTAACATACTGCTCAAATTAATAACAGCTCTAAGCGGTTAACAACATTCACATTAACTTCTTAAAATATTGGAAAATGAATGCCATAAAAAAACAGGAGTATCCTACCATACACACTCCAAAAAAATAAAAAGATAAACAATGCCACAAGAAACATCTCACTTGAGTCCCTGAAATTCCATTCAATAAATATGGTCATTTTGTGGATCTAACCAGCTGTCAAGTTGGGTAGTCTTTTTTTTTTTTATTCTTTATTGATTTTTCAAACTACAAACGCACAATGATTCACATATTTGTACATTATATAATAGGTGCAACAAAACTTACAAATATTACTGCACAAAGAAATTTTCCCCACCCTCCCAGCTAATAAACAAATATATCAAAATCTTCATAAAACTATTCATAAAATCCCTGGATCAATTCCATTCCCTTTCCTACCCCCCCCCCCCCCACCCCCATCAGGATGTGTATGTTTACTTGTCTATAAAATAAAAATCAATTATTCTTCTTTACAGTATTTAGCTAATGGCTCCCAAACATCCATAAAATTCTTAAAGCGTCCCTGATGTATGGCCATGCAACGTTCGATTTTATAAGTATAACACAGGGATTCCTATCAAAATGAGTAATTTAACCTATTTAAGTAATTTCCAATTTCTTAAAATAAGCTGCATGGCAACCCCTGTCATTACTAATAGAAGCTTGTTATTTCTCATTGATAATTGGCTTTTAGCTCTCATAAGTGTACCAAATAAAGCCACTGGATTCTCTAACATATTATTTACTTGGTCCCAAATAGACCTCCAAAACTGCAGTATCAAGTGACAATAGTAAAGTAAATGATCCAAAGTCCCAGTCTCTCAAGATAGTAATGAGATGTAAATGTGTGGACCAAAGACTATTTCAAAGCTCTGCAAATCTCTTAAATGGAGGTTGATCTCAAGTGGGCAACTGATGCAACCATGGCTCTGACATTGTGAGCCTTGATATGTCCCTCCAGCATAGGCATAAATGAAGAAGATGCAGTCTTCTGGCCCACTGTTTCTCAACTAGATCTTGGAGTACCCCCCCACCCTTGCCAGTCAGGTTTTTAGGAAATCCACAATAAATATGCAAATTTCTTTCATGCATATTCATTGTGAATATCCTGAAAACCTGACTGGCAAGGGGGTATTCCAGGACAGAGTTAAGAAACACTGTTCTAGCCAATTGGATAAAGTGTAAAGCTAGGTGGGCACTCTGTGTACTTTAATGTGCTTTGGAGAGGTGTCCAAAGCTCACTTGCAGTTCAAGATGTGCAGTGTGCTTTCGCCAGGATGGGCATGAAGTTTCAGAAAAAATGTTTTAAGGACAATTTACTAACATGGAAATCCAAAACCACCTTAGGAAGGAACTTAGGATGTGTGCACAGAACTACTGTGTTATGATGAAACTTTGTGTAAGGTGGATCCACTACAAGGGCCTGAAGTTCACTGACCCTGCAAGTTGAAGTGACCACCAACAAAAATAAGACCTTCAATGGTCAGGTACTTCAGATGACATGAATCAAGCGGCTCAAAAGGAGCTTTCATAAGCTGGATAAGGAAGATGCTGAAGTCCATGACACAGTGGGAGATTCGATGGGGCTTTTATCAGAAGCAAATACTGCATATAATGAACATATAATGCTGTACAGAGGAGCTTACCTTCTGCACAGTACTGCTAATTATCTTCTGCTAATTGTACTAAAATGAACCCTTACAGAGTTGGTGTTTAAACTAGATTCAGAGAGGTGTAGAAGGTACTCAAGCAGTTTTCGAGTAGGGCAACAGAAATGTTTTAGGGTCTTGCCCTCACACCAGATGGCAAACCTCTTCCATTTGAAAGTATAACACCCCTTAATGGAATCTATCCTGGAATCAAACAGGACCTTGGAAACACCCTTAGGCAGTTGAAGGCATACAGATTCTACACTCTCAATATCCATGCCATGATAGCCATGAGACTGGAGGTTGGGATGGAGAACAGACCCCTCACTCTACATGATGAGGTTTGGAAAACACTCCAATAACCAAGGTCTTTTGGAAGACAACTCTAGAAGATGGAACCAGATTTGCCTTAGCCACTGCAACACAGTGAGTATCATGGCTCCCCAATTTTGCTCAAGTTTCTACAAAGTGTCTTCCCTATTAGGGTGACTGAAGGATACATAATCAAGGAAGAAAGCATCTGATGCTAGCCTGCCGTGTGATCAGAGTCTGAAGCAACACTGAGGGACTTTGTAGTTGAGTGGCAAAGAGATCCACCGAGGGAATGCCACACTCTTGGAAGAATTTGTGGGCAACTCCCATACTAAGAGACCACTCATGTGGTTTCATCACCGTGCTCAATCTATCCATCAAACTGTCTTTTCACACCAGGTATGTGCCTCTGAACACTGCTAAATCCCAAATGCTTCATGACACAAGTGGATAGAACAATTAAAAGGTACTTTTCCAAAACTCACTCAGTACATCAGCAGCAGTTTTGAGAAAAATAGGCAGTGGTTTTTGGACCAAATGAGTTTTGCATAGAATATTAAACACAAAGTCATTAAAATACCATAGACTTAGTGAGTTTTGACATAGGAATAAAACTACAGTAAATGAACCTTGCCTTGAACAATAAAATTAATCACATAACTCAAACCTGACAAAAAAAATGGACCAAGTGAGTTTTGGAAAATGCTCTTCAATTTGGTTCAATAGCCAATATCTGAAAGCCTTTGGAGCATTCCATATTTCCCACAACTCAAGGAAATTTAATGATAAACAGTCTCCTGAGCAAACCAGTAGCCCTGGGTATAAAGCACATCTAAATGTATACCCCATCCCTGGTTAGATGCATATGTGGTCAAACTTTTCTTGGGAAGAAGAATTTGGAATGAAAGTTACTAAGTCAAATTGGTCCATATTGTCCACCAGATGACTGTCACAACTCTTGTGTGACTGAGATGAAATCTTTCAGATTCTCTGTGACCTGACATGGGAACCCAGAGTCCACTGGGCACTTTTCAAATGGAAGAGTGCCATGGGTGCAACAGTGGAGGCTGTGTGAGCTAAGAAACTCAACATCTGCCAAACAGTGACCTGCTGGATACTGTGAACTTGACGAGTAAAGCAAAAGAGCATATTTGCCCTAAACTGTTTCTAATAGGGCTCCAATGTACTCTAATTCTTGTGCTGGGAGCAGGTAGAACTTTGGGTAATTGATTAAGGATCCTAGTAGCTCCAACACCCAAAACGTTTTCTGAATTGATTCTTGAGCACCTTCCTTTCATGTGCTCTTTACCAACCAATTGTCCAAATAAGGAAACACACGTACTCCCAGTGTGCTTAGTGATGCTGCAATTACTGCAAGACACTTTGTAAACACTCTGGGAGTGGACGCAAATACAGTGTTAAAACATAACACTGGTAGTGGTGTTTTCCTAACTGAAATATGAAATACCCAAACCGCAGGAGGTAGATCTAGATACGATGGTAAGTGTCCTTTAAGTTCAGAGTAGAGAGTTGCGCAGGGACAGAAATCCCACCCATCCCCACCCGTCCCCGCCAAAATCCTACCCATCCCCGTGAGGAATCCCTCCATCCCCGCGAGGAATCCCCTCCATCCCCGTGAGGAATCCCCTCCATCCCCACCTGTCCCTGCAAGGAATCCCCTCCGTCCCTGCCCGTCCCTAGAAACTTCAGAAATAGTTATTTCATTTAATTATGCTACCGAATTAAAGGCTCTGGTAGAAACCCATTTACAAAAAAGCAAAGACACTTTATTAATTTGGAAATATTAATTGGGAAGAATACATATTTTGTAAACAGGTTTCTATCAGAACCTCTAATGTAAATATAAATACTCAGCTGATGAGAACCCCCAAGCTGTCAGCTGAGGACTTCCTTTGCAGTTGGCCGGGGGTCACTTTTGCCAAGCTTGGCAGACAGCAGTAGTGTCCCCGAGTCACAGATGCTGGCACCTAAGTGGCTCCTGGATGTTGCCAACGACTGCTGTGCTTCGTTGCGGGGAGTTCTGGCCGTCTCTAGAGGAGGTCCTCTGCTGGCGGTGCTTGGGGAACCCCACCAGTCACAGCAAGGGCCAGCAAGTACTTCAACACTGTAGTAATAAAACCAGAAATGCATTTCCTTTTCTTTTGAACACAATACAAAGACATCTGCTATGTACATTTCCCAAAGCTAACATATTTTAGTCAATAAATTCTGTTTTTTAACCTTTGTTGTCTGGAGACTTATTTTTCCATAAAGTTGGTCCCAGTTTCTTTTTTCCGCTTTCCCATCTTCTGTAAATTCTTCTGTTGCTGTCCATTGGTTCCTCCTACCATGGTCCAGCATTTATCCCTTTCTCATCTTTCACCCCTGCCCACCAGCCCCATGCCTAACATTTTTCCTTCTATTACCCCTCTCCAGCACCATGCCACATCTCTACCACCATTCCCTTCACCACTATGTCCAACATTCCTCCCTCTTGCATCCATTTCAATCTGTCCCACTGTTCCCTTTCCACCACAATATTTCTCCCTCTTATCTGCACTTCACTCCCTCCCTATGACCAAAAATTCAACTTTCTTCCATTCCCCGTGTACACAACCATCTCTTTCCTTCTCACTGACACACCCACGCTCAATTCTCCCTTTTTATTTCCTCCCCCACCTCAGCATCTCTTTCTCTCCAATCCTCTCTCCCAAGTTCATGCCTTCTGTGTCCAAAAACGCATTCCCTCCCCCACCTCAGCATTTCTTTCCCTCCCTTTCTCCATCCTCTCTCCCAAGTTCATGCCAAAAACGCACTCCCTTCCCCCTTTTGTGTTCCACGTTTGCCTCCCACGTTCGACCTCCTTCTGTCCCTCATTTGCCTCCCACGTTCGACCCTTTCTGTGTCCTGCATTTGCCTCCCATGTTTGTGTCCAGCCCTCATCTGCCACCAACTTTCTCATCCAAATGGTGCTCTGGGAGGTAGCTGGAGCCGCGAGGCAGGGAAGACTTCCAGTCGGCTATGTGTGCTGCTGCAGGGCAGGTAGGAAAAGAAGACGAGCTTCGCGGTTCGAGTTGCATTGAACTCCGCGAGATCCCCGAGACCACAAGGGGCGTCCCCACAGGATCCCCACGACCCGAGGGGGTGTCCCCATGGGATCCCCGTGACCCAAAGGAGGAACCCGCGGGATTCCCGTCGTCCCTGTTCCCGTGCAGCTCTCTAGTTCAGAGAGTTTTGCCACATCATTTTCCTGAATCATGAAAAGAAGAGTGCCCAAGTAAATCATCCTGAACTTTTCTTTGACCAGGGCCCTTAGGTCTAGGATGGGATGAAATCCCCAGCTTTTTGGGCATGAGGAAGTACTTAGACGAAAATCTCTTTCCTTCATCCCCTGATGGAATGGGTTTGATCCTATGGACCAAGAGAGTTCCTCTGCAAGCACTTTCTTATGCTCAGAGCTGAGTTTTAAAGCTCTTTGATAGCAATTTGGAGGGAATGGATGCTAACTGAGCATGTAACCCACTTGAACTATTTGAAGTACCCACCAGTTTGAGTTTACTGTGGGATACCTTTCTTGGAAAAACCCCAAGTCTCCTTCCAACAAGCAGGTCATCTAGGACAGGCACTTTTATGTCAGCAAAAGCTCTTCACCTTAGACTGGGGAGCTGCCTGAAATTTCTGGGCCTTTTGCTGCCAGGGCTGGGAGAATGAGGCCTGAGCCTCCTGGAGAGGGTGATTCAAGGAAGTGTACCTACACTTTTGAGAGAAGTAGGAACCCTTGCAACTGCCACCTGAAAACCTCTGAGAAGTGAAGTTCACAGAAGGAGCTAGCTCAGACAGGAACTTCATGGCATCAGCCCATTTCTTAATTAGATCAGTGTCCTCCTCCATCTTGTCCCTGAAAAGATTGTCACCTCAGCAAGAGTCATCCGTCAACTTTTCCTGAGCCTCTGGTTCTAGGTCTGAAATTCATAACCATGAGAGTCTGTATGTGACAACACTATGGAACATAGTCTGGACATCATGTCCAAAGCATCAAAATAAATTCATGTAAACCATTCTGAGCATCCCTGGGAGAGCAGTATAGAAAATTGAATGAAGGAATGAATAAATAAATAAAAGTTGCCCAAGCTATGTGCTTTTGACACTCCTGCTTAGTTGCTAGTCGGCAAAGTTCTGTGGTCTGTTCTGAAGGGTATCCGCAAACACCAGCATACTGCGCATCAAGTTCAAGTAAATGCTCATGTATTGTTGGTAAGACTGGATGCACAAAATGAGCATTAAGCCCTGAAACTCTTCCTTCCTAAAAGACTCCAGAGTGCAAGCATCCCTGCTTGGGGGAGCTGAGGCCTGAGTCCTTGAGCTTCTGGATCTTTTGGGAGATTTGACCACCATGGAATAGTGTATAAGCTGTGGTTTCTCAAATCTGGAAGCCTTCTAGACTCTACACATAGAATCCATCTTCTTTGGAACAACCTGCACAGTGAGTGGGGTCTCCCAATTTATCTGTGCAGTTTTAAGGATGTTGTGGATGGGCGCTGTCACAACTTCCTTAGGGGAGTCATAATAAAGGACATCCAACATGCTGGACCTGGGCTCGTGCTCAATTTTCACGTTAAATGATATGGCCTCAGCCACCTCTCTCAAAAGATTGACAAAAGAGAGGTCCTCTGGGGAAGACTTCCTCCTTTCCTGTGGTGGAGAGGGGTCTGAAAGTAGGCCAAGGGATCCCTCCTCCGAGAGGTCCTCTGGCTCTACATCAGGCCCCCAGGAGCAGTCCAACTCTGACTTAGCAAAGTACTCCTCATGGGATTTATGAGTCTGTCTCTGCCTTGGACCACTGGACACACAACTAGGATCTGAGCAAGAGCATCAAAGTATGGGTCCCTTCTTGGACAGAATCATTTCCTCCCTAGACGGACTAGAAAGGAGCACCACATTGGTTATTGATGGCTCCGATGCCCAACAAAGAACCAACATCAATGAATGACCACAGGATATGGGTCTCCAGGATGGACTGGAGTGGCCCTATAATTAGTACCAGTGCCTTCAATGCCTTGGCTTTAAATTGAGAAAGGATGCATCCCAGCTCCTCCTGTAACATGATTTAGAGCTGCTTCGAGGGCAGACATCAGTAAAGGTAGAGCTGACACCAATGTGAAGACAGCCTGCAAAGTTACAGGAGCCAAATCGAAGGTGGGATCCTGATTTCAAGGAGGCCAACACATAGGTACCACTTCCACAGGGAGGGAGCAGTCCGCATGGTGCCAACACTTCTCTTGGCACTGTGTTTTGAAGAGAACCAATGCTAATGCTTCTTTGCCTACACCTAAAACCGAGCATTAGGGTCCCTCTGCATCAATGAAGTCGATATGGAATCCTTGTGAGTCCTTGGCAATAGGTGTGCTGATGCTGGATCAAAGCGGGTGCTACAAGTGTCCATTGTTGAAGCAGAGGGAGACCTCCTCAAGATCAATCTCCAGTGTCTAGAACAGCTCCAGAAGCTATAGAATCAATGCATTCGATGCCAATGGACCAAGACTTCAGCATGCCAAAAAATCTCTCATGCAGAACTTGTTGACTTTTCTGTGTTCTCTTCTGCATTTCAGCACAAAGAGAACAGTGAGAGAACTGATGGTCAGGGTTCAGACAGGTTAGGCAAACATCATGTGGATTGGTCACAGATATGTTTTTAGCACTGTTTGTGTACCTGTTGAACCTACTGGAAGGTTTTGAAGACATAACCGAGCAGATAGCTGCAGCAAAATCAAATGGTTCAATTGTCAAAATTCTATTTATTTATTTATTTATTTTTATTTATTTTGAAAACCAAGACCCAGTCGTGAATTGCAGAAAAACTTAAGGAAACCTAAAAAGGCTGAAAACAGCTAAAGAAATAAGGGGAATGGCAGAAAAATAATTTAAATAACATGGTCTTGTGATAAAGAGACAGAAAGACTACGAAATGAACTCAGTGTGGAGACAAGAGCTGTGCAACTAAAGAGAAGAAATGTCTTCACTGCTCCATGAATGAAAGAACTAAAGACAGGCAGGAAGACACACATGCATACACAGTGAAGCCTGCCAAAAGCTTCAAGAGTCTTCTGAAAAATGGGCAGCATTCATGCTTGAGCTCCATCAATTACGTCACCCATCTGTAATAATCTACTGTCCTGCTTGTCCTTTTAAAGTGTAACTGCAAAAGGAAAGAGTACCAAAGCAGAGAACTAAATGTAGATGAAGTTGAACAATGACATATGATCTTGTCACTTCCAATGTACATATAATTTGAATTTTAGATGTTTACCTATCAGCTGTTTATTGATTTTGGCCCTCATTTTACAAGCACTGTTCAGGTTTGATATGTGCATAAAATGGCACGTTAACATTTAACTTGCATAAACATCTAAGCCTTCATTTTACAAAGCCAGGATATGTACATATCAAATTCAAGTCCATGCAAATGGCAAGAGAGCATGATCTGGGCATAAACTGGCATAGCAAGCTCATAGACATTTATTCCCCATTTCAGCAAGGGACTAAGGGCTCCTTTTACTAAGGTGCGCTAGTGTTTTTAGCACGCACTAAAGATTAGCATGCACAAACCATGTGCTAAATGAAAAATACTAACGCAAGCTTTATGGAGATATTAGCATTTAGCGTGCATGGCATTGTAGCGCGTGCTAAGACCGCTAGCACACCTTAGTAAAAGGAGCCCTAAGTGTGCCCTAAAAAAATCGACATTAGGACAAGCAAGTTTAATATATAGGAAACATGCTATTGAGCAGCACCCCACTGGAGGGATTATGAGAGGTTGCCCTTTTGATCCTCCAGTGGGTTTTGTCCACTCCCAAATCGAATAAGAAACTGCTCATTGTGACAGCATCAGGATATCAACCAGTTGGGTTTTCAGAGATGCAAAGATAACTATTTATATGTTGGCACATAACCAGTTATATTGCTATTATTGCACAATGTAACTGGTTATGTGCTAACTTTAAACACATTTAATTATTTATCAGATTATTTTTCTTAAAAGGATGTTTGTGCTGCAAGCCCCCAGTGTGTAAACATCTATTTCTCTTGTATATCCATTGGCAGATTCTGTTCTAAAATACAACTTGAAACACACTGACCTGCACATCTCAATTTCTACTTCCATGACTTGCCTAAAATGGGGCTATTTATGTTTTATTCTTATAAGGTATTTGCTGTTTTACTAATTTTTTAATTACTTGTTTTATGCTTAAGAATTTGTAGTGTGTCTTGCATGTCTTGGTCTGATTTTATATTTCACTAATATGTAAGGATTTTAATCAGTGTAGGTTTTCTTGTTTGTTTGCCGGCTGGCAATGGTGTCTGTTATTGTAGATTGCCTTTGGCAGATTTCTGGAAGGAAAAATTATGTCTTATGAGATAATTTTCTTTCCTTTAGTCTCAACGTATCAGTCCAGAAAATTTTGGTTATGTCCGTCAACCAACAGATGGAGACAGAGGAAGAAAATAGTTTTTGTGATCTACGTCTTAAGAGCACTGTGCAAGGATAAAGCTTCAGTATTTCGAATGACAAAACAATGAAAGTGACATATAGGCCCTGATTCTATAAAGGACGCCTAAAGTTAGGCTTAATCAATGCTGATATTGGCACTCACCATCAGTTTTAATTGGACTTAACTGAAAGACTCCTAACTCAAAAAACTCAATTCTATAAACAGTACGCACCTATCCCAAAGCGCCTACACTGAAAGTCGGAATAGTTAGGGGTGAATCATGGGCATGTTTTCGAGTTAGGCGCCTCTTTGTGAATCAAGTGCCGTTAGGCTCTGACATCGGTGCCTAACTTTAGGCATAGAAACCCCTGGTATAAATTGGGGATGCCTAAATGTTAGGATGCTGAATGCCACCTAAGCAGTTAGGTGACATTGAATATGATTCTATAATGGGCGCCTAAGTTTTATAGAATCAGTACTGATATCAGCACCTAACTTTAAGCGGACTTCATAGAATCAGGGCCATGTATAAAGGCATGTATGATAATATATTACTCAAGTCAAAAAGTGGCTTTTCAGGTCAACTGGTGCAAAAGCTCTCCAAGATACCTGAAACAGAGTTGCCTAATCTCAGAGCAAATCACCTTGAAATAGGCCAAGGAACTGTTAATATTATATTAGTAGACATCCAAAACAGGATTTCTAGAGTGCCTCAAAAGGACCTCTGTTTCACTAGTGCAAACACAAAACACCGTGCTTTAAATCGCAATGCTCAGAGAAATGTAGTCCTGCCAAAAGCCACAGCTCCTATAGCAGGACCTACCATCCAGTCATTGCAATTGTGTCAAATCAAAAAATGCCTCTATATTTTTCAAAACTGTGCTTTCTTAATTTTCATGAGTTGTGAAAAACCACCACTTAGCTTTACGTTACTTTCCCCTGATGTTTTGTTACCCTAATGCTGAACAGTGGGTTGAAAACAAGCAGGTCAATGTTCAAATGATGCGGTCAGTGTGGGGGTTTTTTAATGCTTGCCATAGCATTTAAAGATATTAGGCTCTTTTTACTAACTACTGGTTTACACTGTGTTGACTGCTAGCCACAATAAGAGGCTTTGCAGTTAACGCTTGGTAAAGCGGGCATTAAGTGCTTTTTGTGTCAGGGAGCAGGGCATGGGCAGAGTGAGCATAGAAAGCATTTGGCAGTTAACACACTATACTGATGGCATGCTAACTGCCTACTGCAAAGTTAAATCCTAACCACTTAATACCTCCTAAATAGGAGATGCTCAGTTCTTCCACATTAGCTATGAGCAGGTACCACATGTTAATCTGAGTGTTAAATTTGAAGCTACCACACAGTAAAATCTCACATTGAGCTGCAGTACTGCAAATTTTACCATGGTTTAGTAGAAGAGCCCCATTATGTACAGTATATTCAGCACTAATCTGCTCAGTGAGTGATGCTGCATATGCATAGTGACCACTGACCAGCACTAGTTCTAAGGATAGCAACAATGTGATTTTACCTAGGACAGTCTTCTTGCTCTTGAATATTAGTGGAGGAGCACCCAGCAGCTCTATCCAGATAGCGTCTCTGAAAAATTAAGTGATGGGCATTTATCTTCATAGTGGTTGATACTATAAGGATAAATGCTTTGGAATATCAGGGCCCTAACTCTTTAAACATGTAAATTATAACTGGGTACCTAGGGCCAGATTCTCTAAACAGCGCCTACCTTTGGGCAGCACCTACATACATGGCGCCGTCCACATGTCAATCATGCATAGGCACCATTAACAGAATTGCAGCTACAGGCACTGATAATGTAAGCCAGGGTTTTAAAGGCCTACATTACTGGTGTCTAATTTTGACAGAGAATTGTGGCTAATGGCACCTAAGGTCATCTCCGCCCCTAATTATGCCTATTTTGACATTAGTCGCCTTACTTGGACGCAATTCTGGCACCTACCTTTTTTTAACGAGTTTTTAATCATTTTTTTTAATAGTGCAGTCAATTACCACATCAATTAAAATCAATTAAAGCAATTAAATTAGGCAGCGGTAGGGTATCTACAACCGCCTAACTTAGGGCGTCATTTATAGAATCCAGGTCCTACTGTATAAGTAGGCATCCACTTTCCTGTATAGAATACTAATTCACATGGCCGCAAATACGCTTATATTTAAGACACATGCAATTATATCAGCCCTACAGCTAGTGTAAATGCCTGAACTTAACTGTGAGCTAGAATGCACATAAATTACAATAGTCTCTAATTTATGCAAGTATGTGTATACTCTGCTCAAACTCTGCCCATGCACATATCCGCTGGCAAAGTACACACCATCAAGTCATAGTGCATACTCTTCTGTTAGTCAGTAATCAATAAAGGGGTCACTTACACAGATAAATGACTAGAATATTGCCATTTACAGATCTCCTTGTCACCTACAACTAGGCAGCTCCTTACAGAATTAAACCCAAAGGGTCATGAGAACCTATGTTAATTTGGGATACCCTGAAAAATATTGAACAGAATGAGTTAGCTTTTTTATTCAATCCAGTTTCCAATTCAATGAATAAAATATTACCAATTCAAGCCACTAATACTCACCTTTAATAGATACCATAGTGGTTTTGTGCTAACCTGCATGCAAGCAAAGAGTTTCAACTTTGACACTGGTCTATAGAGTCAGAAACTCCATGCGCGGTACTTAAATATGTATTGAATGAGTTTTCAAGAAAGAAAGCTTTCAGACAGAGCCTTACCTATTTGTAAAGTACCGCCACAATGTATAGTATAGGTAAAATGATCATTTTTAAGACAAGCTTTCCCTTAAAAAAAAAAAAAAAACTTCTAATGGAATTTAAGCAGCAAGGTAAAAGGAAGGAAAAGGAGTGAAATATAGTAGAAGATAAAGGATCTTACTAGATTTGAAATGTAATGATCAGAAGCTATTAGAGGACAGGATCAATTAAAAAAAAAGAAAAGAAAATCATCTTAATTATTTTTTATAGGATCCCAAGTTAATTCCTTTGGGGAAGAGCACTTTGGAAATGCTATCAGTTAATACTGTGATTTATCCTGTAACGGACAACGCTCCATAAATAACTAATATTCCAAGGGGTCCTTTTACTAACCTAACCTATGTTAGGTCCTGATGTGCGTCTAGCACAACAAAAAATGAATTAATTTGGGAAGCTCTAACGCATGTCTTTATTGCCTATAAAATAGGTGACAGTAAGTGCTCCTAAGGTAATTTTTTTTTAAAAATGGCAATATGGAGATTTATAGCCACAATAAAAAATGGCCTTAGCACATGAGAAAGACCTATATAAGGGCTTGCTAAGGTCAATTTTTACTACAGATTTGAAAAAACACCTCTAAGTTACTTAACAAAGTATATATTCTCTCTCATATCACATTCATGCACTTTGTGACTGAAATACAGTTATATGTTTGCACCAATAATTATGACCACCAAATATATTTCCTCCCTTTAACTCCCCTCCCCCACAACCCTACCCTTTGCTATTTACTGAATCAAGAAAAATTACTTGACAATACTTTACTGCTGCATGTTGATCCTCAAGCACTTAAAAAACAGTCAGTTTTACCTAATGCACTTTCTGAGGGTTATTGGGGGAGGAAGGATAGTGCGTTGCTTTTGGGGGTTCTTTTTGTTATAGCAAACACCTAAAATAATACAAAAGTATGAAAAGAACAGGCATTGATGTGGTTAAAATATTCTTAAAAGGCACACATTAAAATAAAATTATATAAACTTAAAAACAGGTTATCATTTGAGAATGGATACTAAAATTATACCAGCCAAAGTGAATAAAAGTATATTTGGAGAATATTACATGACTGATTTTCCCTGTGCTAAAATTTTTATTGTGTTACTTCAGGGGTCACCTAGGATCTCTCATCTCTGTACTATTTCTGCTCATAAGCAGGATGAACAAAAGCCACCATGAAAAATAAACCTAGTTTCCAGTTTTCATCTTTAATAAGTTTTACAGCAATTTGAACTTGGGCATCTTCCACCCTGGAGGCAAGACAGAGATACCAGCTTCAAAATATATTCCATTAATCAAAATCAAATCAAATGTAAAGCATTTACAATTTATTTTTGTAAGAGCTTTTTCTCAAAACCATTATTTGCATTTGTAACCCTTCAGAATATCATTCATCTCATGACCCTTTCCATTCTAAGTAGTGCACCTCTCTCAACTAATTTCAACCATTAGGTTTTAGATTTCTAACTCTTGGCACGCAAGAATGTGTCATCAAGTTATATCACCATAAAATAAAGTAGCACATATCCAAAACAGAAAAAGGACACTGTAGTTCAAAGTATCACAAATGGCTATCTTGTCAATAAAGTGTTAAAAGCACTATATTGAAAATAAAGCTGTTGAAAGAGAACACTTCCTCCAAAATATTCTTTTGGTTTGGGAATTCACTGGATGGCTGAATACTTTCTAAAGAAAAAAATCAGACCTTGCTCTCTATGGCATAAATGACCCAAATTTATGTTTAGCATCCCTCAGGGCCAGCAGAGCTCTGGCATGCCAAAGAATGGGACCCCACCTGTTGGTTAAACAAGAGGCATTGAAAGAATAAGCCTCAGAAGAGGCTTTCCATCACTCTGTCAACAAGTGTCTCCCAATTTCCCTGGGAGGTGGGAATATATGAAAAAGAAAAACACAGAATACGGATTGTCTTATTTGTCAAATATAACTGCTTTGAGTGAAGAGAAATGAATATGTTTCTACAGATCTTTGTATATCTACTAAATTTGATCTGAAAGAAGATGCTACACATTATGCACTTAAGAGTAATCTAAAGGAAATTAGCAATATAAATGCTATGTTACTTCTTAACTATCGGGGAGGATAAATAATTGTCGTCATCATCATCCGTCCAGCACCCCTAGAACAGCTATGTAAAAGAGAATACTACTAACAGGTCTGCTTCAGGTTATTGTCAAGTTAGTAGCTATAATGCCCCCTTTCTACACTCTTCTGTTTTCAAAAGGAAATGAGACTTACCCCCCCCACCTCTTCACTTTTATTAAACCACAATAACAGTTATTAACGCAGAGAGCTGCGCTAAATACTCTGCGGTCCTCCCAACGCTTTGGTAAAAGGGAGGTTAGTTTGGGAAGATTAGAGTTTAAAGCAGCCTTGTGACCTCTGCTCATTGCACATTTGTATCAAAATATAAAGTTAGACATAGGGCATGGAATAAACTTCTATATATTGACTTTTTTCTGTTCTTTGCTTTACTTTGTAAAATGTAAGCACATTACCTGTTTTCAGCTAATACCATAGATCTCCATGCCAAATCAAAAATGGTAGAGTTCTAATAAAACCTAATTTAAGAGCGATCTGGTTTACTATATAGCATTTTACTGGAGTTACCAATCAAAATGTAAATTACTACTACTTATTCTCACTTAAAAGATACTTAATAGAGGAATAGGGTTTTGCCTCTGCAGAACTCCGGGTTTCGGAATGTAACAAAGCAGCCAAAGACAATTCAATAGGCAAATCAGCCATAACTCGTACTTTGAAAAATTAAAAATTAGCCTCCCCTATACTATTACAATTCCTATTTCACTGCCCTTTTTCCAGAAAGGACATACTGTTCCTGCAAACAGTGCACCTCCTTCATTCACACTGAAGAATGGCAGGCGCATGGCAATCTGATGATAGGTGAGCAACATTTTATGTACTGAAAACTCTTTGTCATTTCAGAAATTGTACTGCTGAAAAGGACAGTATCTATGAAGTCAGGCAAGAATTCTTGTCTTTATTCTGATTAGATGAAAAAATAATAACAGAACTATGTATGTGTTGCACACAATTTATTGTTCATAGTCGTTGCATAAATATTAAGTAAATTACGTTTAAACTTACTGAAGAACACTTTACAATGATCTGTGCAATCTTTGCACTGCTGTGTCACACACAACATCCTTCACATATAATCACCAAATTTATTCTGCCCCTTTTCATCTCCCCCCAACCCAACTAAATCAACTCTGCAATATGCCAATCAAATATGATCATATCTGGGGGAAGCTCATATTGATCTTCTAGCCCTCTGAATAGATCTAGTTGACTAACTCTCAAGCTGTTCTTAGGTTTAGGGGAGAAAGTCAATTAAAATAAAATCAGACTGACTTTACATCTGGTTGACAGCGCATGAGTTGCTTTACTTAGGGCCCCTTCTATCAAGCTGCGCTAGAGGTTTTTAGCACTTACTTCACTGGCCCGCACTAAAAACCTTTACAATAGCGCAGTTTGATAAAAGGGGGGATGGGGTTAATTTATATCTGTGTTATTCCTCCTATATTTTGGAGCATGGGTCCCTAGAGGAGTAATTTTGAAGTATAGAAACAATGTGAAAACCCTATAAAATGTTCAGCCTTAGCACATGGGAAACACTTGAATAAGATTAAAAATAGGAATATATTTCCAAAGACAAAATTATGGAGCCTACCAAAGATGTAAAGTCAATCAGTCACCAAATCCCAGGTAATTGTGAAGTTAGTTCTTGTGAGAACAATCTGTGGTGGTGAATAGTTTCATTTATTAAAAATAAGATTTTTTTTTAGGATATTGGAGTGCTTAGATGAATGAATTTTCAAAAACAAAAAAGCAGAATACTATGGACATTTCTTATGGAGATAATACCATATTTGAGAGGCATATACCCCAAAATATTTACTACTTTTTCATATGCACTTTAATAACTCTGCACATGTCATCGACACTTAAAATTTATCTAGCTGCCCATTCTGGTTTACATCTGACTAAAAACTCCAATAAGAGGCTCTGGTTAGCTACATTGAAATATGCAGTCTCTCTGACCAGGGTTTTAAGCTTGAGAAGGCAGATAGCCACTTACCCATAAAAACATCATTTGCACAAATCTTTATTCACACAAACACTTCTATAGCAGCCAAAAAAAGACATAACCAGGCCACAAAGTGAAGAACAATATACAATAGGAGGACTGTACTTCTGAACAGTTTCAGAAGGAAAGCATTTGCATAAATATCTTTATCTTTTACAGTACTACCATGAAATTGTGCCAAGATGGTTTCCAAACTTCACAGTGCCATATATTAGATTTCATTGAAACTCATGCAAAAGAATGTGCACGATGTGGGTCCATCTCAATGTAGCACAAAAGCATACCAGTTATTGGTCATTCTGACACGATCATGCCACACTATATTGCTAACAATAATAAAATAAAATAAGTGTCCCATTCATTCTTCAATTATGCTTTTAGTCCCTCTGTTTTACTCTTTAATTTTTATTCAGTCACTGTTATTTCTCTTCACCACGACTTTCAGGTTGAAGTCACTCCCTGCCTGCTGGCTGTCAGGACGGGGGGACGCCCCTCTCCCAGACTCACCTTCTTCCGGATGTCTTCATCATTTGCTCCAAGAGATGCATAGAGCTTGAAGGCAGCCTGGCGTAGTTCATGAGCATGTTTTAAGTCATGGTCAAGCTAATACAGAACAAAACATACAGTTATTCACACAAATAAAATCCAGGCATCCTCCACACTAACATTTCTGGGCTGTTAAAGGTACAGGAAGAAAAACTATCGTAGTACAAGATACCACTAAAGAATGGGATGCGTGGAAGACAATTCTATAACTGTGCTCCAAGGTCAGCATGTAAGGGGGCGCTTATTTCAAACTTATTCTTTAAAGAAAAAGTAGGCACTTGCTTTTCTTTGCAGAATACTATGTCAAATGGCAGAAAATGTACTGGAAGATTAGGTTTCTACCTATGATAATCTTTTTCTGTTAGTCCCTGGAGGATTCCATACCCTAAGTATTCAATCCCAACCCGCAGTCCGGGTGTTGCTGAATTCACATATTTTCAGAACACATGCTGCACTCCCCCTAATGGTAGAAACAGTTCAGTCCCACAGAGGAAAATCCCCATCAACACAAGTAAATCACAAACTGGTATGCTCTGTAAAATATAACAGGCACAAAGGCAACGAGTACCCCAAGAAAGGCCTTTAGCAACGAACCTACTCGCAGGCTTGAAGATTTTCCAGCCAGCTGACAAATCCTGTGGGGAGTTTCTGTAAGGAGAGTAACTGAAGCAGAAAGGAGCAGGCTACATCAACAACTGAATGTAAACAGAGAGGGTGGGCCATATGGAATCTTCTAGGGACTAACAGAAAGAAGATCATCATAGGTAGAAACCTAATCTTCCATTCTGTTACGTCCCTTCTGGATTCCATACGCTAGGTGACGTACCAAAGCCATGGTAACTAGGGAGGGACAGAAGAGCCTGTTCTTAAAACTAAGGTCCCAAAAGCGGCATCAGAGCGCACCGCCATGTCCACAGGGTAAAACCAGGTAAAAGTATAAAGCGAGGACCAAATAGCCGCCCTACAAATTTCATCAGGATGAATTGTGTGAGATTCCCCCCATGACACAGCCACACTTCTCGTCGAGTACGCTTTAAACGAGCTCAGCGGCTGCTTGCCATGGGCGATGTAAGTCGTGGAAATAGCCATTCGAATCCAACGAGCGATCGAGGACTTGGACACCAGCCTACCACGAGGCACAGCAGTCAGAATAAAAAAGGTGATCAGAAAGCCTAAACTCATCAGTCCTTTCCAAATAATGGAGCAAGGCCCTCCTGACATCCAATTTATGTAAGATCTGATCTTTTGCGCTCTCAACCTGATAGCTGAAATGCAAGCAAACTAACCTCCTGGTTGACATGAAAAAACAAGACTATTTTCGGCAAGAAGGAAGGTACAGTATGGAGAAAAAAACCCGCGTCCAAAATATAGAGAAAGGGTTCCCTGCACGAAAAAGCCTGAAGCTCCGAAATATGCTACGCAGAGAGAATTGCGATCAGAAAAGGGGAGGGGAGTGTGTGGCGCAGTGGTTAAAGCTAAAGCCTCATCACTCTGGGGTTGTGGGTTCAAACCCACGCTGCTCCTTGTGACCCTGGGCAAGTCACTTAATCCCCCCATTGTCCCATGTACATTAAGTAGATTGTGAGCCCGCCGGGACAGACAGGGAAAAATGCTTGAGTATCTGAATAAATTAATGTAAACCGTTCTGAGCTCCCCTGGGAGAACGGTATAGAAAATTGAATAAATAATTTATGGTAAGGTCCAGAAAAGAAGCATCCTTCAGGGATTTGAAAGGAGCCTCACCAAGGCCCTGCAAAATGATGTTAAGATTCCAAGAAAGGAAAGGAAGACATATGGAAGGATGCAGACGAAGCACCCCCCTCATGAATCTGATCACATCCGGATAAGTCGTAAGCGAACTAGCACCATTACATGTATGAAAACACAAAAGTCCCGCCACCTGAACCTTCAGGAAGGCTACTGCCAGACCTTTGTCTAAACCAGACATGGGCAAACTATGACTCACGAGCCATATCCCACCTGTTTAGTTTTTTAATCCGGCCCGCAGCGTCCATAGTTTGCCCATGTCTGCAGCCCTTTCTCTTACCATTATTGTGTGTGGCGGATGCTGCAAAGCGCCGGGCAGTCCCGTTCTAACAATAACATTGTTAGAATAACTGCATATTCTACGAGCGTAAGGTACCACTAAACTAAGCGCCTAATGTACACTTTTGGCCATCACACGGGCAGGGCCAGCGTTAGGAGGGAGCAAAAAGGGCAGCTGCCCTGGGCTCCGTGGCTCGGGAAGGCCCCCTGTGAACCAGCATATCCTCCTCCTTCTATCTACAGTGGTCTGATGCAGTCCTTACCTTCCGTCGCAGACAAATCCATTTTTGCTGCAGGTCTCCAGCCGCAGCAGCCAATCTGAACAGCTGCCTACAACTCCCTTCCCTGCTTTCCCTTGCCCTGGTCCTCCCAGGCTGAAACCGGAAGTTGCGTCATTGGGGATGGACTGCGGCAGAAGGAAAGCAGGGAGGGGAGCTATACTCAACGCTTCAGATTGGCTGCCGCAGCTGAAAGTCCCCTGCAGCAAAAATGGATTTTTCAGTGATGAAAGGTAAGAGCAACATCAGACCGGCATGGATAGAAGGAGGAAGACATACAGTTACTAGCTGTAATTTTTTTAAAGTAGAAAGCGGGATTGGGAGAGGGAGTTAAAAGAAGTGCCAGTCTGAGTATAGGAGTAGAGTAGGGAACAGCTTATGGGACTGGAAACATAGGAGGAGAAGGAGGGAGGGAGGGAGGGAGAGAGATGATGGGAAGTGATCTGAAAGGAGAGAAGAGAAACAGAGAAGTTGGATGTGGAGTGGGGTGGAGTGAAGGAAGAAGAAAAATACTTGAAAAGAGGACTGTTGGGAAGAGAAAGGATGAGATTGGGGGAGGGAAAGAATGTGCGCAACTTTGTAACACAATGCACAAAAAGAAAATTTGCAAGGATTCAGCAGATGGCAGCTGCGGGAGTGCTGTTTCCTCCTGTAGCATCAGACACACACACACCCACCCACCCGTGCCCCACCCCCCGGTCAAATTTAAGAATCCATTGTGGCCCACAAGTCAAAAAAAGTTTGCCCACCCCTGGCCTAAACCCTCCTGAAGAAAAGCCAGAATCACCAAAGCAGGAGCTCTCTCGAGCTCCACCTGATCCCTAGCACACCAGAGCTGGAAAGCCATAGTAGAGGATTTATTTGAGCGCAGAGTCGTCGAGATAACTACCTCCGAATAACCTCCAAAAATAAAAAATAACGATTTGGGGTCTGGGGAGGTGGGGGACCTGAACCCTGCCCACAGAAACTGGGTTTTAAAATGTTTTCCAAGCCACCCCAAAGTTCCTATAGGGAATAATGGAGTTACTCACAGTTCCTGCAGTGCCTTTTGCCTGTCAACGTTTGTAGCAGCTGAATGGAGAAAAAAGGAACTTTTCTGCCTCAGAACAGCTCCAAATGGCCAGGAATGAAGATCTTCAGACTGCCAGCCAGCCAGAGACCAACCCCCAACCTCCCCCTCCACAGATCCTCTGCCACGCGGTTGGGGGCGGGAAAGGCAGCCTGCCCCTGAAACCCTGGTGAGTTTCTGTTCAGATTCACACAGTCTGTGCTAGAAACCTGTGCCACTAGAATTCCAAGGGAAAGGGCCCCGGGCACTTAAAAAGGGTGGCATACAGCAGGCTGGCTCCAAAGATAAACCAAAGTTTCTCTATGAAGCTTCAGTTTGTTTTCACAGGACTGTGTCCTTTTCTCCAACAGCGGACCACTGGAGAGGGGTCTCAAGGCATTGAAGCCACCGAAATTTAAGTAAACTTTAAGTAAAAAAATAAGAAACAGAAGCAGAGCAACAGCTAAAGACTTCTGTCCAGACTGCTTGCAGAAATTGAAACTGTTTTAACCACTAGGGTGAGTGCAGCATGTATTCTGAAAAGATGTGAATTGTGCAACACCCAGACTGCGGGTTGGGATTTGAACACCTAGCGTATGGAATCCGGAAGGGACGTAACAGAATTACATTTAGGATATGATCACTTGTACCAGCCCCACAGATAAAGCAGTTGCTTACCTGCAGCAGGTGTTCTCCGAGGACAGCAGAAAGTACAGTCTCACATGTGGGTGAGGTCATCCAACTTAGCCCTCATGTAGTTTGCAGCTTGTTGACACCAAGCTTTTGAGAGTGTTGCACTGTGTGTGCCTTCACACCAGCAGCTGTCATATGGGACCTTTACAGTTGAGTTTCTAGCTTATAGAATACAACTCCAAAAGGTGAAGTGAGAGAATATGTGAGACTATGTATCCTGCTATCCTCAGAGAACACCTACTTACTACATGTAAGCAATTTTATATTTTCTGAGGACAGACGGGGGACTCCAGCTACAGACTCTCTTTAATGTAATAATATGAAATGAAACATTCATGCAAAATACAAGGCTTAAGAAGTAATAGAATTGTATGAATTCCTTTTTTGGGAAGATACCCTGGAACAGAAAAAAATAGGGCTGAGGGGCACAGGGAGTGGAGTTGGATTCTAAACTCCAAATAATTTCTGAAGGACTGTTCAGCCAAACTGACTTGCATCAGGAGTCTTATTTCAAACAGCAATATGATGTGAATGTGTGGACTGAAGATAATCTATGATAATCGCTTTTATGGATGCTGACCTCAAGTGGGCTACTGATACAACCATGGAAAAATTATGTTACCACCTGTTAATTTTCTTTACTTTAGACACAGCAGATTAATCCACAGACTAGTGGGATAGCACACATCTACCAGCAGGTAGAGATAGAGAAACTGATTAACAGATGGTCCTCTTGGATGGAATATCTCCTGCACCTTCAGTATCGCTCCTTGTCCAAGCATCTAGAACCAGTAATATGCTCAGTATGCAAAAAACTTCTTTCCCATAACAAATTTCAAAGGTAATAAAACAGAATACACTTCTCCCTCCGAATCCGCGGTTTCAGTATTTGCGGATTTTTTGTTTGAAACAGGAAAGGCTGCATTCTGGACCTCCCCGCCTCCCTCATGCCTTCCCCCTGGCGTCCCGGACCTTACCTGGTGATCTAGAGGGCTTTCGGGGCAGGAGCGATCTTCCTATGCTCCTGCCACATGCAGATCACCGAGACAAAATGACTGCGGGGAGTTCCCATCGTAGTCTCGAGAGAAGCATCCTACGGACATCGAGCAAACGTAGGGAACGAAAATCCTCCCCCCAGTCCTCCTCCCGGAAGGCAGGAAGGAAGAGAAACTGGTTGACATGAAAGGATGATACCACCTTAGGAAGAAAAGATGGAACTGTTCAAACCGACACTCCAGAATCCATAATTCGCAAAAAAGGTTCCCTGCAGGACAATGCCTGCAACTCGGAAACCCACAGGGCCGAAACCATGGCTACTAGAAACACTGTTTTCAACGTCTTTAGAGTCGCATTAGACAAAAAGCTCAAATCGGGCATTCTGTAACCCCCCCCCCACCCCAAAGAAACAACTTAAGACTCCACTCTGGAGTACCTGACCGATCATTGGCCAAGGAGGAAACAAATAGAGAAGAGGACTCGTCGACCACGAAAGAGTCTTGCCTTGGATGAAGCTTGCTCCACTTGATTGGCAGCTTTCATGTCCTCACTGACGATCACCCCTAAGTCTCGTTCTTCTACCGTTCTTGTTAGGATCTCGCCATTAAGGGTGTAAGTCTTACATGGGTTATGGCCGCCCAGGTGCATAACTTTGCATTTTTTGGCATTGAAGCTGAGTTGCCAGTTCCTAGACCAGCGCTCCAGGAGGAGCAGGTCGTGCATCATGTTGTCAGGCATTGAATCTTCATCCGTTGTGTTTATGCCCACAACATTGCCCAGTTTGACGTCATCGGCAAATAATGTCATTTTACCTCGCAGCCCTTCTGCTAAGTCACTTATAAAGATGTTGGATAGGATCGGGCCCAGGACCGAGCCCTGCGGCACCCCACTGATCACCTCCGTCATTTCTGAGGGAGTGCCGTTCACCACCGCCCTCTGAAGCCTACCTCCAAGCCAGTTCCCAACCCATTTCGTCAATGTATCGCCCAATCCCATAGAACTCATCTTGCTTAGTAACCTGCGGTGTGGTACATTATCGAATGCTTTGCTGAAGTCCAGGTACACGATGTCCAGGGACTCCCCAACATCCAGCTTCCCCGTCACCCAGTCAAAGAAGCTGATTAGGTTGGATTGGCATGATCTCCCCTTAGCAAATCCGTGTTGACGGGGATCCCGTAGATTCTCCTCATCCAGGATCGTATCCAATTGGTGTTTAATTAGAGTTTCCATTAGTTTGCTCACTATTGATGTGAGACTCACCGGTATGTAGTTTGCCGTCTCCATCTTGGAGCCTTTCTTGTGGAGTGGAATAACGTTAGCCGTCTTCCAGTCCAACGGGACACTGCCTGTACTGAGAGAGAGGTTGAAGAGTGCGGACAGTGGCTCCGCCAAGACCTCACTCAACTCCCTAAGCACCCTGGGGTGTAGGTTGTCAGGCCCCATTGCCTTGTTAACCTTGAGTTTTGACAGCTCAACGTAGACACTGCTGGACGTAAACTTGAAGTTACTAAACGGGTCAATTGAGTCAACCCATGTCTGTAGCTGTGGGTCATGCCCCGGTGCTTCTCTGGTGAATACTGAGCAGAAGTATTCATTTAGCAGCTGGGCTTTTTCTGAATCCTTTTCCACATACTCCCCGTCTGTTTTCTTAAGACGTACAATCCCGCCTGAGTTTTTACTTCTGTCACTGATATATCTGAAGAAGGATTTATCTCCCTTCTGGATGTTCTTAGCTAGAGATTCCTCCATGTGGAATTTAGCCTCCCTGACAGCTGTTTTGACGGCCTTTGACTTGGTCAGGTAGTCTGCTCTAGAGTCCTGTTTCCCCGATTGTTTGTAAGAGATGAATGCTTTTTTCTTCTCCTTCATGAGGTCTGAGATCTCTGCAGTGAACCTCTGCGGCTTATTGTTCCTTCGCCGTTTACTTATTAATTTAACATAGCGGTTTGTCGCTTCTTGTATGGTGGCTTTCAAAGTTGACCACATTTCTTCCACGCTATCGGTTTCTGCTTGGCTATGTAGCGCCTGGTGGACAAAGGAACCCATGTCTTGGAAGTTTGTGTCCCTGAAATTGAGGACTTTGGTCAGTGTGGTAGTTTTAGTGAAACCTTTCTTAAGATTGAACCATACCATGTTGTGGTCATACCTCTTTGTCTGTTAATATATGCCACCACCGTGACACTGTCTCAAAAAGACACTCAGTCAACCCTGAATCATGGCCTGAAACGCCTGAAGCACTAGCCAGATCACCCACAACTCCAAAAGAGTGATAAACCACTGAGCCTCCTCCTGAGACCAGACTCCCTGCACTGAGGACTGAAGGCATTGAGCCCCCTCATCCCAAGAGGTAACTATGATCCGTGGTAACTATGATCCAGTCCGGCGATGCCAGTAGCATGCCTTTGAACAGATTGATCTTGCTCAGCCACCAATTCATGCTGAAGGACGCTTGAGGAGTGCACTGGAGACAACATAGAAACATAGAAACATAGAAATAGACGGCAGATAAGGGCCACGGCCCATCAAGTCTGCCCACTCCAGTGACCCTCCCTATCTATCTTTGCGGATAGATCCCACATGTCTATCCCATCTGGCCTTAAAATCCGGCACACTGCTGGCCTCAATAACCTGAAGTGGAAGACTATTCCAGCGATCAACCACCCTTTCAGTGAAGAAGAACTTCCTAGTGTCACTGTGCAGTTTCCCGCCCCTGATTTTCCACAAATGCCCCCTTGTTGCTGCGGGACCCTTGAAGAAGAAGATGTCTTCTTCCACCTCGATGCAGCCCGTGAGATATTTGAATGTCTCGATCATATCTCTCCTCTCTCGACGTTCCTCGAGTGAGTAGAACTGCAATTTCCCCAACCGCTCCTCGATTGTAATCCTGAGATACTGGGGACCACCAGAACAGAAGTGACTGTTGCGACGGTCTCATGTGAAAGCGAGCCCAAGGCACCACTTCCAGAGACAGAGCTCATGTCTCTGGATAGAAACACTTTCCCCACCTTCGTGTCGAGCATCACCCCCAGATGTTCCAACGATTGCGAGGGGATAAGAGAGCTCTTTGGAAAGTTGATGACCCACTCCAAAGATTGAAGAAGGGAAATTACTCCTTGAGTCACTGTCAAACTCTGCTCTCTGGAAGACACCCGAATCAACCAGTCGTCCAAATAAGGATGTACCTGAATCCCCTGTTTGCAAAGAAACGCCGCCACTATTACCATCACCTTCAAAAATGTCCGTGTAACCATGGCTAGGCCAAACAGCATCACTTGAAACTGATAATGGTGGCAGAGGACAGTGGCCAGATTGGAATATGTAAATAGGCTTCTTTGAGATTGGGCGCTGTAAGAAACTTCCCTAGTTGCAATAACCGATCTCACCGCTGCAATAACCGATCTCACCATTTCCATTCGGAAATGTCTGACATTGAGAAACTGATTGATCCTTTTTAGATCCCCCATTCTTGGGCACTATGAAGTAAATGGAATATCTTCCCTGGTCCCTTTGTTCCAGAGGAACTGGAACCACTGTCCCGAGTTCCAGAAGAACCTGTAAGGGTGTCTCACACTGAGTCCCTCTGGGCTGCCCCCGTGCACAGGGAGACCCAAGAAAGAATCTGCGATGGGAGAGAAAAATTCTAAATTGTAACCTTCTCAACGTTATCTTGGCCCACTCCACCAGAAAGGAAGACAGCCATCCCCCCCCCTATGGACACGGCGGAGGGAGCCGAGACCCCATTACTGAGAATTACATAAGGCTGGGGTAAGGGCTGGTTGAGCGGTCAGGGGTTTTGCAAAACAAAAGGAACTCTTCTGCGGAAACCTAGGCCTAGAAGTAAAAGATAACCTGTAAGTAGGAGTGAAGGACGGCTTCCCGGGCCTATACCACTTCACATCACAGAAACGGGGCCGGGAAGACAAAGACTTCGAAGGTCCCTTAGGCTTATCTTCTGGTAATCTCTGAGTTTTGGAGTCACCAAAATCTTTCACCGATGACGCTAAACTATGCAACATAGTAGGCAAAAGCACAATGCCCGACAATATGGCGCAGGACCTACTCTTACTGGAACATTGGTCCACAACTTGACAACTAAGTTTCAATGCCAAAAAGTGTAAGGTCATGCACCTTGGCAGCAGAAATCCATGCAGAACTTACAACCTAAATGATGAGACCTTAGCAAGAACTACAGCAGAACGGGACTTAGGAGTGATCATTAGTGAAGATATGAAGACTGCCTATCAAGTGGAGAAAGCTTCATCCAAGGTTAGACAAATGATGGGTTGTATCCAAAGAAGTTTCGTCAGCCGGAAGCCCAAAATTATAATGCCGCTGTACAGATCCATGGTGAGGCCTCATCTGGAATATTGTGTGCAATTCTGGAGGCCATATTAACAAAAAGATGTGCTGAGAGTTGAGTCGGTTCAGCAAATGGCCACCAGGATGGTCTCAGGACTCAAGGATCTCCCGTATGAGGAACGGCTGGGTAAGTTGCAGCTATACTCTCTCGAGGAACGCAGAGAGAGGGGAGACATGATTGAGACGTTCAAATATGTCACGGGCCATATTGAGGTAGAAGAAGATATATTTTTCCTTAAAGGACATATGGCAACAAGAGGGCATCCGTTGAAAATCAGGGGTGGGAGATTTCATAGCGACACTAGGAAGTATTTCTTCACCGAAAGGGTGGTTGATCATTGGAATGATCTTCCACTGCAGGTAACTGAGGCCAGCAGCGTACTAGATTTTAAGAAAAAATGGGATAAGCATGTGGGATCACTTCAAGGAAGAACTTAGGGGGGTGGGTCATTAGAGTGGGCAGACTTGTTGGGCCGTGGCTCTTTTCTGCCGTCATATTCTATGTTTCTATGTTTAACTTGTCCAAATCCTCATCAAACAACAGACGAGCCATAAAAGGGAGCAGCACAAGCTGAAGTTTGGAAGCCACATCCATCGCCCAATGGCGTAGCCACAATGATCTGCGGGAAATTGCAGAAAGAGACATTTGTTTTGCAGAAGCACAAATAATATCATATAAGGCATCCGCCAAATATGTTAAACCCGTTTCCATACCTGAAAATTCAGATGGAACAGGCCTGTCTGACTCCATCATCGTATCTGCCATTCGTTGTGCCCATTGCAGATATGCCCGTGCCGCATAGGAACTGCACACGGCTGCTTGCAATGTAACTGCCACTACTTCAAAGGAAAGCTTCAGCGAAGATTCAATCTTCTTATCCTGGGTGGCTTTCAGCACTACACCTCCCTCAAACAGAAATGTAGTTTTTTTGGTAACTGCGGCCAACAAAGCGTCTACCCTCGGGAGCTTAATCCTCTTCAGCTCCTCCTGTGCCACTGGGTACAATTGCCGCATGGTCTTTACCACTCGGAGACCCACTTCTGAAGTGTCCCTGCATGGCCTCATGGACCGGAAATGTCTTAGGAGGTTTTCTCGTGCCCACCATAAGAGGGTTAGCCGACCCTGTTACCTGCAGATCAACTTGAGAAATAGTTAGACCTCGCAATGTCTTAGAAATCAAAGATAATTCCTCCTTATGGAAAAGGCGCAACGCTATGGATCATCCACTTCCCTATCTAGAACGTCATCTAGCTCCAAATCTGCAACCTCTCCCTCCTTCAGAGCTTCTGGGACAGTAAGAGATAGGCTGGAGTCCGATGGAGGGTCACTCTGCAACATTTAGCTGCCTGAGAATCCACCAGAGGTCAACTGACAGGGAGTTGAGGAAAACTGCCCCAAACTAAACTCCCTTTGATGTGCAGGCTGAGAGCTCTGCAACAAAAAAATCTTTATGCATAAGCATTACAAACGCCAGGGAAAATGGTGCAAACACCTGACTACTTCTGCCCCCAAATCACGTGCAGCTCACACAACACAACAGCAATCAAAATTAAAACTAAATTTACCTGAGAGGAAACTGTCCTTCCCCGACCTCGGCAGAAATTAATGTTATTACTGGCAGTTGTAATCTGCAGACTGTCAGGAAAGAACAGTCCAGTCACAACAACTTTGGTCTTTTTTTTTTTTTTTTTTTTTTAAGGAAAGAAGAAAAAATAGAATACCAAGCAAACTCCTCAATCCACCAGAGGGGAGGGCGGAGCAGGGACCGGGGGGGGGGGGAAAGGAGGGGGCACCCAGATGTAACTCCCAGAGCTGGCACCGCTCAGCCCTGTGTCACTGAAGAGAGAAACCCTCAACAGAAGCCTCAAGAATAAAAATTGGAATTGCACAGCAAAAGCCAGGAGCTAGTGAAATAGCGACCAACCCCTACTGGAGATAGATGATATTGAAGGTGCAGGAGAGGTTCCATCCAAGAGGACCACCTGTTAATCAGTTTCTCTAGCTCCACCTGCTGGTAGATGTGTGCTATCCCACTAGTCTCTGGATTCATCTGCTGCTGTTGCTAAGGAAATCTCTGATATTACAAGCTGACATGACCTTCTAGAGCAGTGTCTCGCAAACTTTCTCGAATTGGGGCACACTAAAGGTAGTGGCCACAGCTTGAGGCATCCAGAAGTGCGCAGACGTCGCCGTGATGACATCACGCATATGTGTGACATCATGTTGAAGTCCGTGTATGTGCAGAGGCCCTCCAGGTGGGCCCTGAGACACCAGTAGAGGGTGCCAGCAGGGAAGAGGGCCAGAGAGAATGTAGGCACTGGCACCAGCTGATTGCCTACAGCAGTGTTTCTCAATTACTTCAAGTTAATGTACCCCCTAAGTCTAACAAATATCAACTGAGTACCCCAACCACAGACCTCCCTAGGTCCATCCAAGCTCTGCCCCAGATCCCATCCCATTTACTAATTGTAATGCAATTTTTTCCATTCATTTTTCATATACACATAATATACACAGTAGATATAAATTCTCAAAAATGACACATTTCAATCATTATATTGAAAATAAAATCATTTTACCTACCGGCAATCCTTGAGTACCTGATTGTAAAACCGCTTAGATAACCTTGATAGGCGGTATATAAAATCCTAATAAAAAAACTTGCAGGCTGCTGTAATTAGTTTAAAGTGAGATCGGGAAGCCGGAAGACACTAGAGAGAAGGGGGAAACATGCAGGCCTCCGGCGAATAGGGCAGCGCTGGCGCTGGAAGTGAGCTGGCAGGTGCCTTTCTTCCTCCTTAGTGTGCCGTGGCACACTTCTCAGGAGGCACACAGTTTGAGATACACTGTCCTAGAGTCAACTCAGCCTCAGAATAATTGAAGGAAAAGCAGTCTGCTAGCCAATTCAAAATAATGTGCTTGCTGATGGCAGTTCCTATCCTGTTTGGGTCAAAAGCTGGATGGATTTCTACAGGCTTTAGTATGTTCCAGACAGGATGCCATGGTTCTCTTGCAGTCCAAAGTGTGTTGTATATATTCACCTTTGTGGGTATGAGACTTTGGAAAAATTGTTGGTAGAATAATTGACAGGTTATAATGGAATTCCAGCACTACCTTAGGAAGGATTTCAGGATGTATGTAAAGGACTCTTTTTTTGTAAAACTTTGTATAAAGGTAGATCAGCTTCTAAGGCCTGGATCTCACTAAGCCTGTAGGCTGAAGTGACTTCCACCAAAAATAAGACTTTTCAGGTCAGTTACTTCAGGTGACAGTTATCTAAAGGCTCAAAAGGAGAGTTTGAGGCTTGTGCAGATGAGAACAGAGGTTGCAGGGCTGGGGCAGGGACAGAGACAGAACTCACAGGGATGAAGATAGATCCTGTGGGGACAGGGGCAATTTGTCCCCATGTCATTCTCCAATATAAACCTGTCCCTCCTATCTGAATTAGTAAAATTTGAATTGATAACTGATCCCCAAAAACCTTTAAGTGCTCCTAACTCTAAGAAGTTTATCAGATGAAGCTTTCCTGGCTAGCTCTTGTTTGACAAGGGAAAATTATGTTTCTTACTTGATAATTTTCTTTCCTTTAGTCATGCCAAACCAGTACAGAATGGGTTAGAGACAGAGAAAAATATAGCCTGAAGAGCTTCGCCCTTTACAGGTATCATGCAGCCTGGAATGTTCAGTATTTCCAATACAAATAGGGGAATCGTGAGACAAAAGATGTTGTGTATTCAGCAATGGGTAATCCAAGATATTCTGTATTAATAGACAACACAGTGTGGACTGATGGACTCAACACTGGCAGTGCTTTGTCAAAGGTGCCTTTGCCAAGTGTCTAATACAACACAAATATATGTACATGTCATAATGATAAACAGTTAAAATCACATTAAAGATTATGAACAGCAAAAATATATATTAAAAAATAAGATCAATAATAGCTATATAAAGATCGTAACAGTAAAAAAGAGGGTAATAAGCATCAAACCAATCGGAACAAAGTAAAACCAAATAATGCTGATGATTTAGATGGGTTGGAGTGAGCTTTGACGGAGACTCCAGTAGATGGAATCTATGCAGAGTACTGGGCAGAGCTCTGGGTTTCTGGCCCAGAAATATCTAAGAAAAAGGACAATTTAAATTAAATCATTAATTAATAGAGCATGTACGGTTGAGCAGACAGGATTGACCATTCAAGTTTCAAGTTTATTTATTCATTTGATGAATCGCCTATTAAAATTGCTAGGCGATGTACAAAATCCATATAGAAAATAATACAGAGAAACTATCAATTAACAATATAATTACATAAAATACAAACAGGAAGGGGTAGGGAAGGATTAAAGTTTACAATCTTAGTTTTGGTAGAAAAAGGTAGAGAACAAAAGGTAAGGGGCTAAAATCCAAAGCACTGTTCTGTGAAAGTTTTAGTGATTAAAAGCATCTATAAATAGGTAAGATTTTAAAAGTTTTTTAAAAGATACGATGTTGTTTTCAGATCGAATGTATTCGAGTCTTTATCTGCCGTCATTTACTAAGTTAGGTTGTTGCCTCTTTTTAGCCCAGTGGTTCCCAACCCTGTCCTGGAGGACCAGCAGGCCAGTCAGGTTTTCAGGATAGCCCTAATGAATATGCATGGAGCTGATTTGCATGCCTGGCACCTCCATTATATGCAGATCACTCTCATGCATATTCATTAGGGCTATCCTGAAAACCCGACTGGCCTGCTGGTCCTCCAGGAGAGGGTTGGGAACCACTGTTTTAGCCTATTAGGATGCTGCACCATGAAATGAAGAATGCTGCTTTCATATAGCAGATAAGAAGGCTGCCATTATGCAGCGTAAAGGATGCTGCCCCTATAAAGAACATAAGGAAGCTGGCACTGGTTAACACATAAGGAGATCTCTACTATGCTGCATATAGAGGCTGCCACTAGCATTGCAAAAAGGAGACTGACACCGTGCAGCATATCAAGATGCTACTATTTTGATGTACAGTATAATGGTGTTGCCACTATATAGCATCCACAGATACTAACATAAGAACATAAGAATTGCCACTGTTGGGTCAGACCAGTGGTTCATCATGCCCAGGAGTCTGCTCACACGGCGGGCCTCTGGTCAAAGACCAATGTCCTAACTGAGACTAGCCCTACCTGCGTGCGTTCCGGTTCAGCAGGAACTTGTGTAACTTTGTCTTGAATCCCTAGAGGGTGTTTTCCCCTATGACAGACTCCGGAAGAGCATTCCAGTTTTCTACCACTTTCTGGGTGAAGAAGAACTTCCTTACATTCGTATGGAATCTATCCCCTTTCAATTTTAGAGAGTACCCTCTCGTTCTCCCTACCATCATAAAGCATAAAAGCACACTGTGCCTTGTAGCTTCTAATGATACCACCTGCCAGCACACAGGTTACGCATGATACCACTTTGCAGAATGCTATCCCTTAGCAGCCTATATGCCTTTAGCCACCATACCACCTAGAAAAATGCTGTGCCAGCACCCCATATAAGGATGAGCCCACCATCTTATTAATATGGTAGCACACTATAGAGCCTAAAAAGATAACCGATACTATTCCCAAGAGGATGAGGCCTCTAAAGAGCCTATAAGGAGATAAAGAACTGAAATGGGATTTGAACTTTGGCCCATTGGTTTACATGCTACTGCACTATTAGGCTACTCCTCAGAACTTCTGTCCCAGTACAGAAAAAAGGATAGTGCCAACATGTAACCTGAAAGATGACTGAGCCTATGCAGCTAAAAGCAAGTTGATATTATATGTATGAGGAAGCTGGAATATTACAGGAAGACTTTATAGGAAAATACTATAGAAGACAGACACCATAGATAGCCTATACAGATGATGCCTATGTGGAATCTCTGCAATGTGAGCTATAAGCCTAGACAGCATAGTCCCATAGTACTAGCCAAAGGTAATGAGATAAACTCAAAATATCAAATATCTGCCAAAAGCCCTAAAAATGATGTTAGTAGTAAATCAAAATAGCAGAAAACTGGCTCAAATAGTCTGAATTTGCACAACACAAAAGGGCTTAGCATTAACTGTCAAACATTATGGAGAGAATTAGCAAATGTAGCTGAGCACTACTGGCTAACAAAAAGGCATGGGAAAACATACAAATCCAAATAGTGATAAAGTGTGGGAACTGTGCAGGTGACACTTTACAGAACTGCCAGCTGTATAACTGGAATGGACCAGCTCAGACAGAAATGTGCTCAATAACATACTTTTTTTTAAACATTAGAAATAAGCCAGTACCAAAAAAAACATAGCAAAATCATGCTCAGCACATGAGACTGAGAGGTGACCAACCATTCAGCCTAAAAGAAACCCCCCAACTCTCTGAGGCAGCTGATGGAGGAAAAAATAAAAGCAGCCCTTCTGAAAACAAACACCCAGGAGGACAAAAGAAAACTGACAAGCTGTAAACTTTTTTTTTTTTTAATAAATCTTTATTCATTTTTACATTAAAAATTGAATACATCGCTTGAATTTCTATCATTTTCAACAATAATATATAAAATTTAAACCCTCCCCATCCCTTCCCATAACATATGTAAACAAAAATATCATATTAATATTCTTACCTTATCTATTGATATAAACATTTAATTAAATACAGAATTCCCCCTCCCACCCCTTCATTTGCAATTGTACTTATGATGGAAAAATGGTATTCATTACAATAATTTGTCAATGGCCCCCATATCTCTTTAAATTTATTATAGTTACCTTTTTGTACAGCTATTATTCTTTCCATTCTGTAAATGTGACACAGTGAATTCCACCAAAAACTATAATTGAGTCTAGACCAATTTTTCCAATTATTTGTTATATGTTGTATGGCGACCCCTGTCATAATCATTAGGACCCTGTTGTTATTAGGTGAAATTTGACTCCTCACTCTTATTGACGTACCAAATAGAACTGTATCATACGATAATGCCACAGGATTTTCTAATAAACAATTTATTTGACCCCATATTGATTTCCAAAAGGTCAAAATAAATGGACAATAAAATATTAAGTGATCTAAAGCAGTGTTTTTCAACCTTTTTACACCTATGGACCGGCAGAAATAAAAGAATTATTTTGTGGACCAGCAAACTACTAGGACTAAAATTTAAAAACCCCGTTTCTGCCCCATCTCCGCGAGCTCGGTCCCCGCAAACCATCTGATCCCATCTGCACAAGCCTCAGTTATGATTTTATATTGAATGTATTTTATTAAAGTATAAAAAGAAACAATATTCTGTACAATTGTCATTTTATAAATACAAATAATACAGAGCAAGGATCAACAAAACCTCGTCTCCCCTCCCCTTCACATATATCCCCTCTACTATCAAGAAAACGGAACAAGCCAAATTATTACACAATGCTACACAGAAATATCATGCTAACAGAATACTGCAGTCACACATGACAGGAATAGTTTTAGGGGAGTGCAACTAGGGCAACTGCCCCCTAAACTAACTAAACTAAACTAAACCTTAAGTTTATATACCGCGTCATCTCCACAGAAGTGGAGCTCGACACGGTTTACAGGAATTAAAAACAAAGAAAGGAAGGAAGGAGGGCTTGGTAAACAGGAAGGGGAGGGGGAAGTTACATTTTGGAGAAAAGCCAGGTTTTCAGATGTTTTCTGAAGTGTTGTAGGGAGGTCGAACTCCGAAGATGGGCAGTAAAGCTGTTCCACAGTTCGGTGATCCTGAAGAGGAGGGACGTTCCAAGTTTTCCTGTGTGGGAGATACCATTTAGAGAAGGGAAGGATAGTTTGAATTTCTGAGTGGATCTGGTGGAGTGAGTACTCGAGAGCCAAGATAGAGGAAAGAGGGGAGGAAGGATGCCGTGAAGAGATTTGAAGGTAAGACAGGCGCATTTGTAGCGAACCCTGAGGAAGACTGGGAGCCAGTGAAGCTTAGACAGAAGAGGGGAGACATGGTCGAATTTGCCTTTTGCGAAGATTAGTTTAGCTGCGGTGTTCTGGATCCGTTGAAGTCTGGTGATACTTTTCTTTGTTAGGCTTAGGTAGATGGGGTTTCAGTAATCCAGTCTGGAAAGAATGATGAACTGGACAAGGACAGCGAAATGTTGCTGGTGGAAGCAGGATCTGACTTTCCTTAGCATATGAAGATTGAAAAAGCATTTTTTTACTAGGGAGTTGATGTGTTCGTTAAAGGACAATGTAGAGTCAATGATGATGCCCAGAACTTTGCTAGAGTGCTCAAGCTGCAGAGTGGTGCCAGAGGGGAGTGGGATGAGGGAGGGTAGCTGATCCAATTTCGGGCCAAGCCAAAGAAGTTTTGTTTTGGTTTCATTTAGTTTCATTTGAACGGTGAGAGCCCAGGATTGGAGATTTGTTATGCAAGTTGAGATGTTGTCAGAGAGGTTGGTGAGGTTAGAGTCAGTTTCAAGAAGGACAAGGATGTCGTCGGCGTAGGTGTAAAGTGTCTCAGAGGTAGAAAGGTGGAGGAGTTTCAGGGAGGACATATAAACATTGAAAAGAATCGGGGATAGAGGTGAACCCTGGGGGACTCCACAGAGCGGTTTCCAAGGGGAGGACGAGGTACCATTCATGTTAATGGAGTAGGAGCGGGAACGTAAGAATTTTGAGAACCAATCTAGGACTGTGGAATTTATGCCAATTTCAGAGAGTTGGAGGATGAGTATGTCGTGGTGGACAATGTCGAAAGCTGCAGAGAGGTCGAATTGAAGAAGGACAGCGAACTTGTTGCAGGAATGGAGTTGTTGGACCTTTGAGATCAAAGAGGCTAAGAGAGATTCAGTGCTGTAGTTGGGTCTGAATCCATGTTGGTAGGGAAGGAGAATGGAGAATCTCTCAAGATAGGATGAGAGTTGGGTGGCTATGATAGATTCCAGCATTTTGGTCAGGAGAGGAATGTTGGCTATTGGGCGATAACTGGAAGGAGTGGAGGGGTCCAGATCAGCTTTTTTCAAGAGAGGGGATAAGGAGATGCGTCCCATTTCTGTCGAAAATAGGCCTGAGAGAAGGGCGGAGTTTAAGAGTTTGGTGAGAGATGAGATGGCCTGAGCTGGAATGTTCTCGTATAAGTAGGAGGGGAAAGGATCTAAGGTGCAGTTGCAAGATTTTAACTTGAGGCAGAGTTTAGAGACTTGGGAGTCGGAAACGGGCTCAAAGGCGGTCCAGGATCAATCGGCTGGGATATGGTTGGCCTCGGTTAGATTAGGTGTGGAGGTAGTGAGCACCAGAGAGTTGTAGGCGGGGGTTGGGGGAAAGGAGCATCGTAAAAAAATTGGCTGGCAGACAGGAAACAAAGGGTAGGAGTAAAGGGGCACTACTCTGACTGGATAGGGGTCACAAGTGGTGTTCCGCAAGGGTCAGTGCTGGGACCACTGCTGTTCAATATATTTATTAATGATCTAGAAACGGGGACAAAGTGCGAAGTTATCAAGTTTGCGGATGACACAAAACTCTCCAGCAGGGTCAGAACTGTTGAGGAATGCAAAGAACTGCAGAGCGACCTGAACAAACTGAGTGAGTGGGCAAAAAAATGACAGATGAGCTTCAATGTGGAGAAATGTAAGGTCTTGCACATAGGGAAGGGGAACTCCATGTACAGCTACGCGATGGGAGGGAGGGTACTCGGGGAAGGCAGCCAAGAAAGAGATCTGGGGGTATTGGTGGATAACACAATGAAGCCGCTGGCACAATGTGCAGCGGCCTCAAAAAAAGCGAACAGAATGTTGGGCATTATCAAGAAAGGTATCACTACCAGAACGAAGGAAGTTATCCTACCACTGTATCGAGCAATGGTGCGCCCACATCTGGAATACTGCGTCCAATACTGGTCGCCATACCTCAAGAAGGACATGGCAATACTCGAGAGGGTCCAGAGGAGGGCAACAAGGATGATAAAGGGTATGGAGAACCTTTCATATGCCGAACGGTTAGACAGGCTGGGGCTCTTTACCCTGGAGAAGCGGAGACTGAGAGGGGACATGATAGAGACTTATAAAATCATGAAAGGCATAGAGATGGTGGAGAGGGACAGATTCTTTAGACTAGCAGGGACAACTAAAACAAGAGGTCATTCAGAAAAACTGAGAGGAGACAGATTCATAACGAATGCAAGGAAGTTCTTCTTCACTCAGAGGGTGGTGGACACCTGGAACGCGCTTCCCGGAGAGGTGATAAGACAGAGTACAATTCTGGGGTTCAAAAAGGGACTGGATGACTTCTTGGAAGCGAAGGGGATTACAGGGTACAGATAGAGGTACCTTACAGGACATTGAGCGAATAGAGTATGGATATTTTAGGTTAGGTAGGGAACACTTTCAGGTCATGGACCTGGGGGGCCACCGCGGGAGCGGACTGCCGGGCACGATGAACCCCTGGTCTGACCCGGCAGAGGCAATGCTTATGTTCTTATGTACGGTAGTCACTTTCTCATTGAAGAATTTTGCAAGATCGTTAGCAGATGGAGAGGAGGGGAGAGAGGAGGAATCGTGTTTAGAGGATATGGAACGCCAAATATTGAACAAAGTGTTACTTTGGTTGTTGGAGCTGCAGATTTTGTTGCCCCCTGGTCAGAGAGCGCCCTAAGCCAGCTGGAAGCTAAAGAAGCACTGCCTGGGCTTTGCAGTCCCCAGTTATGTCTAACACCAGCTCTAGCAGGATATATATTTCAAATCAGATATATTCTAATCACAAAATAAAAATAAAATTTTTTTTTTTTACCTTTTGTCGTCTCTGGTTTCTGCTTTCATCTTCTTTTCACTCTCTTCCTTCCAGCGTCTGCCCTCTCTGTCTCTTCAATACAGCATCTGCCCCTTCCATCCACTGTCTGTCCTCTCCCCCTTCCATATGGTATCTGTCTTCTTTCTATGCCCCTCTCCCCTTTCCATCCAGCCTGCACCCCCTCTCTCCTTTTTACATGATTCATTACAGCTTCACTGCTCTCTTCATTTTTATGTCTCCTACACCAGATCTACCATTGTTGTCCCTCTCTGCTTATTTTTCTGCTGACCCCTTCCTATCATCAATCTCTCTACTTTCTCATACCTGTCTCTCCCCTTCCCCTCCTCTAATCTCCCTGCCAGCTGTTTCCTTCCTTTTTTCATTCTCCCTTCCCTCCTCCTCCTGTCCAGCAGTAACTCTCTTCCCTTCCTCCCCTCCCAACAGCATTTCTCCTTCTCCCTCTCCAGTAGCAGCTGTCCCTTTTTTTCCCTTGCCCAGCAGCTGTCCTTTTTTTCCCTTGCCCAGCAGCTTCCCAGACTCCTTTCCCTCCTCTCCTCCCAGCAGTATCTCTCCTTCTCCTTCTCCAGTAGCAGCTGTCCCTTTTTTTCCCCTTGCCCAGCAGCTTCCCAGACTTCAATAGGGGCTTTCTCCCCTCCTAGCAGCTCTCCTTACTTCCCAGCGCAGCGATTCAGGAAGGCAGCCTTGGGTCCTTTGTTGGGTCTCTGAGGAAAGAGGAAGTTGCATCATCAGAGGCAGCCGCGACTCAGCAAAAGCCCCGAGGCTGCCTTCTTGAATCGCTGTGCTGGGAAGTAAAGGAGAGCTGCAGAGAGGGGAAAAAGCCACTGTCAGAGGCTCCCCAAGATCTCTCTGGCCCAGCGCGGTCTTCAGCTGTTGATCTTGCCGGCCCTGCATGGACCGGCAGGAAATTGAATTGAGTCAATCTCGCCGGCCCTGCGAAACAGTGATCTAAAGTCCCTGCTTCAAGATTACAATGCCAACATCTATTAGACTTAGAGCTATCTAACTTTTGTAATTGAACTGGGGTCCAAAAAGCTCTATGTAGAAGAAAAAACCAAGTTTGTCTCAAAGATGCGGACACTGTAGATCTCATCCTCCAAGACCAAATTTTTGGCCATTGAGACGCAGTAATTTGATGCTTAATCTCAATGCTCCAAATATCTCTAAGACTAGTTTTAGGTTTCTTTTTCAGTAATCTATTTATCAATTTATACCACTGTGCAGCCTGGTTTCCCAAAAAGTCCACCTCAAAGCATAAGAACTCCAAACTATATTGATTATTAAGATTTTTCCATTCAGGGAAATGGCCTGCTTCAGTTGCAACCATCTGAAACTTTGTGATTTATTAAGACCATATTTATGTTGCAACTATGAAAAGTTAAGCAGTTTACCATTAGAAATAACATCATCCAAAATCCGTATCCCTGCAATCATCCAATGCTTCCAGATGACCTTAAAACTACCAATTTGAATCTTTGAGTTTAGCCATATAGTCTGATTTGTCGATTTATGTATTGGAATAGGTGTTAAGTTACTAACATATCGTAATATTTTCCATGTATCCATGAATATTCTGTTTTCTTTATATTGTCTAGGCATTTTGATATTGAGAACATGACATAAACAGAGGAAACATGAGTCGCCATTCCAACCAAAACCAATCTGGTATATTATCAGTGAGCTCTGGGAGGACCCAATACATACCCTGGCGTAGAATATAGGCTTGATGATACCTATAAAAATTGGGAAAATTTAACCCCCTCTCTGTAATTGGTTTTTGTAAAGATACTAAAGCGATTCTAGGAGTTTTACCCAGCCAAACAAATTTTGTAAAAATACTGTTTAACTTTTTATAAAACGACCCCTTAAAAAACACTGGTAACATACCCATTTGATAACAAACCACAGGCAATCATCATTTTAATAGTTGGGACTCTTCCTCACCAAGAAAGATGTAAAGGATTCCATTGCTCGCACATTTCTGTTACCTTCTGCAATAAAGTTTTTTCAAATTTCTCAATCAAATCAAGTAAACATGGAATGGTTGTTTCAGGATTTCTCAAATGAAGCAGACACTGTTGGATTTCCTTGTTGTTTGCTGAAGTTTAAAAACTACACATGCATATTTATACTGTATTTTCAGATAGGCAGGGAGCCAATGAAGTTAACGCAATAAAGGAGACATATGTTCAGACTTTTTCTTTCCAAATATTAATTTTGCGGCCATATTCAATTGAAGTCGATTTAAACTTCCCTTACTTAAAGATATATAAACTGAATTGCAGTAATCCAATTAAGCCAAAATAATGGCCTGCACTAATACTGCAAAGTGTTGCTGATAGAATAAATGTCTAACTTTCCTCAACATATGTAGGTGAAAAAAAACATTTCTGTACTAAGTGATTAACTTGATCTTTAAAGGAGAGGGAAGAATCAAATAGAATTCCCAATATCTTAGATGAAAATTTGATTTCCAAGATGTTACTGGACTTCAAGAGAACCGAACAAGGAAGTTGTTCTAGTTTTGGTCCAAACCATAACAATTTAGTCTTAGCAACATTAAGCTTCATCTGGACAGAGGTTGCCCAGGTTCATAATCTAAAAATACAGAACTCTATACTAGATTCTAAATTATTTAAACTGGGGTCTACTTCAAGTAAAATAAAGATATCGTCAGCATAATTAAATAGTGATTCAGGTACTGTAAGACCAAGTCTCTTTAATGAAGTCATGTATACATTAAAAAGTAACGGGGACAGTGGAGAACCCTATGGGATTCCACAAGTAGATTTTCAAGGCACAGATGTTTTTCCGTTAATGTTTATCTCATAAGTCCTCATTTTTAAGAAGTTTGTAAACCATCTCAGAACTCTTTTATCTAGACCTATTTCAGATAATAGGCAAATCAAGATGTCATGATGAACTACATCGAATGCTGCTGATAAATCAAATTGCAATAAGATAGCATATTTATTATGGAGTAATATGCTCTGAATTTTCAAGATTAAAGATGATAACAATGTTTCAATACTGAAATTAGGCTGGAAACCATGTTGGAATGGTAGAAGGATTGAAAACTTGTCTAAATAATCTGACAGTTGCATAGAGACAATCGTTTCAAACATCTTGTCAATAGGGGGATGTTAGCAATTGGTCGATAATGTGACAGAATGGCTGGGTCCAGATCTTTTTTTTCAGTAATGGAGTTAAGAGTTATTTATCCCTTACTAGCTGAGAAGTAACCATTTTCGAGAGAGTAGTTTATCAATAGAATTAGCCAAGAAACAGCTTGGGAGGAAATACCTTAAAAAATGTAAGATAGAAAAGGGTCCAAGCTACACTTACACTTTCTCAATTTACCACAAAATTTTTCAACCAAATTGTCTGATACTATTTCAAAATCACAGCAGGACCAGTCCACAGGAACGTCTACTGATATAAGATCATTATGGAATAGTTCACCAATAGAATAGTTCCTTTGGGAATGCAGCAAATGGAATAGTTCCTTTGTAGTGCTGCCCGATTCACGATTCGAATCGATTCAATTTAAAAAAAAAAAAATCAACCTCCCGATTCGATGACCTACCCTTCCCCCATGCCTTCCTAAAGCAGGAGCAGCAGCGCAGCCTCTTGCTGGCCGTCCGCTGCCACTCCTACTTGAGGGGGGAGAGTCAGTCAGAAAGGCCTGCATATTCCCCCAGCTTCCCCGCTCTTACCTTAAGCAGCTAATACCTTAAGCAGCTAATACCTTAAGCAGCCTGCAGCTGCTCGTTGTCCTCAGCGGCACGTTCTCTCTGCTATGGTCCTGCCCCTGCTCTGACATTAGGGGCAGGATTGTGGCAGAGAGAATGTGCCGCTGAAGACGACAGGCAGCTGCAGGGATCGCTATAGCACCAGCGATCCTGCAGGCTGCTGTATTAGCTGCTTAAAGTAAGAGTGGGGAAGCTGGGGGAACATGCAGGCTTGCGGGGGGAGCAGGCCTTCGCGACAGAGAGGAGGAGGAAGAGTGCCTTCATGGCGGGGAGGAGGAGGCAGAGTGCCTTTGCAGCAGGTGTGGGCAGGCCTTAGCAGGGGGAGCAGACCTTCACAGCAGAGAGGAGGAAGAAGAGTGCCTTTATGGCGGGGGAGGCAGGCCTGTGCAAAGGGAGGAGGAGGCAGGAGTAAGAGAGGGGAGGGAAGATGCCAGACCTGGGGTGAAGAGAAGGGAAGAGAGAGACCAAACCAAAAAGAGGGGGAGGAAAGCAGAGGAGAGGTGCTGTACTAATGGAGAGAGGGAGAGAGAAATGCAAGACCACAAGGGGAAGGGTACAAGAGGGACAGATACTGCTCCAAAGTAAGTGGGCAGGGTACAGGATGGCAGGCAAAATAGTAGGAGAAAGCCTGGGGAAGGGGATACAGGAGGTATGGAAGAGAGAAAGAAGAAGCTGGATATGGAGAGAGATAAGATGCTGGGCATGGAGGGAGCTTAGGAACAGGGACACAAGGGGGACAGTACTGGAGAGGAGAATAGGGACAGGGACACAGAAGAGAGATGCTGGATGAAAGGGTAGTTGAGAAAAGGAGAGATGGTGGATCTGTGGATGATAGGGCCCATTGCTGCAGATGAACAAAAGGAAAGATGCCAGACCTTCGGGGGAGGAAATGGAAACAGAAGGGGAGAACAGAGATGGAAGATGGATGTTTAGCACGGAGAAAGAAGAAAGGAAAGCCTGATCAGAAGACAACCAGATCAACATGGGACCAACATGATTTGAAAAATGACCAGACAACAAAAGGTAGGAAAAATAATTTTATTTTCTGTTTTGTGATTACAATATGTCAGATTTGAAATGTGTATCCTTCTAGAGCTGGTATTAGAACACAAACGTGAGCTACGATTTAACAAAGAGAGGAAAAGTATTTTTTGTTTATTTTGTTTACACCTCAGGACCAGTGTGGGTATGAGAGGGCAAAGGTGGTGAAGAGGCAATAAAATAAACCCATCAGGATGTTTGGAAAAAAACACTCAATTGGGCAGGAAAATCGAATTGAATCGAATTGAAAAATCAATTCAATAGGCTGAATGGAATCGAAATTTTTTTTCCTGAAACAGGCAGCACTATTCCTTTGGGAATGCATCCTTTATGATTGAAATTATATCATTAAAGAATTTTGCTAGGTCGTTAGCAGTTAGTTTACAGATCGATTGTGAACCTTTATCACTGGATACAAGAGATCTCCAAAGTTTAAACAAAGTTTATTTTGATCTCTGGATTAGCCTATTTTATTCCCATAAAAGATTTTTCATGCTTTCCTTAATTCCATATTATATTCTTTGATTTTTCCATCCATGCTTTAGCAACCAAACAACTATGAACAGGCCACTGAAGATGCTGATCCATGCAGAATCTATTTTTCTCTGCTACTTTCAGTTCATATTTATAAGTCATCTAAAACAGTATACCATCAGAATTTCCTATTTACCCCATCCATACTTTTCCAAAGAAAGATAAGGTCCTTATCTTGGTAGACAGACACATTATTCCTGAAACTGTGGATTTTGTTCACAAGAATTCTTATGGTAATAGACAGACTACGCATAGCTTCAGAAATAACGTGTCTGTCGCACTAGATTTAGTATTGTCTGAAAAAGTCTAGGCCTTCAAGGTGCCAAAAATATATACCTAACAACCAAAGTCCCACATCTTTCATTCAAAAAAATTAAACAGTTCCAGAAGCCATTTTCTTCAAATCCAGAAAAGATCTTAATTGTTTCGAAGAGAAAAAAAAGTTTTACTCCAAGATAGCATATCCATCATAGATATGCTAATAAGAATGAGGCATCAAGAGAGCACAATTACTTACCGTAACAGGTGTTATCCAGGGACAGCAGGCATATATTCTCACATGTGGGTGACGTCATCTACGGAGCCTACGAAGCGGACAGCTTTTTCAAGCAAACTTGATTGAAGATTTAAGTTTGCTCTGCTGCTCCACGCATGCGTGCCTTCCTGCTCCATTAGAGGGCGCATCCCCTCCTCGTGGTCTCCAGTTCATATAACCAGCAAAGAAGCCAACCTCGGGGAGGCGGGCGGGTTGTGAGAATATATGCCTGCTGTCCCTGGATAACACCTGTTACGGTAAGTAACTGTGCTTTATCCCAGGACAAGCAGGCATGATATTCTCACATGTGGGTGACCTCCAAGCTAACTGAAAAGGGATGGAGGGAAGTTGGCAATTTAAGAAAATAGATTACGCAATACCGATTGGCCGAAACGGCCATCGCTTCTGGACAATGTATCCAGGCAGTAGTGTGAGGTGAAAGTATGAACCGAGGACCACGTGGCAGCCTTGCAGATTTCCTCAATGGGTGTGGACCGGAGGAAAGCTACAGAAGCTGCCATCGCTCGGACCCTATGTCCCGTTACTCGACCATGCAGCGCGAGACCAGCCTGAGCATAGCAAAAAGAAATACAAGCAGCCAACCAGTTGGACAAGGTGCGCTTGGAAACTGGGCGACCCAACCGATTAGGGTCGAAGGACAAAAACAATTGTGGAACTGTCCGATGAGACTGAGTGCGTTGAAGGTAAAAGGCCAACGCTCTCTTACAGTCAAGAGTGTGGAGCGCCACCTCTCCAGGATGAGAGTGGGGCTTGGGAAAAAACACGGGCAAAACAATGGACTGATTGAGATGGAAATCAGACACCACTTTCAGCAAGAACTTAGGATGAGTGCGGAGAACCACCTTGTCATGATGGAATACCGTGAAAGGCGGGTCCGCCACTAGGGCCTGCAGCTCACTAACCCGCCGAGCGGAAGTGAGGGCAAGCAAGAAAATCACCTTCCAAGTGAGAAACTTAAGATGGCACTTGTCCAGAGGCTCAAATGGAGGTTTCATGAGTTGAGCCAGAACCACATTAAGATCCCAAACCACCGGGGGAGGTTTGAGGGGAGGATGAACATTCAAAAGGCCCTTCATGAAACGAGAAACTAAGGGATGGAGTGAAAGGGCCTTCCCCTCTAGGGGCTGATGAAAGGCAGCAATCGCACTAAGATGTACTCGAATGGAGTTGGTCTTCAGGCCGGAGTGAGATAAATGAAGCAAATACTCCAGAACCAATGACACCGGGACCGACACCGGATCCTGGCGGTGAGAGGAGCACCAGGACGAGAATCTGGTCCACTTCTGGGAATAGCAGATTCTAGTCGAGGCCTTCCTCGAGACCTCCAATATGTCCCGGACTGACTTAGACACCGGAAGAGAAGTCAGGGGGAAAGGAACCATGCAGTCAGATGAAGAGACTGAAGATTGGGATGTAACAGCGAACCCTGACTCTGCGATAGCAGAGAGGGAAACAGAGGCAGAAGCAGCGGCTCTCTGGAACTGAGTTGAAGTATAAGGGAAAACCAAGGCTGGCGCGGCCACCGAGGAGCAATCAAGATCAGGGTGGCTCGCACCGATTTGAGATGGACCAGCGTCTGCAGAATCAGAGGAAAAGGCGGAAATGCGTACAGAAACCTTCCCTCCCAATCTAGGAGGAAGACGTCGGCCTCGAGACGGTCCGGGGAATACATCCAGGAGCAGAAGTGAGGCAGTTTGTGATTGAGGGGGGAGGCGAACAGATCTATCTGAGGGATCTCCCACTTTTCGAACACCTGTCGCAAGGTCTGAGAGTGCAGTGACCACTCGTGTGGCTGGAGGAGGCGGCTGAGTCTGTCCGCCAGACAATTCCGTTCTCCTTGTATGTACACCGCTCGAAGGAAGATGTTGTTGGAGATCACCCACTTCCAGAGGCGCAGAGCTTCCCGACAGAAGGACCAAGACCCTGTCCCCCCTTGTTTGTTTACGTAGTACATTGCCACCTGGTTGTCGGTTCGGACGAGAACCACCCGGTCGTGGAGCAGATGTTGAAAAGCCACAGCGGCGAAATAGATGGCCCGAAGTTCCAGCACGTTGATGTGACTGCGACGGTCCTCTGCTTACCACTCCCCCTGAGTGCATAGGCCATCCAGATGAGCTCCCCAAGCGTACTCCGACGAGTCCGTGGTGAGTACCTTGCTGTGTGGGGGGGCGAGGAAGAGCAAACCTTTGGAAAGATTGGAAGAGTCGGCCCACCAGCGGAGCGATCGTTGCAAGGAAGGAATCACTATCACGGGACGATCGATCGGGTCCTGACGCCATTGAGAGGCCAGGGTCCATTGAGGGATCCTCAGGTGGAGACGGGCGAAGGGTATGACGTGGACGGTAGAGGCCATGTGGCCCAGAAGAGTCATCATCTGCCGTGCTGATACCGAGGTCAGCAGTGAAATCCTTCGACTCAAACTTACTAACGCCTCTAGACGCGGAGGGGGGAGGAAGGAACGGAGGCGAACCGTGTCCAGCACGGCCCCGATGAACTGTAAGGACTGAGAGGGGAGCAGCTGGGATTTTGGGAAGTTTACCTCGAACCCCAGACCCTGAAGGTAAATAATAGTCTGTCGGGTCGCTGAGATAACCCCCTCCCTGGACGGGGCTTTGATCAGCCAGTCGTCTAGGTAGGGGAATACCTGAAAGCCCTGAGAGCGTAAGGCAGCTGCGACCACCACGAGGCACTTCGTGAAGACTCAAGGTGATGATGCCAGGCCAAAGGGGAGGACTCGGTATTGTAGATGCAGGTTTCCCACCTGAAAACGCAGGAACCTGCGGTGAGCGGGATGCACTGGAACATGTGTGTAGGCTTCCTTCAGATCGAGGGAGCAGAGCCAACGCCCTCGTCGATCAGAGGGTAGAGAATCGGTAGGGAAAGCATCCGAAACTTTTCCCGCACCAGAAATTTGTTGAGTCGTCTCAAGTCTAGAATTGGGCGCAGGTCTCCCATCTTCTTCAGCACCAGGAAGTAACGGGAGTAGAAGCCTTTCCCCCGTTGGTCGGGGGGAACCTCCTCCACTGCCTGCAGGCGAAGCAGGTCTCGAGCTTCTGAGAGAAGGAGGGTAACTGAGCCCGATTGGGAGGACACACCCTTGGAGGGCTGTCTGGAGGAATGTCCCGAAATTTGAGAGAGTATCCTGATGAGATCACGCCAAGGACCCATGCGTCCGACGTGACTTGTTCCCAGCGAGGGTAAAAGGCTCTGAGGCGACCCCCGATGGGAAGGAGGCCTGGGACTGTGGCGGAGGGGGCCAGTCCCCTTCCGCGTATCCCGTCAAAAGGACGGGGATGGTTTGGCAGTCGCAGGCGGTTGGGACTTGGGTGGAGCCCGATGGTGAGCTTGCGGACGTCGGGGTGGAGGCCACGAGAAAGCAGGAGTAGATTTTTGTGGGTAGCGGCGTGGAGGGGCCCTGAACGGCCTGGACGCGGGAGGTTTAGGCTTAGGCCAGACGAGGGAGGTAAACGAGCGTTCGTGTTCAGAAAGGCGTTTCGTAGCTGCCTCGATGGTATCGTCAAAAAGTTCTTTGCCCACACAGGGGAGGTTAGCCAACCGGTCCTGTAAGTTGGGGTCCATGTCTACCAGGCGCAACCAAGCTAGGCGGCGCATGGCGATAGCAAAGGCTGCCACCCTGGAGGAAAGTTCGAAGCCATCATAGGCCGCATGGAATAAATGGAGGCGTAGGTTGGAGAAAACCTCCAAAAGCAGGCCAAAGGCTCCTTGGCGGGAGGCCGGCAAGTCAGTCGCAAAAGCTCCCAATAGTCCAATGAGGTGTTTCAGGTAGGACGTGAAGGTGAAGGTATAATTTTGCACCCTAGAGGCCATCATAGAGTTCTGGTACAGTCTCCTGACGAACTTGTCAAGGGTCCGACCCTCTTGATCTGGGGGGACCGCCGCTGAGACCCGGGAGGGGTGAGCCTTTTTTAAGGAAGATTCTACCAACAGCGATTGGTGGGACAGCTGTGGGTGCTCGAACCCCGGGCAGGGTACTGTACGGTACTTGGACTCCATTTTGGAGGGGACAGCCGTTACCATATAGGGGGTCTCCAGATTCCTGATGAAAGCCTGTTGGAGTACCGGGTTGAGCGGTAGGCGAAGGGACTCTCTGGGCGGTGACGGCATATCCAGCTCCGCGAGGTACTCCTTAGAGAATCTTGAGTCGGACTGGAGGTCTAAGTCCAGAGCGTGGCCCATGTCCTGGACAAAGCGAGTGAAGGAGGGGCAGGGCGTTCCCGGAGCCCCGTGTGGGGACGGTGAACGAGACCTCCGTCGGGCAGAGAAGGACGGGGAGGCTTCCCTCGAGTATCGGGGTTCAAGCTCCGACCCGCGCTCCAAGACCAGGGAGACACTGCGAAAGTGTTCCGGGGTCGAGGACCTGCATTGTCTCGAGGAGCCCCTCGGAGATGATGCCGGGGTATGAGGTACCGATCGATGTCGAATCGGTGACCTGGACCCGGACTCCCTCGGCAAAAGCCTGGGACCTTGGTTCGGAGCCCCAGACCGAGGGGGAGTTAGGATAATCTGAGGGTTGGAGAGTGATAACTCCGCCACCTTCAGCGGTCCCGCACGAGGTGTCGGGGAACGACCCCGTAGAGTGGGGGAGCTCCGGGCCTTCTTAGAGGTACGGCAGTTCGAAGTATCGATCATTTTAGAGCGACACTTCGCCCCGCGGCGGTCCGTGGAGGGAGAGCGTCTCGAGCGCCTCGGCAAGTAATCCGAGGAGGATGGGATGCGGCGAGGCTGGCGCACCTTGCCCCAAGGGGGCTCGACGCGAGGCTCAGGCTGGTCCAGCGCACGCGAGGTCGAGGTCGGGGCCGGTTGTAGATGGGCCAGCGCAGCGGACAGCTCCGACGAGATCATCGCCCAGAGCATGTCCTGGAAAACGGGCACGGACAGCATCGAGGGCATGTCCGATGCCGCAGTGCACTCCACCGAGGGCGACCTTGATTTTGAATATTCCCGGGTGGTGGAGGGACGTCCCGAGGGCTTGGAGGACTTCGCCGGGGCCGAAGGCATGGAACTTCCACCATGCGCCGCCGGTGTCCCCGAGGCTGGCTTCTTCGCCGGCGCGGAACCTGAAGAAGGAAGAGGAGACTTACCCGGAGCCAAGGTTTTCTGCGTACCCGAGGGCTTCGGGGTCGAGTCTCGAGGCGGAGCCGAGGTATTCGGGGCCGAGGTCAAGGCCGAGGCCGAGGCCGACCTCGAGGCCGTGGGCTGGTCGGCGGTGAAAAGATCCGCCATGCGGGCTTTTCTTCAACGGAGGGCCCGGTTCTGAAAAGTAGTGCACTGGGGGCAAGAATCGGTTGGATGGGCGGACCCCAGGCAGAGGATGCACCGGCGATGCGGGTCTGTGATGGAAAGAAGCCGCTCGCACCGGGTGCACTTTTTAAAGCCGGTCAAAGGCTGAGACATAGAAAACGAAACTGGCCACAGCCCAGGTAGCCACACGGCCGCGGCGACCCGGAGGCCTCCGGGTCGGTCAAAACGAAGCAGGAACAACAAATAAGACAAGAAAACACGCGCACAGCGACTTAATCGAAAAGAAAAAAAAACAAGAAAAAATCGCGGTGCTAGAAGGCAGTTGGGGCAGAGCGGAAAAATTTGAACTGGAGACCACGAGGAGGGGATGCGCCCTCTAGTGGAGCAGGAAGGCACGCATGCGTGGAGCAGCAGAGCAAACTTAAATCTTCAATCAAGTTTGCTTGAAAAAGCTGTCCGCATCGGGGCTCCGTAGATGACGTCACCCACATGTGAGAATATCATGCCTGCTTGTCCAGGGATAATCACAGTTTCAGATCTCATAGCAAGGAATAATTTTCTTCTTTCCTATGTGTCTTGCAACATCCGGAAACATCCAAACCTTTTTCCCATAGAATAACACTTGGGAATTACGAAAAAGCACAGTTACTTACCGTAACAGGTGTTATCCAGGGACAGCAGGCATATATTCTCACATGTGGGTGACGTCATCTACGGAGCCCCAGCGCGGACAGCTTTTCAAGCAAACTTGCTAGAAGTTTCAAGTTTGCACACTGCACCACGCATGTGCTAGCCTTCTTGCCACTAGAGGGCGCATCCCCACCTCGTGGTCCTCAGTTCCATAACATAGCAAAGAAAAACCATCCCCGGGGAGGTGGGCGGGTTGTGAGAATATATGCCTGCTGTCCCTGGATAACACCTGTTACGGTAAGTAACTGTGCTTTATCCCAGGACAAGCAGGCATGATATTCTCACATGTGGGTGACCTCCAAGCCAACCAAAAAAGGGCAGGTGGGAGGATGGCAATCATGAAAACAAATTACGTAACACCGACTGGCCAAACCGGCCGTCGCTTCTGGACAAAGTATCCAGACAGTAGTGGGAGGTGAACGTATGAACCGAAGACCAAGTGGCAGCTTTACAAATGTCCTCCATAGGTGTAGATCGGAGGAAAGCCACAGAAGCTGCCATCGCCCGGACTTTATGACCCGTAACGCGACCCGCAAGCGGGAGACCAGCCTGAGCGTAGCAAAAAGAAATGCAAGCAGCTAACCAGTTGGACAAGGTGCGCTTTGAAACTGGGTGTCCCAAACGATTAGGATCAAAGGACAAAAATAATTGAGAAACCTTCCGATAAGACTTGGAGCGTTGGAGATAAAAGGCCAACGCCCTCTTACAGTCAAGGGTATGAAGCGCCGCCTCACCAGGATGAGAATGGGGCTTCGGAAAAAACACCGGAAGGACAATAGACTGATTGAGGTGGAAATCAGACACAACCTTAGGTAAAAATTTGGGATGGGTGCGAAGAACCACCTTATCATGATGAAAGACCGTGAAAGGAGGATCCGCAACCAAGGACTGTAACTCACTGATTCGACGAGCAGATGTGAGTGCAATCAAAAAGACTACTTTCCAAGTCAGAAACTTAAGATGCGACTTGTCGATGGGTTCAAAGGGAGGCTTCATAAGCTGAGCCAAGACCACATTAAGATCCCACACCACCGAAGGAGGTTTCAGAGGAGGATGGATATTCACTAGCCCCTTCATGAAACGTGTCACCAGAGGATGAAGAGAGAGAGAACGACCCTCAAGATGCCGATGGAATGCTGCAATGGCACTGAGATGCACCCGAATGGAAGTCGTTTTCAGGCCAGACTCAGACAAATGCAAAAGATATTCCAGAATCGAATCCACAGGTACCGAATCTGGTCGCAGACTATTCAAAGAACACCAGGATGTAAACCTGGTCCATTTCTGAGTATAGCAAAGTCGAGTCGAGGCCTTACGCGAGGCCTCCAAAACGTCCCTCACGGCCCGAGAGACCGGAAACGAAGTCAGAGGGAGAGAAACCAAGCAGTCAGATGTAAAGACTGAAGATTGGGATGCAACAGCGAACCCCGACTCTGAGACAGCAGAGAGGGAAACACCGGTAGAAGCAGAGGTTCCCTGGTACTGAGTTGAAGAAGTAGGGAGAACCAGGGCTGCCTTGGCCACCGAGGTGCAATGAGGATCATGGATGCTCCGGTCGATCTGAGATGAACCAGCGTCCTCAAAATCAGAGGGAACGGCGGAAACGCATAAAGGAACCTCCCCTCCCATTCGAGGAGGAAGGCATCCGCTTCGAGACGATCCGGAGTGTAGATCCGCGAGCAATAGAGGGGTAACTTGCGATTCTCCGGAGAGGCGAACAGATCCACTTGAGGAGTTCCCCAGCGGTTGAAAACCTCGCGAAGTACTCGGGAGTTCAGAGACCATTCGTGCGGCTGGAGAAGACGACTGAGTTTGTCTGCCAGCTGGTTCAGCTCTCCCTGAATGTAGACCGCCCGCAGGAATATATTCTGGGAAATAGCCCAGTCCCAAAGACGGAGAGCCTCTCGGCATAGAGGCCAAGAGCCCGTACCCCCCTGTTTGTTGACATAGTACATCGCTACCTGATTGTCCGTCCGCACGAGTACTACCTGGTTGCGCAGCAGGTGGACAAAAGCTCGCGCAGCCAGAAAAATGGCGCGAAGCTCCAGCACATTGATGTGGCACCGACGGTCCTCGACCGACCACAGACCCTGCGTCCTCAGACCGTCCAGGTGCGCTCCCCACGCGTACTCGGAAGAGTCCGTCGTCAAGACCTTGGTGTGAGGAGGAACGCGAAACAGCAAACCCCCTGACAAGTTGGAAGAGTCGGTCCACCAACGGAGCGATCGACGTAAACAAGGAGTTACTGATATCCGGGAAGACACCGGATCGCGATCCTGGCGCCACTGCGACACCAGAGTCCATTGCGCGATCCTCAGGTGCAAGCGAGCAAACGGCGTGACGTGAACCGTCGACGCCATGTGACCCAGCAAAACCATCATGTGCTGGGCCGACACCTGCGATTGCCCTCGACAATGACGACTCCACCGAAGCAGAGTCTCCCGCCGGGCCAGGGGGAGAAAAGCGCGAAGGCGAACCGTGTCCAGCACGGCTCCAATGAACTGGAGAGACTGCGCCGGACGCAATTGGGACTTGGAGAAGTTCACTTCGAACCCCAGGCCCTGTAAAAGACTGATAGTCTGTCGGGTCGCTAAGAGAACCGCCTCCCTGGACGGGGCTTTGATCAGCCAATCGTCCAGATAGGGAAAGACCTGTAGACCCCTCGAGCGCAGGGCCGCCGCCACCACCACCATACACTTGGTGAATACCCGAGGGGAAGATGCCAGCCCGAAGGGAAGAACCCGATACTGTAGGTGCAAATCCCCGACCTGAAAACGCAAGAACCTGCGGCAAGCGGGATGCACCGGAACATGGGTGTAAGCTTCCTTCAAGTCCAGGGAGCACATCCAATCCCCCTCCTCCAAAAGAGGATAGAGAACCGGGAGCGATAACATACGGAACTTCTCCCGGACCAGGAACTTGTTGAGCTTCCGGAGGTCCAAAATGGGGCGCAAGTCCCCGGTCTTTTTTGGGACCAAAAAGTAACGGGAGTAAAACCCCAGGCCCCTCTGATCGCGAGGCACCACCTCGACCGCCCTGAGGCTCAACAAGGCCCTGGCTTCCTCCAGGAGAAGGGCCAGCTGGTTTCGATTGGGAGGGCAAGCCCCGGGGGGCAAGTCCGGAGGCGGACAGGAGAAGTTCAGCGAATAGCCGTCTGAGATTATCCCGAGCACCCAGGCGTCCGACGTGATCACCGACCAGGCCCCGGCAAAGGCCGTCAGCCGACCCCCGATGGGGAGGGGGTGGCTCGATATTGCGGTGAGGGCCCGCCCCCAACCGCCTATCCCGTCAAAAGGACGGCGCGGCCTTGGCGGCCCCCTGCGCGGCAGGTTTAGAGGGGCCGCCTCTACTCTGCTGGGACTGTCTTCGAGGGGGCGGTCTGGAGAAGGCCGGTGTGGACTTCTGAGGGTATCTCCTCGGAGGCTGTCTGAAAGGACGCTGGGCAGGAGCCTTAGGCTTCGGCTTCACCAGAGAAGCCAGGGAGCGTTCCTGTTTGGAAAGTCGCTCCGTCGCCGCATCCAAAGTGTCATCAAACAATTCCACCCCAACGCAAGGCAAATTAGCCAGGCGTTCCTGCAAATTGGACTCCATTTCGAGGGTACGAAGCCACGCCAGCCGGCGCATGGCCACTGCACAGGCGGACACCCTCGAGGCGAGTTCAAATGCATCATAAACCGCGTGGAATAAATATAGGCGCAGCTGGGTCAGGTTGGAACTAAAGGTGGCGAACCGGTCCCTATGCGACTCAGGCATCACCTCACGAAAGGAGGGGAGGTCCTTCACCATCGTACGGAGGAAGGAAGAGTACGAGAAGGCATAGTTCAGGACCCTGGTAGCCATCAGAGAATTCGCATAGAGACGGCGCCCAAATTTGTCAAGGGTCCGGCCCTCCCTGCTAGGCGGGACCGTCGCCGAGACCCGGGAAGGCTGAGATTTCTTAACCGCCGATTCCACGAGGAGCGAAGTATGGGAAAGTTGGCCCTTCTCAAATCCCTTGATGGGAAGGGTGCGATACTTAGACTCCATTTTGGCGGGGACCACCGCGACCGTCAATGGAGCCTCAAGATTCCTCAGAAAGGTCTGACAGAGGACCTTGTTAATTGGAAGGCGCGGCGACTCCCTGGGGGGGGGCAGGAAGATCCTGCTCCTCCAAAAACTCCTTGGTGTAAGTGGACCCTTCAGACAAGTCAACACCCAAAGCCGCAGCCATATCCTGCACAAACCTCGTAAAGGATGAGGGTTTAGCAGGAGGAGAGGGAGACCTAGACTTCCCGGCAGAGCCGAAGGGAGAGGCCTGGTTGGAGTATCTGGGCTCCCTACCCGACCCCGACCCCAACGAGGCACAGTCCTGCGACCTCGACGGGGTCGGAGACCGGGTGCGCCTGGAGGAACCCCTCGGGGATCCCCCCGGGGTCCGAGGCACCGAGGCCCGACCCTTCGGCCCGGGCGAGGAAGCCCGAGAGCTCTCCCTTGCCGGAGACCGGAACAAAATGGGGTTATCGACACGCAAGTCCCGTACCTGCAAGGCACCGCCCCCGGCCGGTGACGAGCGACCACGCCGCCGAGGCGAGGTCCGAGACCGCTTAGCCTTCCTCGGCCTGCGCCTCGCTCGAGACCTGCCCGAGGGAGAGGAACCCCTCGAGGACCCCGAGGACGAAGACGAAAGTCTTCGTACTCGGCGCCCCTTGTCCTTCGGGCGCACACTACGCTCCGGCGGATCTCGCGAAGCCGGGTCCGAGGGAACTACCGAGGTCGAGGCCGTGGGCGCCTCGGGAGCCGAGGCCCCGGTACCCGAGACCGAGGTCGCCAACAACGGGGCCACCGGGGCCGAAGCCCCCGAGGCCGAAGCTGCCGAGGCCGAAGCCTGGTGCAGCTGGTCAATGGCCCCGGTGAGCTCCGAGGCGATTAACGCCCGGAGCAATTCCTGGAACACGGGGATTGACATCCCCTGCGGCAAGGCCTGCCGCTGCTCCTCGGAGGGCGACCTCGGTCTCGAGTATTCCCTCGGGGCAGCGGACGCTGGCAACTTGGGCTTCACTGAGGCGGACCCACCCGCCGACGAGCCCGAGGATGGCTTCTTGGATGGAGCTGAGGAGGGAAGCGGAGACTTACCCGAGGCCTTGGAAGAGGCCAGCTGCTTCGAGGGCACCGAGGCCCGAGGCGAAGCCGACGGTCCCGAAGCTGAGGTCGAGGCCGGTGTCGAGGCCGAGGTCAAGGCCGGGGCCGAAGCCGAGGCCGAACTCGAGGCCTTCCCCGGCGGGGACTCTACAGAGAAAAGTTCCGCCATGCGGGCCTTGCGGCGTTTAAGTGCCCGCTTCTGAAAAGTGGCACACTTATCACAGGATGCCGTCGGGTGTTGGGGCCCCAAACACCGCAAACAGCACCCGTGCGGGTCAGTAATCGAAAGGAGTCTTTCACAGCGCCCGCACTTTTTAAAGCCCGTTACGGGCCGGGACATGTGCCCACAAGAGAGCCGGGAACAAGCGAGGTTCCCCGGCCACGACTACCGGGAGCCCCCGGTAGGAACGGATACGAAGAATATTTTTTTTTTTTTTTTTTTTTGAAAAAGAAAGAAATAAAGTAAGAAAAAGACGAAAAAACGCAGCGACCGTGCGAAAAACCCTACACAGCCGCGGCGAACAGAAGGCACAATTTGCACAAATTCTCCACAGGGCTTCTGGCTCCGCGGATGAAAAAGAACTGAGGACCACGAGGTGGGGATGCGCCCTCTAGTGGCAAGAAGGCTAGCACATGCGTGGTGCAGTGTGCAAACTTGAAACTTCTAGCAAGTTTGCTTGAAAAGCTGTCCGCGCTGGGGCTCCGTAGATGACGTCACCCACATGTGAGAATATCATGCCTGCTTGTCCTGGGATAATACAGTCTTAATGTTGCATTAGTGTCTTGTTCAAAAACTAAAGAGACAAGTAAAGTTGCTCTTTCAGACTTTTCAGATAAAAATGTTTCAAGCAATTCTGTAACATTCAGAGCCGCTTTCAAATTCAAATTGAAATCATCTGCCTCTGAGCTCATTCCCATGTTCTTTTTTGCTGGTAAATAATAAATTCAATTGACTGGAGGAATATTTTCAGGGGAAAAGTTCAAAATCACAATAAGATATTTTTTAAAGATTTCCATGGGAGTTATGCCCAGAGACTTTGGAAAATTTAACAAATGCAGATTTAATTATAATTTTCAATTTGTTCAATCTTTCTATTTAATAAATTCTTATCTTTAATGATCCCAAATGTTAAATCCTGCAGAGTCTTAACATTCTTTTTAAGGCAAATTCTTCCTTTGTGCCTTCTATTTTTCTCCCCAGATTATCCACTGTACTCACAAGTGTGAATTTCTTGAGAAGACTTGGTTACTGTGTTGTTCAACCTTGAGAGCGCCTCCCAAATGCTCTCCAAAATCACCACCGACAGTCTTACCAATTCAAAAGAAGTCCCAGAAATCACTCCAAGGTTTCTTTCCTCTCCACTGCATCTACAGCCCCTCGAAACGGGTTTCCCCAGCAAGAATCTCGCAAGGTTCATCTAGCTGCACAGCAAGCATAGCAGGGCACACTGGTGGAACAGCTACTGGAGGAGATAAGGTGACGTCCAGGTCCAAGTCCTCTGGGTCTCTTCCACCTAGAGACACAGTGGATAATGCTCCAGATTCCTTCATGGGCAGCAAACCTCAAAATTGACTGCTGTGCCGGAGAAGAGGCCCTTGCTGTCAAAGAAGCAGGCCAAACACCACCTTTTCTTTTGGTGTACGGCATATTGAGGAAATAAAGTAATACGCAGCAGAAACAGATCAGGAACACTGACACCAGGTTGCTGCCATCTTGGCTCCTCCCCAATCCAAGCATCATTAAGGATTGAAATATGAAACAAAAACATCATCAGAAATATCACATTTTCTTAATATCTTCATTGTAACTTGAGACTGAGAAACATTACAACCACACCATGGGGAACAGCACAAGTTTGTAATCTGAGTGTTCTTTTAGACTCCTCTTTGTCCATTAGGTCCCAAATTCACCAAGTGATTAAGAACTCATATTTCAAACTGTGCTTTGTTAAGTAAATTGAGTTCCCTGTTACCTATATCTGATTTCCAGAAATTGTTGCAAGCTATGATATTGGGTAGTTAAGAATACTGCAAAATTATCTACTTCGGTTTGCCAACCTCTTCTTTGCAAGCATTACATGTACTTCAGTTTGCCAACCTCTTCTTTGCAAGCATTACATTAGATTTCAGCAAAGCCTTTGATACAGTTCCTCAGAGAAGGCTCTTGAACAAACTTGACGAGCTGAAGTTAGGACCCAAAATGGTAAACTGGATTAGAAACTGGTTGACGGACAAACGCCAGAGGGTGGTGGTTAATGGAATTCGCTCGGAGGAAGGAAAGGTGAGTTATGGAGTCCCTCAGGAATCAGTGCTGGGGATGATCCTGTTCAATATGTTTATGAGTGACATTGCCAAAGGGTTAGAAGGAAAAGTTTGTCTTTTCGCGGATAACACCAAGATATGTAACAGAGTAGATACTGAGGAGGGAGTGGAAAACATGAAAAAAGACCTGCAAAAGTTAAAGGAATGGTCTAATATCTGGCAACTAAAATTCAATGCAAAGTAGTGCAGAGTAATGCATTTGGGGATTAGAAATCGGAAGGAGCTGTATGTGCTGGGAGGTGAGAGGCTAATATGCACGGATGGGGAGAGGGATCTTGGGGTGATAGTATCTGAAGATCTAAAGGCGAAGAAACAGTGTGACAAGGCAGTGGCTGTGGCCAGAAGGATGCTAGGCTGTATAGAGAGAAGCGTGACCAGTAGAAGAAAGAAGGTATTGATGCCCCTGAACAAGTCGATGGTGAGGCCTCACTTGGAATATAGTGTTCAATTTTGGAGACCATATCTGGCAAAGGACATAAAAAGACTTGATGCAGTCCAGAGGAAGGTGAAGAAAATGGTAGGAGGTTTGCACCAAAAGACGTATGAGGAAGCCCTGAATATGTATACTCTAGAGGAGAGGAGGGACAGGGGAGATATGATTCAGATGTTCAAATACTTGAAAGGTATTAACGTAGAACAAAATCTATTCCAAAGAAAGGAAAATGGTAAAACCAGAGGGCATAATTTGAGGTTGAGGGGTGGTAGACTCAAGAGTAATGTTAGGAAATTCTTCTTTACGGAGAGGGTGGTTGATGCGTGGAATGCGCTCCCAAGGGAGATGGTGGTGAAAAAAAACGGTGACAGAGTTCAAACAAGCGTGGGATGAACACAGAGGATCTCTAATCAAAAAATAATGGGTATAGATTGAAGAACTAAGGCCAGTACTGGGCAGGCTTGCATGGACTGTGTCCCATATATGGACATTCAGTTGAGGGCAGGTTGGGGAGGGCTTCAATGGTTGGGATGGTTAAGATGGGCTGGAGTGAGCTTTGATGGAGACTCCAGTAGATAGAACCTAAGCACACTCCTGGGCAGGGCCGGGGTTTCTGGCCCAGAAATATCTAAGAAAAAGGACCACTTTAATTAAATAAATGTATGCAGCATGTATGGTTGGGCAGACTGGATGGACCATTCAGGTCTTTATCTGCCTCGTTTAAGAAATGGAAAAGATCAAAAACGGATGAAAACTGGAATAAGCACAAACAACATCAACGCAGGTGCCATAATGTGGTAAAAGGGGCCAAAAGAGACTATGAGGAAAAAATAGCTAAGGAGGCGAAAAACTTCAAGCCGTTCTTTCGATATATTAAAGGTAAACGACCCGCGAGGGAAGCGGTGGGACCGTTGGATGACCAAGGAATAAAGGGAGCACTAAAGGAGGACAAAGCAATCGCCGATAGACTGAACACATTTTTTGTGTTTGTATTTACCGAAGAGGATATACAGCATACTGGAACCCATCAGGCTAGATGCTTGAAGTGAAAACGGGAAACTGACTGGGTTAACGGTCAGTCTAGAAGAGGTATGCATGCAGATTGATAGGCTTAAGAGCGATAAATCCCCAGGACCAGATGGCATCCGTCCGAGGCTCATCAAGGAACTGAAAGGGACCATAGGTGAACTGCTTCAACTAATAGCCAATCTGTCAATCAAAACGGGAAAGATTCCAGAGGACTGGAAGGTGGCAAATATTATGCTGATCTTCAAAAAAAGGTTCGAGGGGAGACCCGGGAAACTACAGACCGGTGAGTCTGACCTCGGTACCAGGAAAGATGGTAGAGGCACTGATAAAGGACCACATCATTGATCACCTTGACAGACACGGTCTGATGAGGACCAGCCAGCACAGTTTCAGCAAAGGCAGACCTTGTTTGACAAACTTGCTGCACTTCTTCGAGGGAGTAAACAGGCAGATAGACAAGGGCAACCCAGTCAACATTGGAGGAGGAGAGTGTGGCGCAGTGGTTAAAGCTACAGCCTCAGCATCCTGAGGTTGTGGGTTCAAACCCAAGCTGCTCCTTGTGACAATGGGCAAGTCACTTAATCCCCCCATTGCCCCAGGTACATTAGATAGATTGTGAGCCCATCGGGACAGAGAAGGAAAAATGCTTGAGTACCTGAATAAATGCATGTAAACTGTTCTGAGCTTCCTTGGGAGAACGGTATAGAAAATTGAATAAATAAATAAATATCTGGACTTTCAAAAGGCATTCGACAAGGTTCCGCATGAACGACTACCTCGGAAAATTGCGAGCCATGGAATCAAGGGTGAAATACTCACATGGATTAAAAACTGGCTGGAGCATACGAAACAGAGTGGGGGTAAATGGACAATACTCGGACTGGAAGAGCGTCACCAGTGGGGTGCTGCAGGGCTCGGTGCTTGGACCTGTGCTCTTCAACATCTTTATAAATGATCTGGACATAGGTACGATGAGCGAGATGATTAAATTTGCGGACGATACGAAGTTATTTAGAGTAGTGAAGACGCAGGGGGATTGCGAAGATCTGCAACGAGATCTAATCAGGCTCAAGGAATGGGCATCGACATGGCAGATGAGGTTCAAAGTGGATAAGTGTAAAGTAATGCATGTCAGTAACAAAAATCTCATGCACAAGAACAGGATGTCCGAGACGGTACTTGGAAAGACCTCCCAGAAAAGGGACTTGGGAGTTTTGATCAACAAGTCGATGAAGCCGTCCATGCAATGTGCAGCAGTGGCGAAAAGGGCAAACAGAATGCTAGGAATGATAAAGAAGGGGAGCACGAACAGATCGGAGAAGGTTATCATGCCGCTGTACCGGGCCATTGTGCGCCCTCACCTGGAGTGCTGCATACAGCACTGGTCGCCATACATGAAGAAGGACACAGTACTACTCAAAAGGGTCCAGAGAACAGGGACTAAGATGGTTAAGGGGTTCGAGGAGCTGCCATACAGCGAAAGATTAGAGAAACTGGGCCTCTTCTCCCTCGAATAGAGGAGATTGAGAGGGGACATGATTGAAACATTCAAGGTACTGAAGGGGACAGACTTAGTAGATAAGGACAGTTTGTTCATCCTCTCCAAGGTAGGAAGAACGAGAGGGTACTCTTTAAAGCTGAAAGGGGATAGATTCCGTACAAACATAAGGAAGTTCTTCTTCACCCAGAAAGTGGTGGAAAACTGGAATGCTCTTCCAGAGGCTGTTATAGGGGAAAACACTCTCCAGGGATTCAAGACAAAGTTAGCCAAGTTCTTGCTAAACAAGGACGTACGCTGGTAGGGCTAGTCTCAATTAGGGCGCTGGTCTTTGACCAAAGGGCCGCCACGTGAGCGGACTGCTGGGCATGATAGACCACTGGTCTGACCCAGCAGCAGCATATCTTATGTCATTTACTATGTTACGATATAGTACAAAACTTGTATGGATTTTCTAGTTTTGAACATGTGACATCTTTTTTTGAAGCTGCTGCATTGTCTGCCCATAGCACAACAAATTAAATTTAAATTACTTGTTTGTTCATTTGGAACCGTACCATGATTCATCTTTTTATTTGTGTGATAATTTGCAACAATATGCACCATCAAGATCTTTGCATTCTATGCATATTTGTACATTTGACGTGCCCAATTATTGACATTTATGACTTAAATAAGCAAAGATTGGCATTTTTTCAATTGTTAGCCCACGTGAATGAAGCAAACTGCCCTTGGAATTAAGACAATAAAAGAAAACACCTTCTTTCAAACTGATGTTGAAATGCCACCTAGTTGGCCAAACTTATATCATGCTTTGACATGCCCATTTTTGGACTGATGTAGCTGTTACTAGTTTTCAATGTGTATGTTTTAATTATGTATGTTGTATTGTTCACCGCCTTGGATAAAGGTAGGCCATAAATAATAAACAAACATATGTAGCTAGCTGTATTTTATATATATATATGTTCTACAGTATATGCAATCTATTAAGGGATTTCATTTATCATGTGTTATCTGTGTTATATACACTTTAATACACCCCAGTAAAATAATCATATAACAGAAATATGATAATTGTCATCATAATGGACAGTTCAGAGTGACATTCATATTTCTGACACAATATAATGTCATTCCTATTATTTTTAGGATTCTATTTGTCTGTCTCCAAATTTATCTCATTGCTTGTATTTGGACATTTTACTATCATGCTGTCAACAAAATTTTAAGTTTTATGTCCATCTATACTTGCTGCACCTTTTCATAATGTTGATATAAGAACCATTTCATGAATTAATCCCTCTCCCACGCTTTGACACGCAGCTCCTGATTGGTGAGGCCCAACTTTAGTACAGGAAGAGGCGGTCGGAGCATATCGCGAGCGATTTCCTTCACTCGCCGGCGATCCGGCTGCCCTCTCCTACCTCTCCAGCTGCCTCTCCTGCCTCCCCTTTGCGGTCGGAAAATACCGCGAATGACCGGGATCCCGGACCATGAATTCGTGGGGGAGCACTGTACTTGGTTCTGCCTAGGTGTTTCTTTAATCTTAACTTATTAAAACCAAGTACCTGAAAATATCCTAAATAGTAGAACCACGAGGGCTTAGTTAATTCCATAGTTTGAGATTAGTCCATCTCTCTGCCATTGCTAGGTCAGTTCTGTAAACAAAGAGGAATCCCAGTCTAGCCCAGTTTCTCAACATGTGGTACGCGTACCCTTAGGGGTACACGAGCCGCTTGTTAGGGATAAGCAGCACTTGCCGCCGGCGAGGATACTGCCTGCTCACCAAAGCAGCTGCCAGTGAACCCTCCTTCCTGCCCTCCATCTTCTACCAAAGCTGACCCAGAGGGCTTCCCTCTAATGTCAGAGCTGATGTCAAAAGAAAGCCTTCTGGGTTAGCCGGGGGTGAGGGGGGTTGTTCTCAGTTACCTCATTCTGCCTTCAGCAGTACTCGTTGCAGGTTCACACGCTGCATTGAGCTGACCCGGAAACCTTCTCTCCATTGTCAAGAGTTGATGTCAGAAGGCTTGTGGGTTAGCCACATGCAGTGTGTGAATCACTGCCTGCGCGTCCCTGAAACAAGTGCCGCTGAAGGCAGAAGGAGCAAGTGCGGCTTGAGTAAGTAAGGGAGAGAGGGGACATGATCTAGGACAAAGGGAGAAAGCGGGGGGAGGAAGGAGTGTGTTGGGACATGGAAAAAGCACAATTTTCGGACAAAAACTGGAAGGGGGGCACAAACTCGGAACACAGAAGGAAGGGAAGGGGCATGAACATGGGACAGAAGGGGGTATTAACTTGGGGCAAAGGTGGGAGGGAATAGAAAGGGAGAATTGTTGAGTATGAGTGTATGAGTAAGAGGGAAAAAGATGGAAACATGGGGAAAGGAAGAAAGAGGAAAATTGGGCATCGAAAGAGGACTGAGGTGGAGATGCATGGGGAATAGAAGGATGAGAGGGGAAAATGTTGGATATGGTGGTGGAGAGGGAACAGAGGGACATATTGAAGAGGAGGACTGTTGGACATAGGGCTCCTTTTACTAAGCTGCAATAGCGGTTTTAGCGCACGCTGAATTGCCGCGCGTGCTAGACCTTAACGGCAGCATTGAGCTGGTGTTAGTTCTAGCCGCGTAGCACGGGTTTAGCGTGCGCTAAAATCCTGCGTGCGCTAAAAATGCAGCTTAGTAAAAGGAGCCCGTAGTGATGGAGGAAGAGATGTGGCATTGTGATGGAGAGGGGTGATAGAAGGAGAAATGGGCATGGGGCTGGTGGGCAGTGGTGAAAAATGCAGCACATGATCCAGGGGATGAGAGAGGGAGAAATGTTGGATGTGGCATTAGAGGGGTTGGGAGAGATGCCTGGATTTCTCATGACAGATAGACAGTGAGAGAGAGAGAGGGATACAAGTTTATTTATTTAAAAAATTTCTATGCTGTCTAAAACTAAACGGTTTACATAATTTACATACTTAATTTTAAAACAAAAACATGATAAAATAAACATACAAACAATCCTCAGAAATCATGACAACAAAATACCATAACTTGCATAGTAAAGATCATGAATAGTTCATCAACTCTGCAGAGATGAAAATTATTGGCCAGAGAAAGGCATCTACAAATAACTGCGTCTTAAGTAATTTTCTAAACATGCCCTTTTCACGGCAATTTCGTTATCTGACCCACCAGGGAGTTTCATAACTTAACTCCTGCACAACAAAAAGTCATTTCACAAGTCTCAACAATCCTTGGATTCACAGTCGTCTTCAGTAACGCTAGATTCTGAGAGCGATCTTTTTGTATAACTAAGTGTATTATTTTTAAACAATTTTGGAATATTTCCATACAAGAATTGATGACAAATCATTACTGCTTTATACTGTACTCTGAAGGCGACTAGTAGCCAGTGCAATTTTTGGAGATGTGGCGAAATGTGATCATATTTAGACAATCCCACTATCAATCTTGCTGCTCCGTTTTGTATAACCTGCAATGCTCTACATCTTGCTTTTGTTATTCCAAGGTACAGGGCACTGCAGTAATCAAGTCTCAAGAAAACCATCGCCTGGACTACAGTACAGAAATCATATGGTGCTATCATTGGTTTTAATCGATGTAAGTTGTCAATAGTGGTGGAGGAGAGAGGAAGAAAAGTTGGACTCATGGAGGGACAGAGATGTTGGTTGGGGAAGGGAATGAGATCTGGAGGAGAGGAAGCGTGCAGGAGGCAGAAAGATAGAAATACTGGATACATAGTCAGAAGGAAGTGCAACCAAAAACTCATAAAAACACCAGACAACAAAGGTAGGAAAAATTATTTTATTTTCAATTTATCCCCTCTTCTACAAAACCCCGCTAGCAGTTTTTAGCGCAGAGCACCACGCTGAATGGCCCGCACTGCTCCCGAAGCTCATTGAGTTCCTATGAGCATCAGGAGCAGCATGGGCCATTCAGTGCGGCTCTCTGCACTAAAAACCGCAAGCGCAGTTTTGCAGAAGAGGGGTTTAATGATTGAAATGTGTCAGTTTTGAGAATTTATATCTGCTGTCTGTATTTTCCACGATATTTGTCTGTCTATGTTTCTATAGTTGTTACTGAGGTGACATTGCATATTTTAAAGTCATCTGCCTTGACCGCTTCAAGAAAAAAAAAAATAATATAAATAATTAATATTTTCTGTGCATATAGTGTGCTTTATGTATTTTTAATTTTGTGGTTACCATTATGTATTAATAAGATTATATTGTGTGAATATGAAAAATGGATAGAAGAAATTGCATTACAATTAGTACTATTATTATGAGGGTAGAGTCAGTGGGGATCCGGAAGGTTCGCCCCCCACATTTCGCCCCCAGCAATTCGCCCCTCACATTTCGCCCCCCACATTTCGCCCCCAGACACATTTCGCCCCCACACATTTCGCCCCCGCACATTTCGCCCCCCGGATGTTTCGCCCCCACACATTTCGCCCCCGCACATTTCGCCCCTGAGTGTCAGACTATTCCTCTCGCAGGCGATTTCTTTGCCGACACGACGGCAGGCTACAAATTCAAAGTGCACAGCTGGCTGTTCTCACTGCCTCTAATGTCGGCCCTGCAGCTCCGGACTTCCCCACACCTGCTCTTCCCCCCCCCCCCTATTATTTTAAATGTTATGGCAGCCGCGGCGCTGTATCCATCGGAGGAGACTTCTAACCTCGGCCTGCCCCGGAACTCTTCCTGCAACAGCAACTTCATGTTCCTGCCTAGGCGGGTGGTGGCTGCAGGAAGAGTTCCGGGGCAGGCCGAGGTAGCGTGCACTGTCTGTCAATTCTATCAACCAATTACAGTTAAGGGGGTGCAGATGAGCCTGTTCTTGCCACGTCTCCTCCTCCCCTTCCCAGTCTTTTGAGCTTTGAATCTAAAAGGAGCGACACGCTTACTTAAGCACAGCGTCTGCCTAGCCTGTCAGCCAGTCAAGGTAGAGGGGAGGGGCGGGACCCTGTGGCACCATCCCCCCCCCCCCAACGCGGGACCCTGTGGCACCATCAGCTCTTACTCCCTCTAACGCCGGCCCTGCAGCTCCGGACTTCCCCACACCTGCTCTCCCCCCCCCCCCCCCCGATCACTATTATTTTAAATGTTATGGCAGCCACGGCGCTGTATCCATCGGAGGAGACTTCTAACCTCGGCCTGCCCCGGAACTCTTCCTGCAACAGCAACTTCATGGCCGAGGTTAGAAGTCTCCTCCGATGGATACAGCGCCGTGGCTGCCATAACATTTAAAATAATAGTGATCGGGGGGGGGGGGGGGAGAGAGAGCAGGTGTGGGGAAGTCCGGAGCTGCAGGGCCGACATTAGAGGCAGTGAGAACAGCCAGCTGTGCACTTTGAATTTGTAGCCTGCCGTCGTGTCGGCAAAGAAATCGCCTGCGAGAGGAATAGTCTGACACTCAGGGGCGAAATGTGCGGGGGCGAAATGTGTGGGGGCGAAACATCCGGGGGGCGAAATGTGCGGGGGCGAAATGTGTGGGGGCGAAACATCCGGGGGGCGAAATGTGCGGGGGCGAAATGTGAGGGGCGAATTGCTGGGGGCGAAATGTGGGGGGCGAAACTTCCGTGAACCGAGTCAGTGGCGGAACTTGGGCAGGGGTACTCAGTTGATATTTGTTAGACTTAGGGGGCACTTGGCTTGAAGAAGTTGAGAAATACTGTTCTAAGACAAAACCTTCTGTACATGACCTATTATTTGAATCAGGTCTCAGTTTCCCCATACACTAAAACCAAAAAAAAACACAGTGCACCAGAAAAAACCTAGATCAGCTACAAAATCAAAATTTTAAAACAAACTTGATATAAAAGAACTGATTGAAGTAATATTCATCATGCAAAATTCAACAGGCAAACCTACCCTTTTGATGTCAGTGATAGCGCTAACTGAGCTGGGGTACTTGAAGTAATCTGCAAGCATAGCAATAAGATGGTCCGTAATGCTGGCAATTCGCTGCAGCTCAACATCAGGCTCTATCAGATATGCAAGTGTTTCAGCTCCTTCTACTCTCTCCTCCAACAACCTCTCTTTACTACACATCCGGACCAAGCATGGCAGGGTCTGAAAAATTACAGAAAAATGTGCTTTTATTTGGTTAGCCTTCTGATAGCCCTTTATAGCTCTGTTTCAGTCTTCCTAGGCAAGCACATAGCTCCTAAACAGAAATCAATTTACATATTCACACAGGCCAAATAATTGGCCATTTTGATTTTTTCCAGTATGTACATTTCACAAGTTTCAAGTTTCAAGTTTATTAGTTTGCTTGTTGAATCGCTTAATCAGATTTCTAAGCGATGTACAATAAAATATACATGTGAGGAAACGAAAACATTACATACAGTTAATTAATTATAACGTAAACAAAAGGTAAGAGGGGGTGAAATACATTTTTTATAGTAAAGAAAGAACATACAGGGAAAATACATAAGGAAATTAAAAAAACAAAAGATAGAAAAATAATTCGCTAGAATAACACTTTATAATAAAATTTAATTAATTTGCAAATGCGTCTTTGAACAAAAAGGTTTTTAATTCGCTTTTAAATTTCCCAAACACCTTCTCCTCCCGTAAAAACATGGGAAGCACATTCCAGATCTGGGGAGCTGTACATGAGAAGATAAATTGTCTTCTTGTGCTAATAACTTTTAACGAAGGAATTGATAAAAGGTTCCGTTCACTAGATCTTAAAGTTCTTTTAACTGAATATGGGATAAGTAGTCTGAATAAAAATGCTGGAGTCTTATTTTCTAATGTTTTAAAGATAACAGTACATAATTTATGTGTAATTCTATGTATGACTGGAAGCCAATGAGCCTTTTTAAGGAGTGGTGTCACATGATCAAATTTTTTAGATTTTGTTATTAATTTAATAGAAGCATTTTGAATAATTTGTAAACGTTTAATTTCTTGTAACGCAATTCCTGTAAATAATGAGTTGCAATAATCGATTTTAGACATCACCAGAGAGTGAATAAGAATATTAAGTGCTCTGGGACAGAGGAATTTAGAAATGGATCGAATTTTCCGCAATCTATAGAAGGTGGTTTTAACAATACCGTATTTTCGCGGATATAACGCGCACCATTGTAAAACGCGCACAGGGGTATAGCGCGCAGAAATCACGATGATATGTACAAAAACTTTTCTATACCGCGCTCAGGCATATAACGCGCATGCTGCCCGACTCTCCTCTGGCCACCCCGACTCTCCTTTCGCTCTCCCCGACTCTCCTCTGGCCACCCCGACTCTCCTTTCGCCCTCCCCGACTCTCATCTGGTTGCCCCGACTCACCCTGACTTTCGGTGCACTGCCCCGACTCTCCTCTGGTTGCCCCGACTCACCCTGACTTTCGGTGCACTGCCCCGACTCTCCTCTGGTTGCCCCGACTCACCGTTCACCCGCCCTGACTTTCGGTGCACTGCCCCGCCTCTCCGTGCCTGTCCCCCTTGAAGTCCTGTCCCCCCTTGAAGGTCTGCCTGTCCCCCTTGAAGATCTGCCTGTCCCCCCTTGAAGTCCTGTCCCCATCCTGAAAGCCTGATGCCCCCCCTCGACGTCCGATTCTTCTCCCCCCTCGGCAGGACCACTCGCACCCCCACCCCGAAGGACCGCCGACTCCCCGACAATATTGGGCCAGGAGGGAGCCCATATCCTCCTGGCCACGGCGACCCCCTAACCCCACCCCGCACTACATTACGGGCAGGAGGGATCCCAGGCCCTCCTGCCCTCGACGCCAACCCCCCCCCCCCCAACGACCGCCCCCCCCCAAGAACCTCCGCCCGTCCCCCAGCCGACCCGCGACCCCCCTGGCCGACCCCCACGACACCCCCACCCGCCTTCCCCGTACTTTGTGTAGTTGGGCCAGAAGGGAGCCCAAACCCTCCTGGCCACGGCGACCCCCTAACCCCACCCCGCACTACATTACGGGCAGGAGGGATCCCAGGCCCTCCTGCCCTCGACGCAAACCCCCCTCCCTCCAACGACCGCCCCCCCCCAAGAACCTCCGACCGACCCGCGACCCCCCTGGCCGACCCCCCCACCCCCCTTCCCCGTACCTTTGGAAGTTGGCCGGACAGACGGGAGCCAAACCCGCCTGTCCGGCAGGCAGCCAACGAAGGAATGAGGCCGGATTGGCCCATCCGTCCTAAAGCTCCGCCTACTGGTGGGGCCTAAGGCGCGTGGGCCAATCAGAATAGGCCCTGGAGCCTTAGGTCCCACCTGGGGGCGCGGCCTGAGGCACATGGGCCAAACCCGACCATGTGTCTCAGGCCGCGCCCCCAGGTGGGACCTAAGGCTCCAGGGCCTATTCTGATTGGCCCACGCGCCTTAGGCCCCACCAGTAGGCGGAGCTTTAGGACGGATGGGCCAATCCGGCCTCATTCCTTCGTTGGCTGCCTGCCGGACAGGCGGGTTTGGCTCCCGTCTGTCTGGCCAACTTCCAAAGGTACGGGGAAGGGGGGTGGGGGGGTCGGCCAGGGGGGTCGCGGGTCGGTCGGAGGTTCTTGGGGGGGGGGCGGGCGTGGGAGGGGGGGGGGTTTGCGTCGAGGGCGGGGGGGCCTGGGATCCCTCCTGCCCGTAATGTAGTGCGGGGTGGGGTTAGGGGGTCGCCGTGGCCAGGAGGGTTTGGGCTCCCTTCTGGCCCAACTACACAAAGTACGGGGAAGGCGGGTGGGGGTGTCGTGGGGGTCGGCCAGGGGGGTCGCGGGTCGGCTGGGGGACGGGCGGAGGTTCTTGGGGGGGGGGGCGGTCGTTGGGGGGAGGGGGTTTGCGTCGAGGGCAGGAGGGCCTGGGATCCCTCCTGCCCGTAATGTAGTGCGGGGTGGGGTTAGGGGGTCGCCGTGGCCAGGAGGGTTTGGGCTCCCTCCTGGCCCGATATTGTTGGGGAGTCGGCGGTCCTTCGGGGTGAGGGTGCGAGTGGTCCTGCCGGGGGGGGGATGTATCGGACGTCGGGGAGTCGGCCGGGCAAGAGGGCTTGGGCTCCCTCTTGCTCCGATCGTGGATGCGGGTGGGAGCGCGTGCGAGCGGTCGTTCGGAGTGGGGGTGCGAGCGGTCCTGCTGGGGGGGTGAATCGGGCGTCGGGCGGGGTGGGAACTATGTTTAAAAACTTTTGTATACCGCGCTCAGGCATATAACGCGCGAGGGGTATGCGCGGTACGTAAAATCACGTATAACGCGCGCGTTATATCCGCGAAAATACGGTACTACTAATGTGATCATGATAATTAAGTTTATTATCAAAAATTACTCCTAGAATTTTAGTATTTTTAACTAATTGAAGAGGAATATTTTGAATCAAAATAGGAGCAACTAAAGAAAAGTTTTCCTGTTCAATAAAGAAAGATTAGGTTATCATCTTGGTAATCTTCTTTCTTCTAGATGTATCTAATGGTCCTGAAACAATAGGGTTTTGTATCTCAACTTGCAAGTTGTTTGCATGTTTCCAACTCCACCTTCTTCCCAAGCAGCTACTCCTGCCCCCTCAGTTCATACAACAGCAATCAAGTAGCACTGTAATAAAAGACATAACTGGAAGGAGGGAAATAGGGAAAAATCCCCAATAATACCATTTTTTTCCACTCTGTAACAAACATAGTAATCAACATTACAACATCCAAACTTGTGCAACCAGCACTAACCATGTATTGCTCACAGCTACTCTTATGTCCTGCTATTAAGCAGTCTTAAACCAGGCTGTATTTTCCTATGTATTTTCTTTTTTTCTTCTTCTTCTTAGTTCCTCTAGAGCACATGTGTCAAACACAAGGCCCGCAGGCCAAATCCGGCCCGCCAGGCCTTGCAATGTGGCCCGCACCGCGCTGTCATCACTGCACGCCGCTGCGTTCCATCACAATGACGCGCGGTGACATAGGAGGCTTGTGATCTCGCCGGCCGTACTTGCTATCTATCTCCCCCCATCGACCGCCCCCCCAAGAACCTCCGACCGCCCCCCCAGCCGACCCACGACCCCCCTGGCCGACCCCCACGACACCCCCACCCCCCTTCCCCGTACCTTTCTGTAGTTGGCCGGACAGACGGGAGCCAAACCCGCCTGTCCGGCAGGCAGCCAACGACGGAATGAGGCCGGATTGGCCCATCCGTCTCAAAGCTCCGCCTACTGGTGGGGCCTAAGGCGCCTGGGCCAATCAGAATAGACCCGGGAGCCTTAGGTCCCACCAGTAGGCGGAGCTTTGAGACGGATGGGCAAATCCGGCCTCATTCCGTCGTTGGCTGCCTGCCGGACAGGCGGGTTTGGCTCCGGTCTGTCCGGCCAACTACAGAAAGGTACGGGGAAGGGGGGTGGGGGTGTCGTGGGGGTCGGCCAGGGGGGTCGCGGGTCGGCTGGGGGAGCGGTCGGAGGTTCTTAGGGGGGGGCGGCTGATGGGGGGAGGGGGGTTTGCGTCGAGGGCAGGAGGGCCTGGGATCCCTCCTGCCCGTAATGTAGTGCGGGGTGGGGGTAGGGGGTCACCGTGGTCAGGAGGGTTTGGGCTCCCTCCTGGCCCGATATTGTCGGGGAGTTGGGGAATCGGCGGGGCAAGAGGGCTTGGGCTCCTTTTTGCCCCGATCGTGTCGGGGAGTCGGGGGGGCAAGAGGGCTAGAGCTCCCTCTTGCCCCGATCGTGTCGGGGGTGCCGCGGTTGGCTGGGGCAAGAGGGCTTGAGCTCCCTCTTGCCCCGATCGTGTTGGGAGTCGGGGAGTCGGCGGTCCTTCGGGGTGGGGGTGCAGGTGCGTGTGAGCGGTCCTGCTTGGGGTGAATCGGACGTCGGGGGGGGGGAACTATGTAAAAAAAATTTTGTACAATGCGCTCACGCGTATACCGCGCAAGGGTGATTCAGGAGGCGTGACCTATAGTCCGGCATCCAATGTGGTTGTGCGGGTGGCAGAGCAGAGGAGAGAGTGAGTGTGCGGGCATAAAAAATACACAGAAGCTGCCAGTTCTTGGCATAAAGTGTAGGCATAAAAATCGCAACAGAATCTGCTATCTGTACCCAGCCAGGCATTTATTGACTGACTTTTTCATTCTAACGCAGATTTCCAATAAACTACATCTTTTACTGCCAATATTGATCCCAAAATGTCCAGGAAAAGAAAAGTTGATGGTGAAGGCAGACAATTTAATGACAAATGGGAAAATGAATACATGTTTGTGCTTAGTGAGGGCAAACCAGTGTGTATATTGTGTTATGAGACAGTGTCGGTGATGAAAGAGTACAATATACGTCGTCATTTTGACACCAAACATAATGTTAAGTATGGCAAATATACTTTGGAAGAAAAGCATAAAATTGTTAAAGAACTAAAAGGCAAACTACAATCACAGCAGCAAATGTTTACAAAGGCTACAGCGAAAAATGATGCTGCAGTGAAAGCAAGCTTTATAGTGGCTGAAGAAATTGCCCGTACTTCAAGGTGTTTTTCAGAGGGTGCCTTTTTGAAGCAATGCATGCTAAAAGTGTGTGAGAAAGTATGCCCAGACCAGATACAGAGTTTTCAAACTGTCAGTTTGTCAAGAAACACCATTGCAGACAGAGTTCAAGAACTCTCAGGAAATCTATCATCACAGCTGGCCGAACAGGCATGCAGTTATCTCGCTTTTTCACTTGCTATCGATGAAAGCACAGACAACACTGATACAGCGCAGCTGTCCATCTTTATACGTGCTACGAAGACTGACCTCTCTGTCACTGAGGAACTTTTGGATGTAGCTGCCATGCATGGGACGACGACTGGTAGAGATATATTTGAGGCTGTGAAGAAATCTATAAATAATTTTAAATTACCCTGGGAAAAGTTGGTGGGGCTAACTACCGATGGCGCACCTTCAATGTGCGGAGAAAAGAAAGGCTTGGTTGGACTAATGAAGGAAAGAATGCAAAAAAGTCACTGCCACACACCCTTGATTACTTATCATTGCATTATCCACCAAGAGGCTATGTGTGGAAAAGTTCTGGACATGAATGACATAATGACCACAGTCATTAAAACTATTAACTTTATAAGGGCACGTGGCCTGAATCATCGCCAGTTCCAGCAGTTTTTACAGGAGGTGGGTGCAGAGCATGGAGACGTGCCATACCACACAGAAGTAAGATGGCTGAGCAAGAGCGCAGTCCTCAAAAGATTTTTTGAGCTCAGAGAACAAATTGCTCTTTTCATGGAAAGTAAAGGAAAGCCCTTGCCTGAACTGTCGGATCCCGCCTGGCTATGTGATTTTGCTATGATGTGTGACATATGCGAGCATCTCGCCCAACTGAATCTGAAGCTGCAGAGACGCAAACAAGTCATCACGAAGATGTCTGACATGATCACAGCATTCCAGCGTAAACTTCAACTATGGAAGTCCCAACTGGAACAGGACAATCTTGCCCACTTTCCCGTTTGTTTGAGTATCTCAACCACTATTTCTGGTACTTTTCCTTGCAGTCGGCTGGCTACCAAAGTTAGCTGTTTACTAAGTGAATTTGAGCGGCGCTTCTCTGACTTTAGAACACAGCACTCAGGCTTTGACATCTTTGCCAATCCTTTTACAGTTGATGTCAACAATGTGCCCCATCACCTTCAGATGGAGATAATCGAGCTTCAGTCTGACAGTGGCCTGAAATCAAGGTTTCAGGATGTTGAAATTGAGGACTTCTACCCTCTACTGCCCCCTGACTCAATGCTAGAGCTCCGACTTCATGCTGCCCGTATTCTATCCATGTTCGGGAGCACCTATCTTTGTGAACAGATGTTTTCAATAATGAATCTGAACAAAAACAAGCACAGATCACGCATTACCGATGACAACCTCCATGCTGTTTTGCGGGTTGCTACAGCCCAAGAAATAAAACCGAACATTGACTCATTGATACGGGGAAAACGGTGTCAGACATCTAGCCAGAAAACAAAACAATGAGCATTTTAGGTACATTCCAATATTACTGTTTTGCTTGATACCAATATTACTGTTTTGCTTGATAGCATGTGAGTTGGTTAACAGCACTGTTAAGGAAAAGATTGTTCCACTCATTTTAAATTCACATTTCTGGTTAACATTGTCAGTTTATGACTGTTCAGTAAACCATTCGGCCCGCGATTTAGGCTGGATTTTAGATTTTGGCCCCTTCTCTGATTGAGTTCGACACCCCTGCCCTAGAACTTCAGACTCTCTGTCTCTGAACTATGTAAGGCAGGGAAACTGCTTTGCTCTCTGCTTAATTGTAATGCTTAATTATTGTAATGCTTCAGAATATTGCTTTTCTGTAAGACTATTTCTATAATATATTCTTTATGCAATCACCTCTGGCTGTGCCTCTTTGATTCTACTTCCTGGTGAGTCTTCAGTGAGGGAACTGAACCTGGGACCGGGCGTTTGTCAGGGCGACTCTCAAGTGACCCCACCAACCATATATTGTGGGGGCCACTAACAAACCTGACACTCTTCACCAGAAAGACAGCAACCCCTCTAGTGGAGTGTACTTTCAATACAATTAGAACATACACAGAAGAAATACCCATTTTAATCCATCTGTAAATCAAGGCTTTAGACACCGACCTCCCTTTCTTGGCATGACTGGTCAGAACAAAAAAGGTGATCCAAAAGGTGAAACTCTAGTAACTTCAAGATACTCATGAAACACTCACTTGATAACCAGTAAATGCAATACTTTATCCTTTTTCTTAGGGCGAAAAGTGTACAAACAGACTTCCTGATTTGACATGGGAGGCAGAGACTACTTTAGGTAAGGACAGAACCATGCTAAGGACAGCCCTGCTTCCATGATCTTAAGGAACGGCTCCCTGCAGGAAAGAGCTAGTAACTCGGAAACTTGTCTCTAGGGACAGCAGGCAGCTATTCTCACAACCCACCCACCTCCCCTGGTTGGCTTCTCTGCTAGCTATCTGAACTGAGGAGACTCGCCCTGCGCTGGGCGGGAAGGCACTCGCGCATGCGTAGTGCGGCAGACTCGAAACTTCTGAGTTTCTAAAAGCAAGTCTGCTTGCGAGGCTGTCCGCATCTGGGCTCCGTGGATGATGTCACCCATATGTCAGAATAGGCTGCTTGCTTGTCCTGGGATAAACAAACTACTTCCTGACACAAGAGGTATGAGCCCATGCCTCCTTACTGAGAGAAGACCGTCAGGTAACCCCTGAGGAACCAGGTTAATGAGAAAACAGGCCATGGACAGAAAAGGATTTTATAAAACTTCATCTCTGACCCATAAACTGCTGACAGAATAACAGTTGTTGAGGAAATTTCCATAAAGAAGCACCAGTCACAAGATAAGTGACTGCAGCAGGTCAATATGACATGCCCTGCAAAGATAACCACAGGGCAGTGGCTAAGAATAACTGAATAATTCAGATGTCCTGAGTACATAACGGTTAATAACCACAATATCCAAAAATCAGAAGAAGGAGAGGCCACTAAAAAGGAGGAAGGGGTCCATGTCCAGAAGGTTTTGACTTTAAGCCCAAGGACATACTGTCAAGGGAAATAGGGAAGTTGTTTTTGACAACATCTGAAGCCTTATAGTGACCCAAAGTTACCTATAGAAAACCCAATCATAATTTGAAAATGTAACCACCAATCAGAATGCTAATGTAACCTCCAATCAGAATGATACCCTGACATAAGTTCAGGGATAAAAGGACAAGGTATCCGAGGCTCACAGGGAATTGAATTTTCACAGATTACTAGTCTCTGGCTTATTCCTTCCCTTGACACATTGCTGTATGATCAGTCTACGGCCCAGAAATATCAAACAAGAGCCAAGTTAATCTACCGTATTTTCACGCATATAACGCGCATACATGTATAACACGCATACGCGTATAGCGCGCAGGAACAAAGCATTGCTGTAAAAAAATCTATATAGCACGCACACGCGTATACCGCACATGCTGCTATAACCTCCTCCCGCCACCTCCGCTTACTCCCTCTTCTGGCCTGCGATCCTACATCCCCCCCAGCACCGCAAAGACATCGCTTACCCGATTGGGCACCGGCACCAGCACCAATGCACAGGACGTGCCAGTGCCAGTGCCAGTGCCCGAAGATCCTCCCTCGCCTGGGCTGGGCTGGGCGGTGCGAGGGAGATCCTCCCTCTTCCCTGTGCTGGGCTGGTCTGGGCTTTGAGCATTTGCGCATGCTCAAAGCCTTCTGGTCTCGCTCTCTCCGAGATTCTGAATCTGAGAATCTCGGAGAGAGCGAGACCAGAAGGCTTTGAGCATTTGCTGCAGCTTGAACACTTTAAATCACTAGAAGTTTTGCATGATATCGAAGGAAAAATATTCAAAGTGAAATCAAATGGTTCAATGATTGATTTGTTCACTTTTTGTTTAAGAAAAATCCCAGCCAGGCATTCATAAAAAAATACTTCGATGACACCTCATTTTGCCTGTTAGTACAATCCTCCATTCTCAGCATCCTGGATTACTACAACATCATTTATTTGGGCTCCATGAAGAAAACCACCAGGAGACTAAAACTGATTCAGAACACCGCCGTCCGCCTTATATTTGGCTTAAACAAATGGGAACACATCACCCCCTTCTACCATAAACTGCACTGGTTACAATTTGAATCCAGAGTCCTATTCAAGTTTGCATGCTTCTGCTACAAAACAATATTTGGTATATCCCCAAGTTACCTCAACCCACACTTCATTCTAAATTACAACAATAAGAACTCCTGCAGAATTCATCTGTTCGCCTTCCCCTCCCTAAAACTATGTCATTTCAAAAGGTTCCTTGACAAAACCTTCTCCTTCCAGGCGGCTAAACTGAACCCATGGCTAGCCCAAATTGTGCTCGATGTCTCCACCTACCTTGACTTCAGAAAAAAACTCAAAACACACTTATTCCACAGATAGAACCCTTAATACACCCTCTTCTACTCCTATCACCTTCCATCAATGAACCTGAATCTCCACCTACTCCTTCTTATTATACTCTCCTAACCTGTTAACTTCAACGACCTGTATTTTCCTGTATATGACCTTCCTATTGTACATTACATTACAGATTTCTATTCCGCCATTACCTTTCGGTTCAAAGCGGATTACAAAAAGAGTTATGGAAGAAGGGTTACAACGTTAGATCAGAGAAGGTTTCCAAGAGAGGGAAAAGTAGGATCTGGGGTCAGGGAGGGGATGGTAAGAGGGGGATTAAGATTTATCATGGTATTAAGCTTTATTAAGGGATTTCTTGAAGAGTATAGTTTTTATTTCCTTTCTGAACATCTTGTAGTCTGGGGTTGTTGTCAATAGACTACAAGATGTTCAGAAAGGAAATAAAAACTATACTCTTCAAGAAATCCCTTAATAAAGCTTAATACCATGATACATTCTTGTATATTCCTGTTTACGACCTTCTCATTGTACATTCCTACCTGTTAACTTCAATGACCTGTACATTCCTAAATTGTTAACGTCAATGACTTCATTGTTTGTAACCTTGATTAATTGATGTGAACCGCCTAGAACTCCCTGGGTATGGCGATATACAAAATAAAGTTATTATTATTATTATTATTATAAGAACATAAGAGTTGCCATACTGGGAAAGACTTAAGGTTCATCAAGCTCAGTATCCTATTTCCAACAGTGGCCACCAAGGTCACAAGTACTTGCAAGATGCCAAAGAATAAAATATATTATTCTATTGTGACCCGCTTTGGGAAAGGCGGGGTATAAATAAATAAATACAAATTATATAATGTTTATCCTAGGAATAAGCAGTGAATTTCCCCAAGTCCATCTTAATAATGGATTATGGACCTTTGTTTTAGGAAATTATCCAAACCTTTTTTAAACCCTGCTAAGCTAATGGCCTTCATCACATTCTTTAAATTCTGAAATTTAGCTACACATTGAGTAAAGAAATCTTTTCTCTGGTTTATTTTAAATCTACTACTTAAGTATTATTGGAAAGAATAAACATGTGATTCACATCTACCTGTTTCACTCAGCTCAGTATTTTATAGACCTTTATTATGTTTCCTCTAAGCCATCTTTTCTCCAGGCTGAAGAGCCCTAGCCACTTTAGCCTTTCCTCATAAGGAAGTCTTCCCATCCCTTTTATCAATTTCATCTCCCTTCTCTGTATCTCTTCTAATTTTGGTACATCGTTACTAAGATACGGTGACCAGAACTGCATATAGTATTCGAGATGTGGCTGCACCATGGCATTAAAACATTCCTTTCCTGATAATTCCTAATATTGTAATTGCTTTCTTAGCTGCCACCATTGTACACTGAGCTGAAGGTTTCAATGTATCTGCAATGATGACACCTAGATCCTTTTCCTGGGCGGTGACTCCTAAGGTGGAGCTCTGGATTATGTAGCTATAGTTTGGGTTCCTCTTTCCCACATGCATCACTTTGCACTTTCTCACATTAAACATCGTTTGACATTTTGATGCACAGTCTCCCAAGGTCCTCTTGCAATTTTTCACAATCTTCTTGTGATTTAACAACTGAACAAAATTGTGTCATCAGCAAATTTAATTATCTCACTAGTTTTTTCCATCTCTAGATCGTTGATAAATATGTTAAAAAAAACAGTAGTCCCAGCACAGACCCCTGGGGAGTCCCACTCTTTACCCTTCTCCATTGAGAATATTGACCATCTAACCCTACTCTCCGTTTTCTTTCAACCAATTCTTAATCCATAATAGGACATTATTTCCTATCCCAAGGCTTTCTACGTAATTTCCTCAGAAGTCATTCAAGAAGTATTTTGCTAAATGCCTTTTGAAACTCCAGATACACAATATCAACCAGCTCACCTTTATCCACATGTTTATTCACCCCTTCAAAGAAATGTAGTAGATTGGTAAGGCAAGATTTCCCTCAACTAAATCCATGTTGGCTTTGTCTCATTAATCCATGCTTATGTACAGTATATGCTCTGTAATTTTGTTCTTTTTTTTTTTTTTTTATAAATCTTTATTCATTTTCAAATCTTACAAGTGTATAATAATCAATCAGAAAAATTTTTAACAAATCACTTGACAATCTTACTTATAATCCTTAAAATATATAAATATAAAAGAATCCCTTCCCACCCACCCATTTATTAATAATAAAACAATTAGCAATTATTATCTTTCCCAACCCCACCCTCCCTATATCTCATCTAATACCAAGCTGTTTAAGATATCTGATCATTAGAATAAGTAATCAATGGCCCCCAAATCTTTTTAAACTTATGATAATTTCCTTGTTGCATGGCCAGCACCCTCTCCATTTTGTAAATATGACATACTGAATTCCACCAAAAAGTATAATTAAGTTTAGTATAATCTTTCCAATTTCCAGTAATCTGTTGAATGGCAACCCTTGTCAATATTAATAAAATTTTATTATTATTTGCAGAAATTGGGCTTTTGAATCTCATAGATGTACCAAATAATATACCGGTTTCAAATTACAGATTGCCAGCCCAAGGAATTAAGAAGCCACAGTCCAGGCACCAGACCAGGCAGAGCAAATCCCTGAAGAAGCTCATTAGCGAAATGGGGAGCCCTGTTGGATTTCATGGAGACGGGCTAGCAGTTGTATAGAAGTAGCTGCTATCCTTTAAGCTGATCCCCTTTTGGAGCCGTTTTTTTCCTGTGTTCAAGCCCCAAGTTTTCATTAATATCGATTGAGAAGTTATATTGAGAAGACAGCGAATTTCAGATAAATGATCTGTGAGCTAATCTAATCTAAACCTTAAGTTTATATACCGCATCATCTCCATGAGTATGGAGCTCGACACGGTTTACAAGAACTTAAAATAGTAGGTGGAGAAGACAAAAAAGGATTGATAAGACTGTTTTCACTTTTGAAATAGGCTCACTTTGTAAATTGTTATCTTATCGCGTCTTCTTCTCTTTTGGGAGTTTTTCTGACCAAGGATGTGTCTTCTGGTCTCAAGTTCCATTTGAGACCAGTTTGTCTATGTGGGTAGCCATTTTGTGAACCCCTAGACACTGAGGTCTTTTCTCCCTTTTGAAGTTGATTTGATAAGAAATCTTGAGCATTAAGGGTGTTTTTTTTGTGTGTATTTTGATTTATTTGACATCCTTTCTTGATTTACATATATTTTTTTCCAAATAATATAGTATCATATGAAAGGGCAACATGATTTTCTAACAATGAATTAATTTGGGACCAAATTAACTTCCAAAAGGCATTTATATAGGGACAGAAAAAAATTAAATGGTCTAATGTACCAGCTTCTAAACCACAATGCCAGCATCTATTGGACCTAGAGCTATCCAACTTCTGTAAACAAACTGGGGTCCAAAAAGCTCTATGCAACAAAAAGAACCAGGTCTACCTCATAGATGCTGACCTTGTAGTTTTTATTCTCCAAGACCAAAAACATGGCCATTGAGAGGCAGAAATTTGGTGCCCAATCTCAATGCTCCAAATATCCCTAAGAACAGGTTTTTGTTTTTTATTCAAATACCTATACAACAATTTATACCACTGTGCGGCTTGGTGACCCAAAAAATCCGCCTGAAAGCATAGGAATTCCAAACTATACTGAGAGTTAAGAACTTTCCATTCAGGGAACCCCTCCTGAATAGCCTGCTTCAATTGCAACCACTTAAAATTTTTTGATTTATTTAGCCCATATTTATGTTGCAATTGTGAAAAACTAAGCAGTGACCCATTAAGAATATCATCATTTAAAAGTCCGTATACCTGCAATAATCCAATGCTTCCAAACGATTTTAAATCTGCCAATTTTGATCTTGGAGTTTACCCAAATGGATTGATTTAATGATTTAGAAATTGGATCTGGTGATAAATTACTAACATAACGTAAGGTCTTCCATGTGTCAAGCAAAATTCTATTATCTTTGTATTTCCTGGGCAAATTTATACTAATAAGATGAGACAAATATAAAGGAAACAGGAGCCACCATTCTAAATATAACCAATCTGGAACATTTTCCATAAGGTCTGGGAGGATCCAATACATACCCTGTCTTAAAATATAGGCTTGATGATACCTATAAAAATTTGGAAAATTTACCTGTCCCTCCACAATTGTCTTTTGTAGAGATACTAGGTCTTTTACCCAACCAAACAAATTTAGTAAGAATACCATTTAACTTTTTGTAAAATGACCCCTGGAAAAAAATTGGTATCATACTCATTTGATAACAAACCACAGGCAATATCATCATTTTGATTGTTTGAACTCTTCCCCACCAAGAAAGATGTAAAGGATTCCTTTGCTCACACATCTCTGTTATTTTTCTTAATAAAAGTTTTTCAGTCTCCTTCACTGTATCTTCAATTGTGTTTTTAATAGTAATACCTAAGTATTTTAATCCATCTTCTTTCCATATAAACGAGAATGAATCAAATAATCCTTTAGTACAGTGAACATTAAGCGGGAGAACTTCAGACTTACTCCAATTGATCTTATATCCAGAGAATTTTCCAAACTTCTCTATTAATTCAAGTAAACACGGAATGGTAATTTCTGGTTCCCTCAAATAAAGCAGAATATCATCCGCATAAGCAGAGAGTTTAAATTCCCAATTCAAATAAGGAATGCCTCGTATCCCCTTTGCCTGATTGATGGCTATTAACAAGGGTTCAAGAACAACATCAAAGAGCAAAGGAGATAAAGGACAACCTTGTCTAACCCCCCCTTAGCAAGTTAAATCTATCTGACATAGTATTATTAATATATAATCTTGCACCAGGAGAGCTATATAACGTCTGAATCATTTGAATAAAACCAGAACCTATACCAAACCATTCTAAAGCCTGGTACATAAAAGTCCACTCCACTCTATCAAAGGCTTTTTCTGCATCTAAAGATACCAGAAAAGTCGGATCATTCATATTTTTTGTTAAATTTAGAGAGTGAAAAGCTAATCTAGTATTATTTGAAGAGTGTCTCTTAGCAACAAATCCTGTTTGGTGAGTATCAATAATAAAAGGAAGAGCTTTAGCCAAACGCAAAGCTAATATTTTAGCTATAAGTTTTCCATTCACATTTATTAGCAAGATAGGCCTGTAGTTTGAAACCAAAGTAGAATCTCTGTTTGGTTTTGGCAAGACAATAATTAAAGAATCAGCCATAGTACCTGATATACAACCTTTATTCAGTTGATATTGATATAAATTTTAACAAATATGGCAAAAGAGTACTTTGAAATGATTTATAAAACTCAACAGTATAACCATCACCACCTGTAGCGGATCCAACTCTAAGAGATTTCAATGCTATTTCTAATTCTTTTAACGATATAGGATATTCTAAACTCCTTTTTATATGATCAGGAACCTTCGGTCCAACAAGTAAATTTAAAAATTCTAAACTATCCTGTTCTTTATTTTGTTCTTTACAATAGTTTCTACCATTTTGCCCAGCACCGACATCACACTCACTAGTCTATAATTTCCCAGATCATCTTTGTAACCCTTTTTAAACACTGGCATTACATTGGCCACCCTCCGACACAGTACGGGGGGAGGGGAGGACAAGGCATTTTTTAGATATGTTAGTGATAAGAGGAAGTGCAAAAGTAGCATTGTAAGACCCAAAGGTGAAGGGGAGAAATATATAGAAGGTGATAAAGATAAGGCTGAATTGCTTAACAAATATTTCTGTTCTGTGTTCACAGCTGAAGCACTGGGAACAGAACCACAGAAGACAAATAGCAAATAGGAATGGAGGTGTGGTAGACACTGAACGTTTCCGGAAGATTGTGTTCATGAGGCACTAGCTAAACTAAAGATGGGCATCCCTCCTGCCATTTTTCCTGCCCGGGGGGGGGGGGGGGTCAGTTCCCAATGCCAGTTTGTTGGGGAGAGCAATCATCGGCAGGGGGTGGGGTGCTTTTTTTCTTTTAATGGGGCAAATATTGTGCATGTGTAACACGCACAGCATCTGTGCTCATTAAAAAAAACCAAAGGCTAAACTATGGACTTTCTTTTTTTTTTTTTTCTTTATTTGTTTTCAAATTAAACAACAAGTGCACAAAAGAGTATATTACAACAAATTATTCCAGAATAGCACTTTGATATCTGCCATATAAACATCTAGTAAAATCATCGGGCACCCCCCCCCCCCCCGTCGCGACCTGAGGTCCACCCAACCCACCCGAACCCTCTTCTTACTTTTCTGTAGCCTCCGCAGCGGCACCGGCACCAGCATGTCCTGTGCGTGGTGCCGGTGCCTGAAGATCTGCTTCCTGTACTGGGCCTTGAGAGTTCACGTTCGATGTGAGAATTCATGTTCGACGTGAACTCTCAGGCCTTGCACAGGAAGCAGATCTTCAGGCACCGGCACCACGCACAGGACATGCTGGTGCCGGTGCCGCTGCGGAGGCTACAGAAAAGTAAAAAGAGGGTTCGGGTGGGTTGGGGGGACCTCAGGTCGCGGCGGGGGGGTGTGCCCGATGGCGGCAGGGGTGGTGCCGGATCGCGGGGGGGGAGGGTGCCAGTTCACGGGGGGAGGGTGCCGGTTCGCAGGGGGGGCGCTCGCAAATCGAAGCGCGCTCGGTTTCCGAGGCACCGATTTTGCGAATGTTTTGCTCGTCTTGCAAAACACTCGCAAACCGGTGCACTCGTAAACCGAGGTACCACTGTATATTATACGATATATGTACTACATATGAATTAGTAGGGTTGGGAGGGAAGGTTTAAATATTATGATTTAAGTTGAATTGATAGAAAATCAAGTGATATTGTATATTTAAATGTTATTTTATGATACACTTGTAAGATGTAAAATGAATAAAGAATTAAAAAAAAAAGATATTTCAATAAAAATTTTGTTAAAAGAAGAGGTACTAAAGAATTCAAGCTTTCGTAATCTGCCCTTGCAGTTCTTTAACCATTTGGGAAATCTCTGATTGCTCAACACAATTGAAATGAGAGATGGTGGACAAGGGGACACTGAAGAAAATGAGAAGAAAAAGAGAGCAGACTATAAATATTTTCAGCTTACCTTCAAAACAATGCAGTTATCATCTGTTCTGATTGCACCAGCTCTGCACATGTAGGTGAGGCTATGAAGATACAAAATTATTAATATTTTGGCCTGGTAGGAAGAGAACATAAGTAGTGCCTCTGCTGGGTCAGACCAGGGGTCCATCGCGCCCAGCAGTCTGCTCACGCGGCGGCCCATCAGGTCCAGGACCTGTATAGTATTTCTCTATCTATACCCTTCAATCCCCTTTTCCTTCAGGAAAGCATCCAATCCCTTCTTGAAAGAAAGAAACACCTCAGCGCCCCATTGTGCTAAAGTCTACACATCTATTCTAGCACCTGTTAATGTAACGGACTAAAAAAATAGTCTGTGTATAATTTGTTTTGCTGGACCAATACCAGCTATTGACATCCCCAAAATACCATTCATTTAAATTAGGAAGCATTCGTAACTCTGCTAAACACATTCTGTACATAATATCTATTACATTTTCTACCTTTTATATTAGACTAAGCTGCTAAGTTATTAGGAAGTTGTTTTATGCATGAAAACTACTACTACTACTATTTATTATTTCTGTAGCGCTGAAAGGTGTACGCAGCTCTGTACATTTTAACATACAATAGAAAGTCCCTGCTCAGAAGAGCTTACAATCTAATTTAGACAGGACATTTCAGGGTTGGGGAGATTATAGTGGGTATAGGTATCTGACAGCAGTGAGTGGGAGTTAGAGTTGAAAGCAGTTTCAAAAAAGTGGGCCTTTAGCTTGGATTTGAACACTGCCAGGAATGGAGCACGACATATTGATTCAGGCAGCCTGTTCTAGGCATAAGGTGCCACAAGAAAATATGGACGGACAATGGTGTTGGCAGTGGAAGAGAAGGGTACAGATAAGAGGGGCTTTGAGTGGAAATCATAGGGGGGAGCATAGGGGGAGATAAGTGAGGAGAGATATCAGGGGGCTTCAGAGTGAATACACTTGTAAGTCAGCAAGAGGAATTTAAACTGTATTCGGAAATGGACGGGGAGCCAATGAAGTGACTTGAGGAGAGGGGTATTGTGAGAATAGCGGCTCTCACGGAATATGAGTCGTGCAGCAACATTTTGAATGGATTGAAGAGCAAGAGACGGGTGTGCAGGAGGCCCGAGAGAAGTAAGTTGCAATAGTCTAAGCACAAGGTGATGAGAGCGTGGACAAGGGTTTTGGTAGTGTGTTCAGAGAGAAAAGGACGGATTTTGGTAACATTATAGAGGAGGAAACGACACGATTTGGTGGTTTGTTGGATCTAAGCAGAGAAGGAGAGAGGAGTCAAAGATCACCCCAAGGTTACGAGCTGATGAGACAGGGAGGCTATTGTTAAAGTTCTTCAAAAATGAGGTATGACAAAAGCAAAACACATTACTGAACAGGGTCCTAAAGCAGCAGGAATTCAAAGGTGACCTTTGAAGATTGTTAATAGTGCAGGATTACCATTTGGCAGCCGTAAGTTGCATTTCAATAGGCTTATCCCTTTGTAACATCTTCACAAATATCTGTGGTAACAATTCCCCATCAACCAACACTAGAAACAAAAAAGGACAGCATTGAAGAATCCATAAATAATTCAATTTTAATAAAAATAAAACGAAAAAAAAGGTCAGGCTATACTTACCATTCACAAGGGTCATTGATACCTGGGGATTCTCAAAAGCTAGCACTGAGAAGCATTTTAGTGCTTGCATTCGAACCTGCAAAAGAAACAGAAATCTGTATGTATCTGTAGCAGCACAGATAAACATAAGATATGTAAATGTTGGCAGCATCTGTCACATTTTATTTGTAAAAAGTATGTTATTTTTTGCCATCTGGAAAGGGCAAGTAAACAATTGGCACCAGCCTTTCACCAAAAAGATGTCTATTTGCATATGAACCATCTTGATAATGCAGTACTTAGTATTATGTAAACGGTAAAGTTAATCCTGTATAAGAAAGTACCAAGTCATGAACAACTCATGGGGCTAGCCACTGGCATGATAGTTTGCCATTCCCTTCCCTTCCCTAGCTAAAGCTAGGTACTCATTTACAGATGGAAGTGGGTAGATGGCTGATGGCTGAGTTGGCCAGAAGCTGGCTACCTGATAGAAATCCCAAGTTAGTGTGTGATGTGAACTCTGGTCATGGCCTCAATATTAAATACACCTTCACATAAGCCTAAATTCAGAAAGCACAGTTGCTTACCGTAACAGGTGTTATCCAGGGACAGCAGGCAGATATTCTTGACTGATGGGTGACGGCACCGACGGAGCCCCGGTACGGACAATTTTAGAATGATTGCACTCTAAGAACTTTAGAAAGTTCTAGCTAGGCCGCACCGCGCGTGCGCGAGTGCCTTCCCGCCCGACAGAGGCGCGCGGTCCCCAGTTAAGATAAGCCAGCTAAGAAGCCAACCCGGGGAGGTGGGTGGGACGCAAGAATATCTGCCTGCTGTCCCTGGATAACACCTGTTACGGTAAGTAACTGTGCTTTATCCCAGGACAAGCAGGCAGCATATTCTTGACTGATGGGTGACCTCCAAGCTAACAAAAAGAGGGATGGAGGGAAGGTTGACCATTAAGAAAACAAATTTTGTAAAACAGATTGGCCGAAGTGTCCATCCTGTCTGGAGAATGCATCCATACAATAATGCGATGTGAAAGTATGAACTGAGGATCAAGTAGCAGCCTTGCAGATTTCCTAAATGGAAGTTGAACGGAGGAAAGCTACAGACGCTGCCATAGCTCTAACCTTGTGGCCCGTGACAGAACCTTCCGATGTCAGGCCCGACTGAGCATAACAAAATGAAACGCAAGCAGCAAGCCAATTGGATAGGGTGCGTTTAGATACAGGATGACCCAACTTGTTAGGATCAAATGACAAAAACAGTTGAGGAGATGATCTGTGAGGTTTGGTGCGTGCAAGATAGTAAGCCAGAGCACGTTTACAGTCCAAGGTATGCAAAGCCTGTTCACCTGGATGAGAATGAGGCTTTGGAAAAAAAAAACAGGTAGGACGATGGACTGATTAAGATGAAAGTCAGACACAACCTTAGGGAGAAACTTTGGATGTGTACGTAGAACCACCTTATCATGGTGAAAAACAGTGAAAGGTGGATCAGCCACTAGTGCATGCAACTCACTGACCCTCCTGGCAGAAGTGAGAGCTATGAGGAAGACCACTTTCCAAGTGAGAAATTTGAAATGTGCTGTGGCCAAAGGTTCAAAAAGAGGCTTCATTAAAGCGGAAAGAACCACATTGAGATCCCAAACCACAGGAGGGGGCTTGAGAGGTGGTTTCACATTGAAAAGGCCCCTCATAAATCTAGAAACTAAAGGATGAGCTGAGAGGGGTTTTCCATGAACCGGCTCATGAAAAGCAGCAATGGCACTAAGATGAACTCTGATAGAAGTAGATTTAAGGCCAGAGTCAGACAAGGAAAGAAGATAGTCCAACACCAGTCCCACTGCTAGAGACATGGGATTATGGTGATGTAAGAGGCACCAGGAAGAAAACCGAGACCACTTCTGTTGATAACACTGAAGAGTGGCCGGTTTCCTGGAAGCATCAATGATAGAACGGACAGGCTGAGAAAGGAGAGAATGAGCCGAAGTCAGCCCGAGAGAAACCAAGCTGTCAGGTGCAGAGACTGCAGGTTGGGATGCAGAAGGGACTGTTGATGCTGAGTAAGCAGAGAAGGAAACAGTGGAAGAGGTATGGGTTCCCTGGAACTGAGTTGAAGTAGAAGGGAGAACCAATGTTGCCTGGGCCACCGTGGAGCGATGAGAATCATGGTGGCTTGTTCCCTTTTGAGCTTGAACAATGTCCGCAGCATGAGCGGTAGAGGGGGAAATGCATATAGGAAGAGACTGGTCCAATCCAGGAGAAATGCATCGGGCGCCAGACGGTGAGGAGAGTAGAGTCTGGAGCAAAACAGGGGCATCTGATGGTTGTGGGGAGCTGCAAAAAGGTCCACTTGAGGAGTGCCCCATTGAGCGAAAATGGACTGAAGAATCGAGGGATCGAGAGTCCATTTGTGAGGTTGGAGAATTCTGCTGAGATTGTCCGCTAAGAAATTCTGTTCCCCTTGAATGTAGACAGCCTTCAGGAATAAGTGACGAGCTGTCGCCCAAGACCAAATCCGTTGGGCTTCCTGACACAACAGGCGAGAGCCCGTTCCTCCCTGTTTGTTGATGTAGTACATTGCAACTTGATTGTCTGTGCAAATGAGTAGTACTTGAGGAAAGAGAAGATGTTGAAACGCCTTGAGGGCATAAAACATCGCTCGGAGTTCCAGGAAATTGATGTGGTGTTTCTTTTCCTGGGCAGTCCAAAACCCCTGAGTTTGGAACTCGTTCAAGTGAGCTCCCCAGGCGTAGGGGTGGAATCTGTGGTGATGACTAGTTGGTGCGGAGGTAGATGGAACAGCAGACCTCTGGATAGATTTGAAGATGTCAACCACCAAAGAAGTGACTGTCGAAGAGACGAGGTCACAGATATGTGTTGTGAGCAAGGATCCGTTGTCTGGGACCATTGGTTCGCTAAGGTCCATTGAGGAGTACGCAGGTGGAGACGTGCGAAGGGGGTGACATGTACTGTCGAAGCCATGTGCCCCAATAGCACCATCATGTGATTCGCAGAGATGGTAATCTGTTGAAACACCTGCTGACAGAGATGGAGGATGGCGTGAAGGCGGTTGGATGGAAGAAACGCCCTCATCAGAACAGTGTCCAGAACGGCTCCAATAAATTGAAGTCGCTGGGTCGGAATGAGGTGAGACTTGGGTAGATTGATTTCAAACCCTAACAGTCGAAGGAAGTGAATAGTCTGATTGGTGGCAAGCAGAACCGCCTGAGGGGAATGAGCTTTGATCAACCAGTCGTCCAGATAAGGGAAGACTTGAAAGTTGTGATAGGCCGCTACCACAATCAGACATTTGATGAATACCCTGGGAGAGGAGGCCAGGCCAAAGGGTAGCACCTTGTACTGATAATGATGTTGATTGATGAGAAAGCGCAGATATTGCCTGGACGTCAGATGGATAGGAATATGTGTGTAAGCCTCTTTGAGATCGAGGGAGCATAGCCAGTCGCCCTGAGCGAGAAGAGGGTAGAGGGTGGCAAGAGAGAGCATTTTGAACTTCTCCTTGACCAAACATTTGTTGAGATCTCTGAGATCTAAGATAGGTCTGAGGTCTCCGGTCTTTTTGGGAACTAGAAAGTACCTGGAGTAAAATCCCTGACCTCGCAGATCTTGAGGAACTTCTTCGATGGCATTGAGAAGAAGGAGGGATTGAACCTCTTGAGCGAGAAGGAGGGACTGAGACTTGTTGGAAGCAGACTCTTTTGGCAGGCTTAACGGTGGAGGAGTCTGAAAATTGAGGGAGTAACCATGGGCTATGATCGAGAGCACCCACTGGTCGGTGGTGATGACCTCCCATTGAGAGTGAAAAATGGTTAATCAACCTCCTATGGGCTGTGGAAGAGGACAGGAGGGAGGGAGACTGGCAATGCCCAGGAGAAGGGAGTCAAAAGGGCTGAGTCGGCTTAGTCTGAGTGACAGGCTTTATGGTAGGCGGCTGTTGCTGACGTGCTTGTTGGTGCTGTTGCCGCTGCCTCCAAGGTTGTGGAGGTTGAGGCTGAACTGGCCGAGCAGAAAACCGCCTCTGATATGATGGCTGCTGTCTAAATGGACGAGGAGGAGGAGGCTTCTTTTTATTTTTCAGCAAGGTATCCCACCTCGTCTCATGGGCAGAGAGCTCTTCCTGAAGGTGACTATCTAACCCAACTTGTTCAGGAGAGCCATCACCTTCCGCACAGCCTGTTTGCACTCCTGCTTGGATAGAGCTGTGATCAGCTAATCGTCCAGATAGGGGTGCACTTAGACCCCCATTTTGCGGAGATGAGTCGCCACCACCATTACTGGGGCAATGAAGAAAACCCCCCCCAACCTATGCACACCTACCCCATCTCCTGGCTCAGACCAGTCAAACTAACTAAGCCCTCCAACCCTCTCCAACTCCCACAAAACCAGCCAAAACAAGACCTTCATCAAATCACAGTACTAAACACCACCCACAAACACCGCAAACCACACAAGAACAAGCTCTGCAACAGAAACATAAAAAAGATAACATATTCGGAAATCCCTACAGCAAACAGTTACAAAAACATTAAGGGATATTACCTAAACACCCGTTCCGTGAGAAACAAAGCCCACATAATAAATGATTGGATACTACAAACAAAACCTGATCTCCTGTTTCTGACAGAAACATGGATGATCTCTGACACCGACACTATCATGAAAGAAATTCTACCTCAGGGATATAAAATTATCCCACTATCAAGAAACTGGAAAAAAGGAGGAGGACTAGCGATCATCCTAAAAGATCACTACAACTACACCAAGACCGACTCCAAATCTTCAGATAATCTCGAAATACTAACTTGCAAAATCACTAACGCACAGTTAGAAGAATCATTAACCACAACCCTATTTTACATCCCACCCAAAAAATGGTCAAGCGCAAAAGAGGAATTCGCCGAATTCCTTACCTTATCTAACCTAAAAGGTTCATACAACCTGCTTCTGGGAGACATAAACACTCACCTAGAACAAAAGACAAAACCAGAAATAACTGAAATCGCCAACCTCCTTATGTCACTGGACTTTCCACACCCAGACACAGAAATAACCCACGAAAAAGGACACAAACTAGACCTAATCACCTTCTCCCACAAAGAAATACTAGCCCCCAAAATACAATATCACTCAGGCCCCTGGGAAAAATGTATCTGGTCAGACCATTTCATTGGCAAGTTCAATCTACATTGGCAAAAACAGAATACACAACAAAAACACAAAAACACAAATATGAACACAGTAACCACCCGTGGCATTATTAACCCAACCGAATTCTGGACCCACTACGAGTTACAACCCATAAACACAGAAATTCAGGATTTCCCCGCAACATGGGAAATCTACAGCAAAGAACTCTTAGATCAAATAGCACCTTATAAAACATACAAAAAGAAAAATAGACCACCAAACGAATGGTTTGACGGTGAACTTCTAACCACCAAACAGGAACTAAGAAAACTGGAGAGAATCTGGCAAAAAACAAACAATGATTCAGACAAGTCAAACTGGAAACAAAAAATGAAAATATACAAAAATCTGATCAAAGAAAAACGCACTAAGCATTATGCAAATAAAATCGGTACTTCAAAAATAAACAGCAAAGAATTATTCAAACTAGTAAAAACTATAACCGATACAACACAAATACTGAAAAAGGACACTGAGCCCACTCCATCGGCACAAACCCTAGCCAACTTCTTTCAAAACAAAATCACCGAATTAAGAGCAACTCTACCCACATCCACAACAAATGCTCTTCAATTCCTGGACCCCCATGACCAAGACACCAGAGTAGACATGCTATGGGACCACCTCGAATACCCAAACTGGCAGCAATTCCTAAATTTATTTAACAAGTACACCAAATCTAACTGCCTACTTGATGCATGTCCCCCTAAAATCATGACAATTGCCCCCCTAGAATTTAAAAAGGAACTTTTTGCATGGCTAACATCCGCCCTTGCAAACGGAACACTAAACAAAAAAATGGGACATATACTAATCACTCCAATCCCCAAAGATCAAAAAGCCTCCTCAGCACTGACACCCAATTTCAGACCCATAGCAAGCATTCCCCTCTTCACAAAGATACAGGAAGGATTGGTCAACCTTCAACTAGTCAATTACCTGGACAAATTTAACCTCCTTAGCGAACACCAATCAGGATTCAGAAAAGGATACAACACAGAAACTGTCCTAGCCTCCTTGCTGAACCACCTTTATGATCTCTTTAGCAAAGGCAAAAGCGCACTGATCCTACAATTAGATCTCAGCAGCGCGTTCGACCTGGTAGACCACGAAATCATGCTACTGTGCCTTGAAGCAATGGGAATCTCGGGAAAGGCAAAGAAATGGTTCCAAGAGTTCCTAACAAACAGATCCTACCGAGTAATCAGTAATGGAAACTACTCTAAACCATGGAAAAACCCTTCAGGCGTGCCTCAAGGTTCCCCCCTATCCCCCACACTTTTCAATATCTACATCGCCTCCTTAGGTCACCTACTACAAAAACTAAATTTAATATACTACATCTATGCGGACGACATATCCATCCTTATACCCTTAAACGACATCACAAAAGAAACTGTAGATAATCTCTCAAACACAATGACCGCAATCGATAAATGGACCACTAATTTCAAACTAAAACTAAACACAGAGAAAACAAAAGTCTTTCTGGCTAGTCCCAATGACAAAATTACGAAAACATCGATAAAAATAAACAACCACGAATACCCAATTTCCAAAAACATAAAAATACTGGGTATCACTCTTGACACTCACCTAACTATGACTGACCACACAAACTCACTTGTGAAAAAATGCTTTTATACGCTATGGAAACTAAGAACCATAAAAAAATTCTTTGACCCTTCATCATTCAGGTTGCTGGTACAGGCACTGATCCTATCCCTTCTTGACTACTGCAACATCATCTACCTAGGCATCCCACAAAAAACAATAAAAAAACTAAGATTAATACAAAACACCGCCGTTCGCCTAATTTTCGGACTTAGAAAAAACGACCACATCAGCCCCTACTACAAAAAGCTGCACTGGCTTCCAATAGAAGCGCGAATTCTATTCAAATTCGCTTGCACCTGTTTCAAACAAGCCTGGGGACTAGCACCTTCATACCTACAAACTCACTTCACCCTACACAACCCCACAAGAACGACCAGAAACAAAAACATCTTTGCATACCCAAAGACCACAGGCTGCAGATACAAATCCTTCTTGGACAGAACCTTTAAGTTCCAAGCGAACAGACAGCAAACCTGGCTGAAAAACCACATAAACGAACCAAATATGACTTATAATACATTCCGCAAATCGATCAAAACCACCCTATTCGCTAAATTCATTGACTAAAACGGTCCCCTCCCCCACTAAGACCCCCCTCATGGATGTTCTAAATCTTTCAGACACTCATTACCCTTAGATCTCCAATTAATATGCAAGTTTACCATTTAGACTATTGTACGGCATCTAGACTCTTTGTTCGGTACTGTATTTAAACTTATTGTATAGTATTGTATTTAGACTTACTGTATTGTATTATATGTGGACTTATTGTATTGTATTAGCATTGTACTGTACTAAGACCTTTGTTATTCGCTGAATGTCCAGCCTTCTTACACTGTAAACCGCCTAGAAGTCGCCTGACTATGGCGGTATAGAAAAATAAAGTTATTATTATTATTATTATTATTATTATTACTTTGGTGAAAGTGTGGGGTGCTATCGCCAATCCAAAGGGAAGGGCTGTAAATTGGAAATGCTGCTGAAGAACATGAAATCTCAGATATTTCCTGTGTCCTGGGAAGATGGGAATATGAAGATAGGCTTCTGTTAAATCCAGAGATGCCAGGAATTTTCCGAAGTCACCGCCGCAATAACCAATCAGGCTGGAATCATCAGAAAGGCAGTGACCACCTTGAGATCCAGGATGGGTCTCCAGTCCTCTGTGTCTTTCTTGGACACGACGGAAGTATAGGGAGTGTCTGCCCAGGTCTGATTCATCATCAGGGACCAGTTCTATGGTGTGAATGTCTAAGAATCACTGAAGCATAGCTTGGAACTTGGCCTCCTTTTCCAGCCTCTGAGCTGGAGAATTAGAAACAAGTCCAGAGAGGGATGAAAGAACTATATCTTGTGTCCTTTTCGTATGATGTCCAGCCCTCAAAGGTCCAAGAAAATCTGAAACACCAACAACCGCATCCCAATGTGTGGAAGTGGAGCTCCAAGGTTGGCATCATTAGAACTTTTGGAAGAAGAGTTGACGCAAGACCCAAAGGTCTGCTGGCATCTGGGATTGCTTAGAGTGCCGTCTGTGTCCTTGGAAAAATCTCTGGGCAGAGGAGCTCGAGTTAAGTTGGTGAAACCTGCAGGAGAGATGAAAATTACTTTGGACTCCCCCCAAGGGAGTGGCATGGTCTGCTGTTCAGTAGCGACTTAGGGCAGTGATCTGCTACACTGGCCATAAGTTTGTCTAGGCCCTTGCCAAAAAGCAAAAAAGTAGTTTGCTTGAGGTTGCTTTAAAAGCTGAGTCGCTAGCCCATTGTTTGATCCAGAGCATCTTGCAAACAGAGACTGCATATGCCAAAATTTAGCCCAGGAGCCTGAGGAGGTCATATAAGGCATTCGCCACATAATCTGCTCCTTCCAGCACCAGCTGGGGGCAGACTTCCTCCTCTGCTGAGGGCACACAAAACTGTTTCTTCAAGATCATGGCCACCTAGCAATCCTGCACATCCATTAGAATCACTTCTCTTTCAGTAGCAGCTTAAGCGAAAACCTGAAAATCATTTCAACACTGGTGTTTGGAGCAATAGATAGAGCCGGTAAGGGCTCTGATTGCCATGATCCTATCTTTCCTTTAAGAAGGACTAAAGGACTTGGTGGTCAGTTCCTTAAAGGTTCAGGCGGTCAGGCTTTCCTGTTTTTGAGCTCCTTTGGAGAGAGGTTCTCTGGCCTCTCACCCTGACATTTACAAATTCTTAGAGAGAGCAGTGTGGTTACGTCCACCGGTATGTCAAGCACATCCTTCATGGAACATTAACCTCATGTTAAGGGCCCACATATATGAGTCCTTGCAGGAGGCCACACTGATAGACCTCACAGTAAAGAGTCTTCCTGACAGCCATCGTCTCAGCAAGCGGAGCTCCGCACGAATCATTCCTTTGTTTATGATGGTTGGCCATAGGGATGACCTCCCATGGAGCCTTAAACAACTTGGGTCAATCAGAACCTTAGGCCCCTTCACGGTGCCAGGATGTACTGGGGAGTAAAAGGCTGCCATTTTGAAGACGCAGACCTGCTGTCCGGAGGAAATAGGCATTCCTCCAGCAAACCATCGTAAACAAGATAAGGGGGAGAGATGGGGGACGTTGGAGGCACGGGGGGTTGCATGGCAGCAGGAGCGAGTGGGCATCTCTCACGCTGCTGGGGAGGGTGTTGTGGGGGGCGTTGCTTGGCGGTGAGAGGGGGTGGGAATCTCTCCCTTGCTTGACTTCAGCAGCGGGAGAAGTGGGCATCCCTCCTGCCGATCTTTGATTTTTTTTTTTTGGGGGGGGGGAAGGTTTGTGCGTTTATTCTGTTCATATGCCGATCGCTATTACCAGCAATGGACACATGTAAATTTAGAGAACCTTCACTACTCTCTGCCAACTTCATTTGTATGCACATTTTTTAGAGAATGACTCACCTTTTTGAAATCGCTACAAGAACAGCTGCGACAGTGGCTGACCGGATTTTATGCAAAGTTTTGATAATCTAGCCCTTAGTGCCCTGGAGCCAGTAGACAATTGGGAGGCAGTCAAGAGACTAGCCTGCAGAGAGAAGCAAGTTTTAAACACAGGAGAGTGTGGAAATGGAAGCCCAAAAGTTCCAAGCAGGGAAAGGAGACCAATGAGAGGCATCAAGTGGCAGGCCAAACCCTGACTCAGGAACAGCCCATGAGAAGGAGCCCAGTCAAACCCTTTGATTTGGAGTCCACTGAAGGTTGGAATAGGGTATCTGCCATAGTGTCTCAGCTGGAAAGGGAGACTGAGCTCTAAGACTACCTGAAAGAGGTCCAAAACCCACCTCCAGCTCTAGCTACTGAGCTAGAACAGGCTAAGTGCCAAATTAAAGACCTGTTAGAGGACCAGCTACTTGCTGTCAAGTATGTGGTCAAATTAAGGGAGGAAAAGAAAAACCTCCAGAGACAACTGGTGGAAATTCAGGACCAGTTATCTAGGCAAAAGGAGAGTATGGAAGAGTCTTGAGAAGCCAAAGCAGAGACTGCAAATTCCCATAAGGAGCAGCTGCAGCAGGAGTTGACAGCGACAGTGCCAGCTTGGCAGTATACCAGACTGCAGCAGCAACTAAATGAAGCAGTACAGAACTGTGAGGCAACGACAGCCAAGGCAAGGGGGCTGGAAGAGCTGACTAGCAAGCTCCAAAAATAGTTACAAGAGATGCACCTCCAGGAGGAGAAGTGGGGCGAAGATGGCTGGGAGAACCCAGCAAGAGTGCACTCAGCTAAGAAAAGAGAATGATGTGTTGTCTCAGAAGTTGGAGGAGACCCAGGCTCAACTTGCTACCGAGACTGCCATGGGACAGGAGTGCCAGAAGCAAGTAGAAAAATTAGATATAGAGCTGGCAAGCCATTAAGGAGCAGCTAAGAAAGAGATGGACCCATCAAATGGGTTAAGAACCAGCCCAAGGTCCAGGGAAGTGGCTTCCCAATGTCCTTATGGGGCTGAGAGAGATTACCTGGGAAGAGAATACCCAGGGTGGTCCTGAAGTGAGGGGCCTGACAACCTTTACAGGATGCTAGAAAGCATTAATACAGGCATGCAGGCCTGGCAATGGGGTTCAAGTGAAGAACACCACTGTGGAGTTCTCAAGAAGTGGTAACCCACGGGGGTTTGCAGTTCAGTTCTACCCTGCACCTAGACACCAAGGTGTCAATACATTAACTACAGATGAGAAAGAGTCTCAGTCCACAGGACATAATAAGGTTCCCTGGGTGGGGGGGGGGGGGGATATGTAGTTTAAGCTCTGGTAATGGGAGGAATGGACTCTGGTTTGGTTGCAAGGGATAACCATACTCTTAAACCAAAACTCAAGTCTATGGATCCAAGAGCTAAAGTGGCAAAAGGTCAAGTGCATCAAAAGCCAAAGAGTGCATTAATCCGGGACTCTCCAACAGGGGAGGAAACCTAGAAAATGACAGCCAGTAGCCCCATGAATATTATGGACTACAAGAAGCGATGGACTCAGTCGGAGTCACGATGATACTGCTTGCTGTGCCCTGTTCCCTTATGTATACATGAGGCATGGAGAGTAACAGTCGGGGCTGTGGTCCTGGCGATTCAGAATAGTGGATAAGGTCCTAATTGCCCTGGGAATGTCTTACCCTTCACCCTTGGGAAAGGGGATACTGGTAAAAGCAGGCACTTACCCTATTAAGGATAAGCTGAGGGGGAAAGTATGTAACAGATTAAAGGGTTTTCCCTCCCCATGCAAATATTATACCCAGGAAGTGCTAATCAAATGTGAAACTACATGTCCCATCATATACTGGGCTATGGAGCTCAGTGTTGAGTCACAGGGGCAGACTCACAGGAGAGAGGTATTTCTACCTAGGCTGGGTTTATTCTTGAGAGGTCCCCTGAGGGAGAAAGAAGAGCTCTCAAGTTTTCCCTAAACATAGGCAGAAGGCTGACTTTGGAAAAATAGACCAACGTCTGTAGTAGTTTGTCTGAGGTAAGACAAATTCATTCTATTTTTGTGTGAAGCAAACGATAAATAAAAATTCTCTTTATATGCAATTGTGTCTTGGTTGTATATGTGCTGACCTCTTTGAGCAAGCCAGGCTAATCTACCACATGCTGGTTGCACTCAGGTACTCTAAGTGGTCGATTTCATTCCACCTTGTTAATGCCTTGTTGCATTTGTTAATGAGTTATGTTTTCTTGCGGGGCAGATCAAAAGTAAGTTTCCCTGTGCTCTTCCTTGTTTTTTCTCTCTTTCAGGGGTTATCTCTGCTTTGGTAGAGAGCATTGCCTGGTGGTGCAGGGAAGCAGAGTTGAAAATGGAAGATGATATCTTCGGCATCCCTTACAGGTAAAGATGCACTACCCACAGGTCCAGGACTCATGTGCTTTTCTACTGGAAAGAAGATTATCGAGGAAAAAACCTAATCTTCTGTTATTCTAAACAGATACAAAACTTTACCATTTCTGGAAATTATTTGATGATATATAGTAATACTAACAGCAGAGAACAGCAGAAAGACCAATTGGTGCAATTTACAAGTGATTCTTGTCACACTCAAAAATATATCCCAGTTGCTAACTATATACCAGCGCTTATCAAACTGTGGGTCGATACCCCTAATGGGGTTGCACACACTGCATCTGGGGACACAACTTGAGAAGGTACTGGAGCAGATACAAAATAGGCATGTCATTAATGATGTACCTCAGCAGGATCACAAACATCACTGCAACCTCAATCGTGGAGTCATGGAAAATAAAGGTTTGAGCAGCACTGCCATACATCCTGACCACTTGTATGAGATATCATTCCTTATCTAAGACAGTTGTCATCTACCTCCACTGAATTGCACTCTTCTAGATTACTAATTTCAGGATACCCATAAATTTATTATTTCAAACAAAAATAGTTGTTTTAATATCTTACTTTGTAGGATGATGATGTTAGCAATTGCGCAATATTCTGCACTGCTCCATGGTTAAATAATATTGTTTGATGGTCTGGGGCCTGTAAGAAAACAGACTGATTATTGTAAAACAGGTACTAGAAAAGCAGCAATACTGTTTCTTCAACTCAATCTTCTGCCTCTTTTTAGTCTAAGACCTACTCTAATCTAAACACATTGCACAAGAAATCCCTTCTCCTTTCTCTCTTCTCAATATAATCTGTTCTCTTAAAGACATATAAAAGACAGACTCTGCTCCTAGTAGCCTAGAAAGTTAAAGCAATGGAAAATTAACCAGGGAGAACAGGGTTTAAATCATGGTTCTTCTACCAACTCTAATTGTAAGCTAGAGCAAACCGCTTTACCTCCCACTACCTCGGGTACACAGTCAGATAAAAAATCTTCAGGGAAAGGACTTATTTGATTGGAGGAGCCTAATGTTTAATGCAGGTGGTTCTGAATGTGAATAATTTCCTAAAACAGAAATCCATAAACCATTATTAAGATAGACTTCAGGAAATCCACTGCTTATTCCTAGGATAAGCAACACAGAATCTGTTTTACTCAGTGGGATCTTGCCAGGTATTTGTGACCTGGTTTGGTCACTGTTGGAAACTGGATACTGGGCTTGATGTTCCAGTATGGCAACTCTTATGTTCTTAATGTGGGGAACTGGGTTCAATTCCCTCTGTAGCTCCTTGTGATTCTGGGTGTCATTTAGCCCTCCATTGCCCAGGTACAAAACTTAGATTATGAACCAAGCAGGGACAGAGAAAGTACCTGCATACATGTAAAACCACTTAGGTTGTACCACAGAAAGGCAGTATATCAAATCCACAAGCCTTACCCATATTTTTGCCTTAAGAAACTCGAGCTCCACATCCGTAGAGATGATGCGGTATATAAACTTAAGGTTTAGTTTAGTTTAGTAAGCTTCCATAAATTAAAAGATAGTCTAAAAATAATTATGGATTTCAAATTTAGAAAACTATTCTTTAAGCCAAACAATATATGTGGAAGATAGTTTTATGAAAGCATGCCTCAACAAGCTAGCCATATAGTCACATTTAGCACCTATATTTAAAAGACACACTAAATAGGAACTGGAATAAAATTTAAATAAACACATATAATGAACATTTTTAAGACAATATGCAAAATGGATCTAAGAAGACGTTGTGGTAATATATCTTTGGTTTATACAGTGATATGCTCCAAACATTCACCTGATGATCTGACTAAATTGCATGAATAAATTTGAAGAGGGGGTTATTTTGGTAGTATTTTATACAATATGTACATAACTCATTCTCTGCTTCCTGGATTGGATACAGATCCATAATATATGATATATTTTCTGAGCTCCAACTTTCATATCCCTATATACCTAAGCATATAAAAAACTCTGTTCTATATGCTCAAGTCACTTATAAAATGACCCCAAACACACACACACACTGTGTAAGTCAATAAAGAGAGTAACAGATAAAAAGGGAAGAAAAAACCTAGTGTAGCAGATATTTTACAAAAGCAAATCTTGTGGAGGGCTTCATTGTTATACATATTCTACCCTGTATACAGTTTGAAAACAGCTAAAATGACTTACAAATGTTAAGAACAACCATAGTCTCCTAAGAGAAAAATGTATTCCCTTCCCTTTCCTTACTTTGCAGCAGTGAGAGAAGATCTGGCAGATGTACTCCTGTGTATACCGAGATCTACTGAGCAATGACATGAGATGTGGGATAACTGTAGCATCCTGGAAACGTAATGGGAAACAAAAGAATACCTGTAAAACCCAAGGACATAAAATGCCACAATTAAGATGGTGAATTACTAGAACAGCCTCAAAATCATGGTGCCTGCTACCTCCCCTAGAATCAAGTGGTGATATGGATTTGCCCTTTGTGAATGCCTCAAATGATCTTGCTCACACTTGCCACTTTTTTCCTTCCTGAAAAAAAATAATAAAACCTTGAACTAATATGGCCTAGAACAGAATGGTAAATGGAACTAAGCATATGTACAAATCTGAAAAGTGAATCTTGCTCCTTCCCCCTACTACAAAACTGCTGCTATTCCTTGAGAGGTTGAGCCCTTTGTGAACAGATGAGATATACAAGAAATCATCTAATTTAAATATTAAAACAGAGCTTCCCAAACCTGTCTCCACAAAGAAGATGCATGAGAGAAATAAGCATACATTGGATCTCCATAGAAAGTATATTTACCTCATGCATATTCACTACAAATAAGCTTGACCCATATTATAAAAAGAAAATAATTGCTTCTGAGTGGATATAATCTTTGGGCATACAACCTGTGTATCTAAAGAAAGAATAAATACCGTATTTGCCGGCGTATAGGACGACTGGGTGTATAAGACGACCCCCCAACTTTTAGTTAAAAAATAGAGTTTTGTGTTATACTCGCCGTATAAGACGACCCCTTCTTCCGCACACCTTCTCTACCGCCCCGGGTGCAGCACAGCCGGCCAGGTTCCCTTACTTTTGTGGCACTTCCCCGACCGACCGACAACAGCCCCGGTCCGACAAACCTCCCTGCCCTTAACCGCGAATCTAAATTACCTTCTTACAGCTGCTGTAAGAAGGTATTTAGATTCGCGGCTACAGGGCAGGGAGGATTGTCGGACCCGGGCTGTTATCGGTCGGTCGGGGAAGTGCCACAAAAGTAAGGGAACCTGGCCGGCTGTGCTGCAACCGGGGCGGAGCGGCCGCCCCTCTCTCTTGGTAGCCACTAGAACCGCGAGGCTACTCTCCTTCTCCTTACCTGCCATGCCTGCAGCACAGAGCCGAACGGAAGTCTTCCTGACGTCAGCGCTGACGTCGGAGGGAGGAAGGGCTTTGTTTAAGCCCTCCCTCCCCTCCGACGTCAGCGCTGACGTCGGGAAGACTTCCGTTCGGCTCTGTACTGCAAGCAGAGAAGGTAGGGAGAAGAAGAGCCGCGCGACTGAGTACATCCAGCCCCGCAAGTAAGGGCATGTAAACTGTACCCGGCGTATAAGACGACCCCCGACTTTTGGGAAGATTTTAAGGTACTAAAAAGTCGTCTTATACGCCGGCAAATACGGTACATACTTTTGATGAAAAATATTTCTAACGAAAGAATGCTTCCAGAGTTTAGGTGAAATCTGTTATACGAAAACTAGCATTTCTGCAGACATTGCATGTACATGTTTGCAAACATAAAACTTGATGAAGAGAATGTTTTAAGCAGCCATCTTTTGGTATTGTGTGGCCAGAGAAAATGTACACCTGAATTTTCAGTTAAATCTTGTTAGACATTTTACTTTAGACACATATGTTTGAGAGTTTTAGTGAGCTGAACTCAAGTTTGAAATTCTCCATTAAAGTATTAACAACAAAAGTGAAAATGTGTAACAATGATTCCCTACTAAGCTAAAAGGATTGGTAGATTGGAAAAGAACAGAAAGATCTTCTTTCGATGTACTGGAGCTTTCTGTGATTACCTGCATAACTTGATGGACCAATTTAATTCTATACAACCTGCAAAAATCTCTCAGCCTTAAACGTCAGCTTTAAATGAAAGATGAGACTAGATCAACTGACTAGAGCTACTTCTCACTATAAGAATTTATGCTATTTCTCATTAATTACAACCTGAAAATTCTACACAGAATTGAAGTTTTGTTTTGGCAAGGCAGAAGACACAACCAACCACCAACTATAATAGTGTATTTTGGCATGAGCCAAGGTATTAACACTAAGATCAAGAGTGCAGCTGTCTTCCACAAAGGTTGTTATGGGGAAAATTAGTGAAAATGTGCATGTTTGGAAAGGGGAAAGTTGACTAGTATATACAGCTCAGCAGCTCTTGTTCCAGCTCCGCGTTCAGAAGTTGCCTTATATAATGGGAGGTTCCTGAGGAAGGATTCATTATCCAAAACTGAAATTCAGTAGAACCGCTATTTCAGACTGTTATTGCTATACAAGGGCACCGCAGGAATTCAGCAGCCTATACAGCACAATCAATTGGAGCTAACTTGCACGGTCTGTGTCTGTGTATGGCCGTTTGGTAGAGGATGGGCAGGGGAGGGCTTCAATGGCTGGGAGGGTGTAGATGGGCTGGAGTAAGTCTTAACAGAGATTTTGGCAGTTGGAACCCAAGCACAGTACCGGGTAAAGCTTTGGATTCTTGCCCAGAAATAGCAAAGAAGAAAAATTAAAAAAAAAAAAAAAAAATTTAAATTGAATCAGGTTGGGCAGACTGGATGGACCATTCGGGTCTTTATCTGCCGTCGTATACTATGTTAGCCCCTTTGGGGCTCTTTATACTATACTATATTATTAAGACAAGTCCTTTGGACTTTGGATCATTTATTGTACTATTGTCCCTTGATACTGCAGATTTGGAGGTCTATTTGGGACCAAGTAAATAGTTTATTAGAGAATCCAGTGGCTTTATCATATGATACTATTTTATTTGGTACACTTATGAGAGCTAAGAGTCAATTATCTGTAAGCAATAACAAGCTACTTTTTGTAATGACTGGGGTTGCCATGCAGCTCATTTTAAGAAATTGGAAAAACTGGGATAGGTTGAACTATACATTCTGGTGTGAATCTTTATGTTATAACTTTAAAATGGAGCGTTGCTTGGCCATACAACGGGGACGCTACATGAATTTTATGGATGTTTGGGAGCCATTGGCTAAATATTTTAAGGAAGAATAATTGAGTTTTATTTCGTAGACATGTAAACGTACACATCCAGGGAGGGGTGGGGAAGGAATTGGAATTTGATTTAGGGATTTTATGAATAGTTTCATTCGGGTTTATTTTAATTGCATATCAGGTGGGAGGATGGAGATAA